>NC_066249.1:0-612833 GCF_024542735.1 Bombus huntii | reverse complement strand
ATTGGCGTGAGGTTGTCGCTTTAACGTTATGCAAGTGATTTATGTAATCGAATTTGATCGACTGGCCATGTCTTTGTTCTATATGAATTTTATAACAAGATGCACGATTTTGGAGACTAGATCCGAGGAAGGAAATTTTATCATTGTTTTGTAAAATACGGGAAATATAAGGATCAAATATGATCGTAACGATTATGACAAATATCATAATTCTTCTAAAACGAATCGAGTTACCCAGAATCTTCAGAAGAGTTCAATTCGTGTAGTGATCATCTTGCACGAACAAATGTAATTATAACGATTAACGAATTACTATAAACTACGCTACGTTCTTCTCAAATGAATCAAATTACTTGGAATTTTCAGAAAAATTCAATTCATGAATTGACCAGATTGCACAAACTACGCTACTCTAATTCAAATTACAAACAGGAAAATTCATTTCACGAATCGATCGCATTGCACGAATAAATTAGCAAATGCTCGTCAATCAGGCCTTATTGGTCGCAATCGGAATCTTGAGAATCGTAAATAGAAAAATTCGTCCTCATTTGCTCCAATTTCTCAGAAACGCGTCCAATTTCTCTTTCGTGTATTCAAAGCAAAAAAGAAGAACAGGAAAGTCGCAAGAAAACGAGGAGAAAGATCGAGAGCGCCGGAGGCGGTATCCTTCGATCCGTCTCCTCGCATTAAGTCTCGCGGTGGTAAATCAAAAAATTTCTGGAAAGGTCAAGGCGCTCGTTATCTCGCCGGTGACAGTGTCCAAGATTTTTACGAGCATCCGTGAATACCTCGTGCTCTTTCCTCTCACAGATTCTCGTGTTTTTCGAGAGGGGCGATGACAGGTCTCCGGAGACTGCGTTTCGCCGCCTCCATTAAATTCCTTCGCGACGATGGTGAACAATGATGCACCATCGCTTCGACGTGACAGTTTACGGTTTAGTGGCGTCGAACGATAGGAAATTTTTGTGACTTTGCATTGACGACGCTGCTTTTTATTACCGAATGTCGCGAATTTTCTTTGTCCTCGATAATTTTTGTCGCTTTAGGATAGTGCAGACGAGTTATCGTTTGAAATTTTCAATTGTAGACGCTATAGAATCACCACGACTTCATATTTTTAACAGCGAGTAGTTAATTGCATGGGCTGCATCGTTTCAGAAAATTTGATACAATTTTAAGATTTGGCGTAGACGATTACGGCTACGTCTGTACAATTTCGTATCGTATCATCGTATTAACGACACTGTGTGATTCGATGGATCTGTGCGCGCCGCATGCTGCGATAATGCGATCTAACAAGGCGATACGCAGAATCGTGTGCTGTTACCTCATAGAAAACATAAAGAAGCCCTCTTAATTGAATATAAAATATTCAGGTGTACATATTTAGCGGCAATGACAAAGCATTTTCAACGGCACACCGAAGTACAAAATGTCCACTATTTCTACAAATAATTCACTTTGCTCACTATGAGGTTCCCATTCGAGTAATCGAATCACACAGAATTGCCAATGCGAGCTCTTAACGGCGTCCCGTCATTCATGCTCGTCGTGCCAAAGTTTTCAGCGAAAAGGCGACCACCAGGTTCGTTTCATCTTGCCCGTCTCTTCCCCGTTTCTGGGGCCACGTCTTCGACAGACGCGGCCACGTCGCGGTAAGCCGAGACCTCGACGCGATCGTATATCAATCGCTATAGGAGCGTACGTTGCGCGAATAAATATAATTATAAGTAAGAGCAAGGCTGGACCACGCCCTGTCTCCGCTCTACTCTCTTTTTCTCCCTTCCCTGTCTCTTTCACTTCTTCTTTCGCTGTCTCTTTCCCCCGAGGCGCGTATACGCTCGTACACCAGCGTGCACGCTATCCTTGCGCTCTCCTTTTCAGTTTCTCTCGCTCCTACCTCGTCTCTCCGTATCTCTATCTCCCTTTGACTTTCGAATTCTAGATAAGACCCTCTTTCTCCAGCTTCGTTTCTTCGTCTCTTTCCAAGTTTTATACTCTCTCCCTCCTCGTTTTGCTCTCTTTTACACGAGGTCGTTTCGTCTTTGTCCCCGTGTCGCTCTTCTTATGGCGTTCCTCTCTATCTGGTTCTTTCTACCTCTTTCTCCTTGTCTTGTCCTTTTCTATCTCTTTCCCGCTTTTCCTGCTCCGTCCTCGTCCAGCAAGCGTGCTTCTCATTGAAAGCACGCAGCTCCGTACGATAAATGGGTTTAGCTCCGGTTAGCTTCCTTTCCTCCTATCTTCCACGCACACTCGCGCGTCGCCGTCCAGCAGACCCAGCCCTCATAGACGTCGCAAGATCCATCCACGATCGATTTCTATCCACCCTAATGTTGATATTTGTCTCGCCAAGTATACCGTAGCGATTTTTAGTAACGTAAATGATTTCTCTTTATTGCATCTTGCGAATTTCCTTTGTCGCGTTAGATTCGACGCAGCGCGATCCGCGAAGCGCACCATAAACATTTGCCACAGGAAGCTTCTTTAGCAGTGCAAGGCTGAACGATAGTAGGATTTACGATAATGAGGAGACAGTTCCAATATCTGAATGCTATTTATTGGAAGAAAAAGGAAAGTACAAGGTGCGCGTTCAACGGTGCGAATTTATTGCCACGAGTATTAGTTGAATTTATAGGGCGTCTGAAAAAGTGATTCGATCTTAATCGGTTTCGAGTTGATTTCTTGTCAGTTTACTGCTTATTGCGAGGTCCCCGTAACGCTTAATCACTCGTAACGAACATTCGCACTGAATTCTCAACTATATCGAAGGAGACTTGTTGCGTCGAATCGAAAGGGCAGATTAATCGGGAGATACGAACAAGACGGATCGATTATGTCACGTACAAGCTGCGCTATCACTGAAAAAAGAGAGAGAGAGAATCATTTGGAAGGTATAAAATCTTGCAGGCGTACAAGATAGTTGGAAGAGCCTCTTTGTCAACCAGATCGCACGTCGTTACCGAGAATATGCAATATCCTGCGAGCTTTACCTCTCCCGTGCATTCCCGTGCTTTTCGCTTCGTAAATGTTTTTCGCGATTTACATTAACGCGATCTTGTTAGCGTGCGGCGCGCTGCGCTTATAAAATACGTGGCCAGCATTTCTCTTCCTGATTTATACACTTATGAGCGAATACTCGTTCCGCGGATAGACGTGTGGCGCTCCCTTCCCACCGCGTATAGTTGTCGTTGCCTGTTTCCTCGATGAGTATTGGTATTTCGAGAGTTATGTCGCGGCCGAACGATAACGTGTATCTCGTGCTCGTGGTCATTTTGCCGGGAAGGGACCCAGGTAGCTCGTGTTCCTTGACTTTCGTCGCTGATGTTGCTTTTTGCGCGAGCGCACCGGCCACGATGTCCGAGAAGTGCACGAAGGTGTTCCACGTTCAAGTGAACAGCACGTCGCTTTCGATAATCTACTTTGGGATCGGGTTCTGTTGAAGTTTAGAAGATGATGTAGTTGTACGGTCGACCGCCTAAGTATCGGTTCACACGCGGCACTCGACGTTTTCTACGGATTATCATACATCATACTGTTTCTCCGTGTTGTATAGCGATCATGAACTCCTAGGAATGTTAGGAACCAGACAACCGACGGTTGCTTTTTTCAGCGTGATAAGGATATTCAAGAGCGATAAGGAATTATTGAAAATTTTTGCGTTCCAGTGTCCGTATTATACGTTGTAGCCATCGAAGGGAGTAATTGCATGGAATTGAGAGTGAAAGCTATTTTTTGTTACGTATCGAGTGTACGTATTGTACAGCAGAGTCATTATGTGTTACGTAAAACTTACGTTATCGTTTAATCTTCTACGACCTCGTCTTTCTCACATCGAAGATAGTTAATATTCCCGATAATATTGAGATATTTCTGTCGCTACAAGCGGGATGGTTCAGAGTGTAACAATCGGATAAGCAGGAATTTCTCCGTGAATCGTAAATAAATTATCCCAGGAAAGCGTAACTCTTGATCATAGAAAGCATGGAACCAGGGATATTTAAAATCCTTGGCATTCCAACGAAATTACAACTCGCTGCCCAGCAGCCTTCATTTTCTTAACGTTAATTAAATATTCCTACAGTTTCCAACTTCCCTGATCTCTTATCCAACCCATAACCATTGCTTGTCACCATATCGCATATTTCTACTCCTGCCAATCCCCCTTTCATGCGATTTCGAAATTACTATTCGCATCCACTAAGTAAGTCATGTCTCGTACGATCGTTTTATCCACTGTCGGCGAAATTACACGTTCGTATCTTTTTTTCTCTCTCGAGTAATGTCCACTTTGCTTAGAGATATCATGCCACATGATTTAATAACGTTTTTCGTTTGCTCTCGCTCCGGAGGAAAGCGACAGTCGACTTTTATACTTTATCTTTTAGATCGGTCGAACGGCGATAAGTTCGTCCGGCGCTAGAGAAATTTTCTTCGATGTTTGGTCGTGTTATACGTGTCGTTGACGGAACGTTAACGGCCATGCAAATCGACGTCTTGATCGATGCGACAGGGATCTAGTTTCACTCCGATCACGTTGGATTATATCGTGCATCGTGAACGTTCAAATGAGTTCGCGATTATGCCCGGATAACCTTCTACTTATAAGTTATTTTATCGTCCGTGCAGGAAGCGCGTCTTTGAAACATGTTAAACTTTGCGAGCAAAGTTTTAATGGCCTGGTGTATACATAATCTTCTTCTTTGGACTTACAATTAGTTTAATTTAATCTATCTCTTCCTTTTCCTTTTTATCAGTGCGTAATCACAAGGTGTGTTTTATTCTGCTGATCGATCGAGGGGAGGAATATCGAGTGCGCTCGTGTGAATGGAACAATATTCTTTCGTTACAAAGAACCATCTTTTGTTTGCGAATAACTTTTCGATAAGTCTCTCTTCTGACGAATATCGCGTTTCTGCTTTTTATCTCGAACGATTGTTCAACGGCACCAAGTTTTCCAATATCGATTCTTGCCGAGAGAAAAGCAGATTTCTATACAGCCTAAGATTTCAAACGTCTGTATCGCACGATCCTCTCATCGATTAACCGGTATAGAAGAAAAAATCGCGTACACGGAACTAATTTAAACCTCGATCGATCCAAGCTGTTGTGCCACGATCCGAATACAGCCGAATTAATTTCCAGCGAGGTTAAACAAAAATCATTCACCGCAAGATCTTCTCGCTGGATCATTCCGAATCCCGGCACGATCGCGACGAAAAACGACGGTTCGTCTCTCTGTAACGAGCCAGCGACGCTAAAAAGCATCCACGCCCTTTTTCATCCGTGCATGCGAGATCGCGATTGTCGCGGCTTGAAGTGCAACGAGGGAACGATGAAGGTGAAAGAAGGTAGAAGAGCGAGGGTAAAAGAGAGAGGGTTGGATGCGGTCATAAATCAAAAGCGTTCCTCTGACACGGTGACGTAAGAAAAACAGCTGCTTGCAGGACGGTATATACGAAGGCGTCGGATGATATGCGTTGCTGGTTCGTCCACGGAATATGTTAGGCGCGTGTAAAGCGCCGCGACGAACAATGAGCGAGATAGCACAAGGCTCGCTAATTCCGACCGATTGTGCTCTCTTCGTGGCTGTCGTTCAACGGTGTACGCGTAAAAAGAGGAACCTGACCGTGGATTCGTCCGGACAGCTGGCATCTTTCTCTTGCCATAACTATCTTTCCCTTTCTTACGGTTACTGCTCCTCTCCTCGATTCCGTCTCTCAATTGTGCTCATCGCAGAGGAGAACCAAACACCACGGACGTTTTCATTTCAGCTTTCTTCTCTTTTTATTTTCTTCCTTTTCGTCTCGTACGAGACCCGTGACCTCCCCTTCTTCCCGTTTTGGGGATGTTCCCGATGGAGAGCTATACAATTGGCCGGCTTTCTTCTGTAGTGGACACTGGTCGGTGTCGTAGCGCTTTGGGCGTGCGTCGGATGTTACACGGTTTGCTGATACGAGGAAAAATCCGACTGGATGTCAGACTGGAAATAGGAGAGACCTTGAATTCGTTAGGGAGACGGAACGAGGGGAGCGAGAGCGAAGATCGTTGGAGCGCGATTGTGTATTTCAGAAACGGCGATTGTGAGCAGCGAGATTCGAGTATCATAGTGGATTTCAGCTTTTTGTTGTCTGACTCTGTTCGGTGTATACAAAGATACTCCTCTTTCATCGGATTCTACAATCTTCCATAAAGATTTTCTATACGTTATTACTCTTCAAAGTCTCTCGAACATGTTCACAGAGGTGCCCATATCGTTAAACTTCGTGCAAAATGTTCGATCAGGAAGCTGTTCCTCCATTGTATAAGCTTTCCCCTTTTGACATTATTCTTCAAACTCTTCTCGTACAAATAGTGTCGCACTGGCGCCTGACCTTCCAACTTCGTCCGAAATCATCGACTAAGAATCGACTCTTCCATCCTACGGTTCTTACGATTAATATCAACAATTAAAAGCTTCGCATAAACGACAATCCTCGTTCCCTCCATCCAAATATAACCAGACGGCAATTCCACTGACACGAATTCTCACCGACACGAATCATTTTCGTCGTCAAGTTCTACAAAAGATCTCTCAACAGCCGACAATAAACAAGGGACCAAATAAGGAAACCACAGTGGAATGAGCCATTTGGACAGCCATAACGTACCACGTAGACGCATAAAGCTTGACGTATCGACGCGTAAACACGCGTTTACGCGTGTGCGTGCACGTGTCACCGCATTCTCCTCCGCTCGTTCTTCCTCCCGTCCCTTCCCTCGACGTCGGTGTGTGTTCGCTAAGTATGGCCGAAGTGGCGGCGTTCGAGTCTGTCTGTCGCGACCCGCGGTAAGCAAAGCAAACGACCTTCCGTGGAATCTGGACAACCTGTCTGCCCGCCTGCAGCCGGTGCCGAGATCAGGCGGCCTGCACTTGTTCCGCGGCGCACCGCTCGTTCCTTCTCTCTCTCTTTCTCGGGCTTTCTCTCTCGCCGACTCTCTGTTTCTCCTTTCCTCCTCTATCCATCCGTCTCGTTTCAAACCGCCGCTACCAACTGCACCGAGGGTGTCCCGACCCTTTACTTATCGTTCACCGTTGCACACTGCCGATGCCACGCGTATGAATGGGAACCAGACGCGGAACGTTTCACCTACGACCGGCTCCGCCGTGAACCACGCAGCCATTTACGCGCGCGAACGCGTAAAAACTTCCGGTAACGTGGTACGCTTGTCGAGGAACGGTTGTTGCATCTTCGATTCAGACTTTGGTTGGATAGTTGCGAGCGTGGTTCGATTTTACGGCGTTTGAAAAGCATTTGGGCCAGGCAGTCGTAGGTTTAACGCGTTGAAGACCGAAGGTAACTGGATTTGCCCGTAGATTTTGGTACAATTGCTACGTACATTTGTCAGTAATATGATGCGTGGGTCACTGACTATGAAATCAACAGTTGAAGTGTTTGAATTAGAGAAACGTTCGCGAGATTTCTAACATTTTTCTAACATTATGGTAGCTTATAGTTATTGTGCTTATAATACTATTACGCCACGGCGAGTAAAATATTGAAAATTCGACCGGCAGTAATTGAGTTCAATGTTTTACGGATAGAGGGATTTACAATGATGAAAAAGGCCGTGGAACACATAGTTTAATTTGTGGGAAGCGGGAGATTGAAACGAGGGAAGAATAGAAGCGGAGTAGTAGATTAGAAATGGTCCGACTCTCACGGCTTATTCTATTTACAGCGCTAGTTTTCACTTTCTTTTAATAAGACACGAATATAAGAATGTTTAGTAGCCGAAACCTGTTCTTATCACATCTTCTATGTACATTAACCATCGCAGGTACTATATTAGCACACGATAAATTAATAAATCAATGAAGAAAAATCATATACTTAATAAATCGTTCAGGTATTAGAGTTGATTTATTCAGTCTTCGTGAATAAATTAAGAGAAATCTACCGAGGTAATAGGTCTGAAATTTCACTGAGATCAGTATAATGTAAGGTACGCTGTAAGCGTGAAGTACCTATACTCGAGCCTCGATCCCCTATAACCTGAAATTCTCATCAAGTAAGATGCTGCGAGCGACCTTGGGTGTCAGTGCATCAATCGATGCCACCGTTTAATACTTTAATTTAGCAGCCCGCTGTGTCATAAAGACTACTATGATTTATCTCTTCTCTAACCGGCCATTATCGTCGAATTAACGTACCGATGGCACCGCGAGGCGCAAAAACCACTTCGCCATATCCGCTGCCGCTTTTCATTTCCATGATTCGTATCACCGCTCGTTCATATATCGTTTATGTATCAATTTGAATTTCTAATTACGGAAAAATACGCCTGGGCAATAACTGGGATTGGTAGCATGCATATTTATGAGAGTCAAATTTAATCATGCGCGTGGCTACGCGATAATGGCCGAACAGGCGTACGAGTATCTTGCGAGGAAAGCCGGCATCTTGCAGCAGAATCGCGAAAAATGTTCCATAATCCCTTTATTTTCTGGTGTAGATTACAATATCGATTATCGTAGCCAGCCACGGATAATTATCTAACTCTTAAAAAGCTAATAGTTTATGTACATCGCCGCGAAGCTAACACGTTCCTTGCATACTTTCCATTTTCGTGTTGTATGAAAATCCATAGAGGACGAAATTAATGAATATTAATTTGACAAAAATATTCCATCATCCAGTAACGTATTCTGTTATGTATCGTGATACTGTATGTCATCGATGGAAGTTTAATCGGCCGTGTTTCGACTTTATTACTGGTCGATACGGTTACGGAAGGAAGTTCGAGTATACTAATGTTGTTTAAGGTTTCAGACGTCACTTTTACCGAGCTGTTGGGAAAGTATGTAACGATATTAACCATATTTCTATTTCTCTAAGGAGTTGTTAGAGAATTACATAGGGTGTCTCGTAAACGGTACAGTTGGAAATGTAAAAGGATAAATAATCGAGAAATTTTCAAATATAATTCTCCCGAAAATGAGGTTTCAGAAATTTTTCTTTGTATCTTTCATACATGGAATAACTCGTACATGAAATGGGGCGTATTTTCAATTGTAGAAGCATTTTGATTAGACAAATTACCTTGTGTTGGATAAATTTTGAAACACGAAACATTTTCTATGAACAAATTTGGTTCTAGCGTTTTTCATGTACTTTTTTACGTTGAATCGTTCTACGCTTGCTTGCATCGCTACTTTGAGACAGCATGTACGTCATTGTCGTAAAGAATTTTTCTCAAACGTCATTCCCGTCGAAGGCTAAACAAAAATAAAAAAAATATCACTAGAAGGACAGTTTCGAGGAGCTCGTGACAAACTGGTGTAGTTTACACCGCGACATAATATCATTCGCGTCCGTATCGTCGCCGGTTTGCTTCGCCATCGTCATAAAAAGTGGACAAATCGGTCGTTGAACGATCCAATAAACCGTCAGGGAGGAACACTTTGCAAAAATAAAACGTTTACAGGCAGGATTTTCACGATCGGCAATTAACACGGTTGGCAAGATTTAAAGCGGAAATCTTGGCCAATGAGGATGCCGCATCACGTCTATTTTAGGGACGTCGATGAATCACGGACACGGTGATTTCCACCGTGTTTTTGTCGAAATCGTCGCTGAGCCAGCCGTTTATTGCCGTTCAAGGGATCTCTCCTCGAAACAGCACACGTCCATTTTTATCGATTTCTTATTGCTTATTTCTTTCATCGTGGTTCCTTTTATTTGCGATTATGGCATACCAGACTCTTGATTAATCAAACAGAAGTCTGGCTGATTAATTTTATGCATCGAATAGACGAAACTGATAACATTATAAATTACCATGTATTTTTCTAATTCACTGCATAATTATTTGTTACCCTTTTTTTACAATTGGTGGAAAAAGTGTCAGGTTTTATCGAGTACTTGATCTCTCGATATTATGAATAGAATATACGTACATGATACAACACGTGTAATAAGCAGTTCACGTTAATTCATTTAAAAAGTTCCAATCTACTAAAATTTAACTAGGGTATAAATATAATACTATTTATCTACGTTTCTCGAACTATACAGAGTTAAAGAGTTTGAATCTGTTCTCGTCTAGATACAGATCTACTTAAAAGCATTATTTCCTGCTCCATGAAAAACTCGCGATACTTGAGATTCAACTTTACCTCAGCGACGTACGTGTTTGAATCCATTTGTAACATTTCTCGAGAACAGCGAGCTTTACTACGTTAGTATCACTGTATGTACACTGAGAGATGTTAAATGGCGTATTCGCGGTTTACGTTCCTCTGGCCAGCCTTCGGTATGCGACTTGTTTGATTTGGAATTTCATTGAAGCGAGTACAAATAAGCTTAACGACGCATAAAACACCGTGGTTTGATAGTCTCGTTTAAGTCCTGGACGTTGGGGTATCCAATTCGCCGACAACTTGATAATTTGACTCGCGTTCACTTTCGTTTCTGTTAACGGCGAAGAGTTTACCTTGTTGCATTTCGCGCGTCACGCAATCTCTTGGCTGATTGCATGCTTTGAAATAGAATTATCAGTTTTGTGTGTTGCAGGTATTATTTTTGTACGCTCTTGCGTATTATTCGCGAACTTTCCAGATTTTCCGGCTGAGAAACTGCTTGACGATAGACTTGTCACGCTTCGACTTCTACTTTAGATAAGAAGCTTAAAATTCAGATTTTTTCAACAATTTTCAACTAGAAATCTGTAAACATACATACAGCATGTTATAGAAAATCATCGTGTAGCGTTTGATCGAAGTCGTAATTCTCCTTTTTTCCTGTAGCTTACACGAGTATCGTTTGCATACCGGCTGGAGAACTTTGCTTGGAAGCTGATTTATTATAGTTCAAATCTGTCAAGGTTGATTGTTGAATTTCCGAATAAACGTTAAACACCGGACAGCCATTCTCGTAGACGTTGCGTAAAATTACAGTTTCAGAAAATGAAGATGTTCTCGACGTGGCTATCGATTTACTCGTTTAAAAACTACCATATCGAATTTACGATTTCAGTTCAAACTTTTTCGTCTGTTCGAATATCTTTAATTTAAATCGAAGCTCCGTAGATTTATGTATTTACAACAAGTCAATTAGAGTTGAAATATGATTGCTTTGATTGAATTTATTTGCCTCGTCGTTCCCGAGACCTATATAGATGATAAATGTAGAACTCGAGTCTATAAACCAGCATCGATCGTTAAAAGAAGATACACGTGAAACTTCTACCAGAGTGTTAGACTAAACGACAGGCTAATCATGCTTTTAAAGTATCGTTCTCGATCGTTCTACGCTCGTTGCTTTCGATCATTCCTCGTACAGAGTCCGACTGGTGGTGGCAAAAACCTCGATAAAAATATGGTCGCGCCGATTAACCCGTAATAAACGCCGTTTAATCCGTGGAGCGTGAAAATCGGCCGGGCGAAAACGTCTAATTCCCCGTTCAATCGCGGAATAAATCAAATTACTCAGAAGCCCGATAAAACTTCAGTGACTCGTTTTATTTTTCAACTTATTTTCCTCTCGTCGCGCTCGGCTCGATTTAATGAAACCGAATTTTTCGCTACAATTACGCGAATAAGTTTCGCAGCAGCAAAAACGGAAAAAAGAAAGAGGAAAAAAGAAGCGAGCGGAAAAAGAGGGACAAAAAATGGAAAAATGGAAACGACGAAAGAAACGCGTCTCGGCGTCGATTAGATACGCGAAACGTGCCATTAGATATTAAAATATACGAACATGGTTGCGATCAAATCGGTATCTAGGCTTGATTATATTAAATTTTTGCGTAGTTATAAGGAGAAGGAAGGAGAAAAAGTGAAAAGAGAAGTTCAAGAAAGAAACGCGCCTCGTTTATTAAATGTACAAAATAATCGTTAGATATTGGAACGGTCATTGATATATCGTTGCATGATTTTCGCATCGTGTTTAGGCTGCGATCGCGTAAATACACGCGAAACGATAGAATCGATATCGGAGCCTGTTCACCAACATTAATTATTCTCTGGAATTATCTTAAGAAACGAGGAAGAACTAAGAAGCACAGATATTAAGTAGAAAATGTATTTCAATGTTGATTAGACAAGGCACTAAATATTAAAATACATCGTTCATAGTTTTTAATCGTTGTTTGAAGTTCGTCCGATGTAAATGAGATGGTGGACTCAGTGATCAATTCGAAAGTCTGACTTCTCACGGAATTCATTTCTTTCCTTTTTTTATGGTTCTTTATTAACAACTTCTCTGTACTTTATACGATTTACGATATCCTGGTATGGATTTACTGTTCTTTCTATATTTAATCAACGTTCTAGCAACACGCGTCGTCCCTAACGTTTCACATCGCGATTATCAAATAAATATATAACGTAATAAATATATAAACTAAATAATAAATATATGTCAGTAATTATATGTTAGAATAAAACAATCAAAAAACGAAGAGGAAAGAAAGGAGATTTCAGAGGAGGAACCACGAAAGAAACGCGTTTGAACGTTGATTAGATTGATGAAACTCGTCGTTATGAATAACAGAATATACGAAGCATGATTTTTATACGTTGCTGGAAGCTTGATCGCAAGCGCGAACACACGAGAGGTGGTCGAACCGATATCCAGGCCTGATTATATTAATTACGAGCCAGCGTTATGAAACGGCCGCGATGCCGCGTTGATTTCTGCTTCATTCATTAACCAGCCTTCTATAATTGCCAGGGCAATCGCGCGCTGGCCGTAAAGTATTGCCGCGACGTTACACAGCCGGCCACTGATAATTATCAAGAACGATGGATATCGATCGTCGGGATATCGATGAAATATCGTTGCAAGCGGTTACCGCGAAACTGTGGTAAATAGAAGGTAACGCGCCTCGCTTCGTTAACGAGCCCCAATCTCTTCAATCGTTCGATTACGCTTGGTATTCATTAACAAACTCGACGCGTCCACCGCTTCTTTCTTTTACTTTCTAGTGCTCCTCCTTTATCTACCCTTATCGATCTATCTTTCTTTTGATCTCGTTTCTTCTTCCCTACCTTTTGAAATTCTTCCTTTCTCTAAAGTCACGTTCATGATCAGTCAAGTCGAAAGGACTCGAGTAAACTGATATGAAGCAATGGATGGCTAAAACGACGTCGACGATTCGAAGAAGGTTAAAGAGGTTTAGGGAAGAACTTGATGGAACGGCAATGACGAAAAATGAAATTCAATTTGAAACGGAGAAGGATACGTAGTTTTATCGCTTACTCTTCGTATTTCATACAGCCTTTTCAACGTCGATAGAACATCAGTCTCGCTTGAGAGAATATTTCAAGTCGAGCGAAACAAGTTGACACGGGTAACGTGATTTGCCTAAATCGAAGCGACTCGAAACAAATGTTTACGCATGACAACGAAAGGATACTTCAAGTCAAGTAAAATAACAGGTTCGCGTTTACTAAAGTGTATGAAACTATTTTGAATGTTTTGAATCGATTCGAAGCGAACGATTCGCACGGAAAGCGATACTTCAAGTCGAATGAGAAACAAATTCGCATTGATTAAAACTGACGTTAATTCAAGCAACTTAATTAATTTGAACGAAGCTTACCTGCTTACGTTCTTCCTTTTTCTTCCATCGTGTTTCTTCTGTTTTCGCGATTTTCTCGAAGATGCCGGTTGTTGCGAGGGAAATGGGCAACGCGGAGGAATCCGTCGGTTAAAGCAATTTATGTCCGCCCGATAATTTCCCAGGGAACGAACGGTTAACAGGCGTTTACCGTTAAAACGATTTTCCACGACGCAGGAAGACGTCCCATTGAAATCGTCTTTCACTTCGGCTCCACTCGCCGGATGCGTTAAATTGGCCCTTTTTACGATGAAACTCGCGCGCGCTCGCGTCGTCGCCCGCGCGTCAATGTGCGCGGAATGCGGTTTAATTGAAAAAATTCGTTTGCCGAGGTAATTACAGGACGATCGCGGATCGAATCGCGAAATTCTTTAGATCGTAGATTCCTACGTTGGTAAATGGTGATCTTCTCTTGTTAAATAGGCGCGTTCGCAGTCTGTCGCCTTTTCTGGTATCATAGCGTACGATCATGCGTGTATACTTGGTAAAACCAATGTATCAAGATCGTAGAGTGGATTTACGCTGACAATAATGGGTTAGGTTAAAGTTTACGTATCTCGATCGTTGGGATAGGAATTTGAAACTCGCCAGGGAGAGTTTCGGAAATATCAAGTATCAATTTATTATCAAATATCAGTGTCGTATAACTGTTGCACTTTAACGTGTATGTACACAAACCTGGATGAGGCTACGTATGTACATCTTAATTCTTTGACTTACTATTCATTATCACGATTCTATCAAGTACAATCCGTCTTTCGCAGAATTTATGCGAATCTAGATTTCCATGCCAGAAATGTAAACTAATATGTATATTAACTGGAGATTGAATTTGAACAATTGGAAACTCGAATTTGAATATTTGAATTTTTTCAAGTTAGATATTTCAATCTGAATATACTTGAATCCATATTTGAATTTCACATTGAACCTACCTACAATTATATTTCAATTTAGATATGTGAACCTATATATTCGAATTTCAGGTCAATCCTAGCAACTGTAGCGTTTCAAGCCGAGTATTTGGATTTGAATGTTTGGACTGATATTTGAATTTCAACACTTGGATATCAAAAGCTCCAATTAAAGTTAACTGCGAAGTCAATCTCCGACCTGAAACTTTCTTTTCCGGCAGTCATTCAAGTGTCACATCTCTCTCCAAACATAATCTTGTACACATTGAGAACATTATCTCTCGGAGTGTGTGATACCGATGACGAAACGCTGTTACGTTCTATCAACCGGGTCGATCCGTCGGAATTTAAATGAGTTTCTCTAAGGTGGTTTCTCCCTGGACTATCGATAAACGGTGCAATTACAAATCAACTGGTGGCGACCGTGCAAAAATTCTCCTTTTGATCGGCCTCTAATTCCAACAAGCCCGAAAAGAAATTCGCGCGCCGCGATATCGTGCTTTCAACCGGCGGAAGTGACGCACGCAATGCCGTACGATTAATCGGCCAATAATAATTTACCGAGAAATTCGCGTGATTTCGCGAGATACTATCGAACGATTCCAGAATCGCGGCTATTTAAACATCGACAGAAACGTCACTCAAGATTAACTGTACGTAGCTTCTAATATTTCTTATCTTTCTCGCGAAATCTTATCATCTTCTCCGGTCGGTCTAATATCCAAGCTCGCTATTAAGCAGTAATATAATTGAAAAAAATTCGAGAGTCGTGTTATCTTCGCGGGAAACGTCGTCTTATTAATGAAGCGTTCTGTCGATGGAAAATTTGCGTTTACGACGGCTGATACACGGCGTTAATCGTATAACGGTTTACGCTATTAAAACGATTAAATTGCTCGAATGGATTAGAACGAGCGTTATCGTTCTACTCTCTCGTAGCTTTATTTCTTTTTACATTTGTCTCCTTCTCTTTTTCTCGACTCGCATGATCAGCCAAGGGTTGACCAATGCAAGCACGACGGTAGTAAACCTTCGCGCGCGACAATTTGAATTGATCATCGCGTTATGCGCGACCAATAAATCGGAGAATACTGAACCGAGTCGAGTGATTCACGGCCTGAGCACTTAAGGGCTTTAAATCTCGTCTCTTCCTCCGGTTTTCTTGCTTCTGTTGCCTTCGTTTAATCAATGAAGTGCGAGGCGTGGTGGAGAACTGCATACCCTGCATGCAAGCTGAACAGGACGCGAATCTTTGATGAACTAGTGGAATAGTTAGATTTATCTGGCGTACAAATTATTACGGTTATCTCGAATCTTAGACAGTCACGATTACATAAATTATATCCATAACGCGTGTAATAGTTTCTTTGCGAATATATCTATTTAGAAATTTAAATGTAAGATATTTTGGATTTATATGTTATCAGGAACGAAGCTTCCAGTTTTACAAATTTATGTTTCGACAACTTACTCGATCATCTCACGCTAACAATTAATCGCCAATCTTTCACCGAGAACTTTTTCCCATACTTCGAATGAGATTTTCCCAATAGTCAGATGGTAATATACTCGAAGCTTCTCACAGACAATCGCACGACTGCGCTTCGCATTCCGCTGTCGTTTCTTCCTCGCCATCCAGTTTATCTCATAAATATTCCCGTTAATATATACCTTATACACGCAGGAAGTCGTAAAATCGAAGTCACTGTATCAGTCCCATAATTAGGCACCACGCACAGTGCATTATAAATTACTACGTAGCATCAAAAAATCACCAACACTTAAGAACGACAAAAAGAAAAATCGATTTATACTTTTCGCGGATATTGCTCCCAAACGTTCTGCCCGGGAAAATTGCTTCCTTCTCTTCGATTATCATTTCGTTTCGAGGAAACCATTGGATCACAGATCGCCCGGCAATCGTCCAAATTGTAACGTTCCTGGAGCAATAGAACGAAGAGGAAGAGGAAAACGAACGAGAAAAAGACACGGGACAACCCTTCATCCGTGTGTTCGACCCTTTAATTCCCTTCCACCAGTTCCTCGAACGCCGTGAAATCACTTATTCCCTGTCTGACCAGGGACGGCACATATCTCCTGCAGAGTCGCGCGTTCCTCCCGTGGTTGCAACATTATTTCTAGCGAGAGCTGCGTTAAAGGGTGTTATTACGCGTATCCGATGGCGGGGCGTAGCTCGTACGTTTCCAGGGCTTTTCGTAGTCAGCAAAAACGTAGCTCGATCGCGTTCCTAGATAAATCGTGGCTCGCCGACCCGCCTCAGGCCAACTGCCCCCCTCCACGCCATCGAGATTTCGCGAATTTATGTGCATTACACATCCGGATAGTTGCAGATTGGTGCAGCAAAATTTCTTTGCGGTTTGGTCGTTGCTTTTATCGAGAACGTTATCTTTCGTTATCTAACGCATAGTTTCGTATAGTTTCGCATAGTTTCCATTTTTCTGCGGTTTAGTGGTTGTTCGTATGGTTGCAACACGTCGATTGTATTTTCTTCGTGACAGGTATAAAACAAACGAATTGCCAGAACCATTGATGATATATTTAGGAACGTTTACTTGTATTACGCGTTTCAACTGCATAGAAATAGTTTCAAGCCAATGGTGTAGGATGGTTTTAGGGTGCTATTTTGCTGTTCTAATCTGTTGGTTTTGCTTTTTCGTGATCGATATAGAAGAATAAATGGATGCGTGGAGTTACGTGTTATTAAATACAAATCCATGCGTTACATATCCACGTAATTAGAAACTGGTGTAGAAGAATCGTTTGAGTGTTCAGTGTTGATCTTACGGTTGTATATGTGTTCGTCTTAATTTTTCGCAGCAAACAGGAGAAAATAGATGGATAAGCAGAATTACGTATCGTTGAAGGTATTTCTGCTAACGTGTGAATGGTTACGATGAAGAGTATCTTGTTCGATCGCTGCGATTACGACACAGTTTTTCTGCTATCGATGAATGATTGTGAAAGTGTGATTTTCTCACCTTAAGCTTCTATTTCTTTCATCGTTTCAAGTTTACATATCCCTGACTAAGAACAGTATGGTGTCTTCGATCGTTTTCAACGCGACGCGATTATGTTTCCTAATTTCTTGACGGATACTGCAAATTCGTTTCCCGAACAGGTTAAATTTTGTTTCGTTTCTTTCCTACCGCCTTTACCTATGATTTTAATACCGCGATATTGTACCGTAACACGAAACAACGTTTGCACGATGGATGAGCCAACAGTTACACATAGATCGTGATCTCAAACGCAACTGTACAATGCGACTGTATATTGTAAATACATGTTGCGTACCTGACACAATGACAATGTACATGGCAATCATTGTACCTTGCTATCGTGTTGCAGCTCTACGATGTAAATGCGCGTTGCATCCGCATAATGCAATCGGGCTCTACAACCGCAACAACAATCCTACATTCGAAATTAAAACAACGATCGCCACGTCACAATTTATCTAATTTCCTGAAGTCCTTTAATGTCTCCTTTAATTTTACAAATGTTCGATTTTTCATTTTACAAGTAACCCACGCTCGAATTATATAAAAATAAATCGAAGGAGAGGTTGTGGTCTCACCGAACGCATCTACGATGCTATTTAACGCTCTTTTCCGAAATGTAACACCTTTGGATTTAATACTTTGATACCGATCACTGATCCAACACCGAAATTATTATGATCGCGCGAATTAATTGTTCCTTGGGGGCAGCGTGCACGTTGAACGTCGTGTTTGCCGTGAAGCGCACAAAGCGAACGAGGGGCAGAGGGAAGGCGGAAAAGATATCTCGAGACAAAAGAAGTTCTGGTAATGAGAGTCTCGTTAAAGAACCCTCGATCTCCCCACGTAATTTCCCGACGGCCCTGCGGAGGCCAAGATAGAAAGAGGAGAGAATTCGTTCGAAACCAGGTCCCTTCCCCAAGACTGTCCCCCTATCCCGCCGTAATCGATCTTTTTCGACCATTCCGATCAGTTGGTCTCCTGGTCGGTCAACCTTTTCCTTTTACTCCTCGTACTAGCTTTAAGCCCGAAACAGAAGAACCACGTGGGACAGATCGAATCCATGGAACGCCAGAGATATTCGCAGAAACGAGGCGACAGAACAGAGAGGCGGAACAAGACTTCCGTTAAGGAGGAAGAAAGAGGGAAAACGAAGGATGAGGATGGCGAAGTGGCCGATGAGACGAAAGACAAAGGAAGAAATCGGTGGTGAGTGGAAGGCGAGGCGAGCATCGTAATTCGATAAACGTACAGATCGACGATTTTGTGCTGGTTTTCTGGGTAGCCGGTCGCATAAAACACCGAATGCTCCTCGATCACGTGGCATGATGGCGATCGAAACACGCCATGGGGGGAGGCTTTTATGCGCGAGGGAAGCACATCGAGGGAACTCGGTACGATGACGAACGCGTGTTTCGAAAAGAGGACAAGGAAGGGAGAGGAAGGGAAGATGCAGTGAGTGAAAGAGGGGAGGGCAGAAACGAAGGACACGCCGGTGGGAATTAACAGGAGAGACGAACGACGCGGAGGTCCGACGCTTTTCCCCGTACCAGCGCCACGATGGCGGCCATCTTTGCCCTTCCTCCTCATCTTCGTCGTCCTTTTCTCTTCCTCACCTCCGTTACCGTTCTCCGCTCCTCGTCCTCGTTGATCGTGTGTGCACGTCAAACGCCAGATCGAACCTTTTTCTTTCGAATGTGTCGTCGTCGTTGAACGGTGTTGGCTTTCCTTCGATGTAGACTATAGATTCTTATTTTGTCGGAGATTTAGGGGTAAAAAAGGAATACAAAAGGCGTGTGGAGATTGTAGGTCTTTTATAGTCTCGAAATTCAGAACGCAGCGAATGTAATGAAAATTGCTCTTGTGTTAATTCTATGCGGTGAACGTTGAGGTGGCATGGAAAAGAAAACGTAGAATTTAGAGAAACGTCGAAAGAGACATTGGCTGGACAACGATATATACCTAGGAAACATCGTATCGATCTGGGAATATTATCTAGAAATATTCATTAATTTACAAATCGTCGTAACTATTACATTGTACATTTACATTTCCAATGATTATACTGCTTGAACATTTCTACCTCGATATTTCCAACATACTAATGTGTTTCCTCTAAAGAATATATATCACGTATAGATCTGGTAAACTTCTATTCGAAGCGATAATCAACCTCGATAAATCTATCACTGAATCGACATATACTGTAAAAGGCACCTACTCTATATGTTTCTTTTCCTTATGATCGCACTTTGTAGATCACTTCCTCACCTACGCGCCGTGAGATCACGTAACAAGGAGATAAAGCCCGTTTGTTTTTCACGCGAGCCGAAAATGCGGAGGTGTACTATGCCGTTGCTATGCAAAACGTGTGGAAAATGTGTGTGAGTACCGTTTTGGTAACGAGTGGGAAGCGCTCGTACATAGAATCGTAACGGAAGCTAACAGAAAAATTTCCTGTCGTATACTTGGTCCACTTACGATTATTAATAGTTCGTGCTACGACTTTCGAACGGTTCTATCTGATTTTTCATCCAAGTCGAGCCACAAGGCCATCCTATGATATTTTTCTATTTATTATTTATAAGTTATCATTTTTTAAGCGTCCGATCGAGAATACTTTTTGTTGCAACGATAGTTTGCAGATACAGTTTCATTGATTGATGTTTGAACTATCACTTTTTTGTCCGCGTTTATACACGCCGCGGAACACTATTTTAAAATGCCGCTGACTCTCGGTTTTATAGGTGTTATTGGCTCGATCCTATCTGTTGAATCTACGCTCCGTTTAATAAGCGTAGTAGTAGCTTATGATAGATGCTTTTACAGATTCAGTTTAATCACGCTAAACGCCAGTGCGCAGGGCGTTGCCAGCGAATGAAATCAACGCGCTTAATCGATACATATTGTTGCGTGTAATCGACGGAATCTACTCGATCAATCAATTCTTTTGCAACCGGTATGGAAAACAAAATGACAAGGACTAGTTCTTGGTAAACCAATCCTCCAGACTATCGAGTAATAACTCGAAAAAGTTATAGAAGCTTGTGCTGTTAAGTTAACGACAATTATCAGATAACACTTTCAACTTTCCTGCAAAACTATGCTATAAATTTCTATCGATATTTCTTTCTAGTTAAACCGGAATTTTAAATGCTATAAATTGCTCAATAATTCTGAAAACCTACAAATTTCAACGTTTCCTTTTCCTATTCAGCCACTGTTAATTATCTCTTACGTGACGCTTTAAATTTCCACGAAAATTACAGGAATATGAAAAAACTTCATGTCACAATCTTTTAAAAAGTCGTTCAATAATTCCACAATTTTACAAATATCAATGCTTCTTTAAAACCCACCCCTTCTCCATTAAACCATTGCTGATCGTCGGTCATCTCGATACTTTAAACGCTGAAGAAACTTACAAGAATGTTAACGATCTCCGCACGGCAATCTTTTAAAAAAAGGTCGTCCAATAATTCCCAAAACTTCCAAATATCAAGGTTTTTCTAAAATCCATCTTCTTCTCAACCAAGCCATATCTAATTATCAATTATCTCGACACATTAAATTTCGAAGGAAATGACAGAAAAATGCTAAAAATCTTCGCGATTCGTGTCAAAAATATTTCTCTAAAATTCGCGCATTTTCAACCTGCAAATCATCTCTCACCTCGATACTTTAATCTGAACGACGATCAATTTTTAATCTTTAATCTTCTAACATAATCGTATACGTGCAAAGTCTGTGCGAATCTACGTATAAATCGAGCCTACGAATTTTACCAACTTCCATTGCCACTTTCCACCCATGAAACCCAAATTTTTCCCACGTGCACGATTCGCAGATCGAGATTTCCACCGTGTCCATGGTAAAGTCGCAAGAAACGCATCGCAATTCAGCTTGCAGAGTTCATCGAGGACCGGTATCGATCTGGAGAGCGCGTTGCTCGCGAGAGGATGCCGGGACTGCGGCCCTACGCTTGGGTATGAGTAATACGTTCAGGCATGTCCGATCTCCAGGTTCGCAGGCACGTCTCTGCCGAGTGAGATTTTTCTTGCACGCGCCGCGTGCACGCACGCACGCTCGCCGACCGCGCCACTTCTTTCCCTTCCCTTATTTCGGCATTAGTTCTTACCGGCCTAAGGCAACATAAGGACACCACCACGACGACTAATTGGAGTTCTTTGGCCGCCGGGGACGAGCTACGTGCATCCATTTCAAGTACAATTAAAATCGTTTGGGAAATCGCCAGCTGGACGCCGGTCGTTCCTGGTGAACTGCCAGCTCTGCTATCAGGGGAGTACGTATGAGGTTGGAACGTGTCTGCACCGTGAAACTGATGGAGGGTTAATCCTCTTTTTGTATTATATATATATATATATATATATTATATAATATATATATATATTATATATATATATATATATATATATATATATATATATATATATATATATATATATATATATATATATATATATATATATATATATATATAGAATGTTTCCTTTATCTGGAAAACTCGAAATATTTCTATAGTCTGTAATCTGTAACTATGAAAAAAATGTTTCAACACAAGCTGTTTCGCTGGGAAGAGGACATCATATGGTGCAGATTGTCTTCTTACCGGTCGAGTACAGTGGAGCAGATTTTAACGCCAACTTCATTTTTTTAAACAGAATGATACATTTTCCCCTGCAAAAAGATATTAATATATTTCTGTCGAGAAACCATTAGAAACCATTTCAAGTTCAATTTGTCAAGTTTAACGTATGAGAGATAAGAAGTGGTATTTTTGTGTTTACCTTTTCTATGCCTTAACCTGGAGTCGGTTAACTGGAGTTCAGGGAGATACATTCGTTAAATCAGATATTGCGATGACGTCAGTTCGGATGAACGGAGTTGAAATAAATCGAGTTCTACCATATTGTATTTTTATTAGCCATGAAAATATAATGTATTCTATAAGCTAATGCGATGTCTTAAAAAGCTGTTACTGCTAAATCGAGCTGAAACGCAGATAGAACGGTATATACGAAGATGATTGATTTTATTATACGGGCCTTTCAGAAGCTAGATTGATCGACTTCACTTTTTATTAATTTGCGAGTTCCATTGCATAAGTGCACGATTAATATTCAACGCTTAAGAAACACATAAGTTACTTCCAGAAGCTCGTTCATCATAAGACAATGATATAAGCGATAGAAAATTCCAAGATAAATTTAAATCGCAGTCCGCGATTATGATATCTGCGCTATTAATTAAAGTATCTGTCTAGAATTCCATAAATAATTCTCGACCATTACTATTTTCTACTTTCTACACTTCCATTTCACATAGAAATCGTGTCTCGCGAACCAATAAAAGATCGCGCCTCTGTAAACAAAATTGAATTCAAATGACAGCTGGCGGATCTAGGTGAGATCTAGATACGGAAAAACAGGCGAAAAGAAGTTCACGAGCTGCGTGTTCGACCGCGAGGAGATATGTCGACACGTGGAACGCAGGCCTGGCCTGTTATCTCGCGTATCGTAATCAGTCAGCGGCGCGAACAGAATTTGTCTTTGCGTCAGCCGATTTCCATTGCTGAATGATTACGATACGGTAGCGACCGGATCGCGAGCTAACGGGGAGAGAAAAAGGGGCGGAAGGGGCGCGAGGGATATTGGGAAATCTTATTTCTAATTTTAGTGCGTGTTATGAACCGATAGATCGTTACGCTCCGGTGATCGTAATAACCGACGGTTTGTGCACGGGTAAAAAAGTGTCCGATCAAAGTTTTTTCGGGAAAAGTGCTGGCGTCTCGTTTCATATTTTCTGCTCCATGATATTAAGTCGTATTATGAGATCTGTCGTTTTTGCTCTAAATCTTGACGAGGTTCTCGCAGAATTTTTTACCTGTCTGCATAATTTCCTAATTAATATCGATCTTTAATGGTGAAAATTTATAGACAATTGACAGAATGATGGAAGTATAGTAATTATGTGTTTTATACATTTTACAAAAACGAGATAGTGACGGTGACGACGATGTCTGAATATTTGTTGGCAATAGGTACGCACTGGTTCTCACTTATTTTTCCTTTGTTTATCAGCAAACTGTAGATGTAAGAACATAAAGACTAAGGATAGTTTTTGATATTTTCGTACAAAAATTTTCAGCAAATTCCAAATTACGAAAGATTTTACAAGTTAGAAATAGAAGAATTAAATTCCATACAGGAAAGTATTTTGAAAGACAAGAAAAAAATATCTTTGTAATTTTATGTCAGTGTCGCGGCCACGAGGCAAATACGTTGAACGATCTAATAGATATGTTTTTAGCTATTTGTTGGTAGGTTTAAAATTGTCTGGAAGTCGCGAAGTTATAAATGATCATCGTCGTTAATTGATGGTCATCGTTGGAATTTGAGAAAGTAAGTTTCACCAGCAAAGTGACTTCCCCTGTGATACTCTGATAGGTCGACACGTTAAAGACCGTAAAGGATAAGGATATAATTTCTACGAGGAAAGGATATTAACTTATTGCACGCGGGGATGTTAATTTGATTTACATATGTTATCGATTGCAAAAGATGGAGATCGTTGCACCGGTTGTTGCGGCTTTTAAGTACCACGTATGGCCGAGACGTAATTACCATTTACCTATATTTACTCACGAGTAATTACTGTAATTTATTTTCATGTAGGATAACGCTTTAGTAATCGTTTTTATCGTTTACTAGGAAACACTCTTTCTCTCGTTAAAGTATATTCAAACTTTCAAACTCTATATTCCTCTTAAAAACCATACAAAAACTCACTCTTTTTCTCTGTCATCCAGAGATGTTATGACGCATCCTTCAACCATAGATCTCCATTCGTTGTCTTAGAAATCACAAAATACGCCCTTTTCTTCGAATAATCCAATCCGACCATTTTCGATCATGTCGCAAGTAAACAAATTTAGATGAAACTTCTTCCACAAGTCGGCCTTCCTTTGCATTTAATCGTTCTTCGATGCAATTCATGTGACTGCTTCCCTTCCAAAATACAGGATTCGTCCCTATCCTAACCAACCCCGTCTCTACAAAACCCAATTATTTCCAAATTTACAAAAAACAACGCAGACGCTCCGCCTAAAGTACTCTTCAACTCTAGAACTCGAACAATTTTCCGAAAAGTCACGAAACTCGAGCCTTTCTTTTCCAAATCGACCGAGATTAAACGGAGCTTGTATCAAAAATCAGCCGGCGTTTCATTTTTAATCACCGTTCGATCCAATCGAAGCGACCCCTTTCATCGGAGAATCGAGTCAGCTCGTCAGACTTTCATCGATCGATGAACCAACCGCGACATAATCGTTTCTTCTGGACATTGTTCGAGAGTCAGGGGCTTGCGTCCCCGGAAGCCGCAAAAACTCGGGAACCGCGCATATATGTATACCCGCGGGGAGGCGGTGAACGCTGAAAACACGACGGATCAAAGGCGCCTCCGAGCGGCGCAAGAAGCGGGTGCGGCGATCCGCGAGGACAACGAGACGAGGACAGAGCGAGGGATATGTCCGGTTTACATTCTGCTTTCCGCGAACGCGAAACTTTTTACCATGATGCACCGTCATTACGGCAATTTGCCGCGCATACGAAACGCGGCCCCTGGTTAAACTCGAAAATTCGAGCTGCAAGCGAACAAGGAGAAGCCCCACCATTTCGTTCGTTCGTTCGTTCGATTGCAATTTTATGATCGTCGTTGAGCGGATCTTCTTGCGAAATTTTCTGAAATGTTTGTGTTTTTCTTTTTGTCGTTGTTGTACCGATTAAAAATTTTCTTCTTCTTCTATTCTTTGAATAAGGGCGTCGCATCGACAATACGATCATTGGCGAAGGTTTTCGCTTGTATCTCCTCTAGGATCTTCTACTATGTGCCTGTCTGTTTGATAAATTTCCAGAGGCTTTCTCTACTTTTGTTTCGAACTGAACGCTTGCGTGAGCTTCTTGGGGTTTTGAATGTGTTCCGTGGTTCCTATAATGTCGTGCGTTTCAGAATCATGCGTTGTACCGTGACTGGTAATGTAATAGAAACTTGTAATAGTAACGTAATTTGTTCGTAACGGAAATTCGTGCGTTACGCTTGTGTGTTCAATTAGCAGTGAATAGCTTCACTTGGTCGTTTCTATTGTATAGAGGTTCGGAGGTGGAGGAGGGATTCGAGTATCGCTTTGCTGTTTTATGTGATCTTGTAGAATTTATGCCAGTTCATCTCTCATTCCGCTTCTCGAATAATTTCTCTACCTAACAGATTTCTTAATATCTTTGAATGGTATACCGAACTCGCCTTTGATAGAAGAAGTCGGTACGATGAATAGCTTGCGAATAAATTTCCCTTTTCCATGTATTAGGTCGTCCGAAAAGTTTCTTTCGTTTTATAAGGAAATAATGGATGCACAACATCTGTTTTATATTATTTTATCGAATTACGTATGATCCATTTTGTTCTATCAAAATAAAGATCACAACGTTCGACAGCGTACGTTTCATGTTTGTATAAAGATGCCTCGTTGTAAAAGACGTGTCTGTAAAAGATAGACACTTTTCGGACAACTTAATACTTTATAAAATATCCTGTTCTTTTTCCTCAACTAAATTTAAAGAAGTTTCAGATTAGGCCCATTTCATATTAGGTGCGTTTCAAATTAAATACGCCGTAAATTGGTTACGAATTGAGATAGTACACATTACCGATCATTTCCAATTTGACTGTACTAATTTTTCTCGAAATGTTTGCGCTTAATATCTTGTACCTTTTACGTACATTCTCATATATCGTCTTCAAATTTGACCGATACATAGAATTACGAAACTCGCCTCTTCTTAAGATTCAATTCATTTTTTTTTTTCTTATTTGGATGAATTTTACAATCAATTCTCATTGAGAATTATAAGTAAATTTTTCTGGCGTGGTACTATGCCGTGTTTAATAAGTGTTTATCGTGTGTATGATTCTAGTTGAATCTAGTGCTTAAATCTAAAGGGTAATTCTTTTTAGCCTTTTTAGTCTTTTTAGCCTGCGGATCTGATCCGACGTGTCAAGTAATTGAGTAACTAGTGGGTTTTGGTGTTTGTTAACTCTTATGTTATATCCATTACTGAATTTGGATATTTCTTCTTTGACTGAAGATATTCATGAAATTTCGAAATATTCTATCTATAACGTGCAGAAACTATACACATCGATGTTTTCCAACCATAAATGTCCGAATACTTTGGTGAGTCACTGCGAATATATTTATTTATAGTTTATTCTAGGAAGAAAATATATAATCTATTATACGTTGCATGCAGGCATCGCATTAGCATCTGGCGAAGGAAAAGGAGAAGTGCGCGTTGCGAATCTCGGGTCGAAACGTTTGCGAGCTGGTCGTAAACGCAGACACGGCCCGCGGGGAGGTCTGTCAAATAAATAATCCGCCGAAAGCGTGTACACGGCACGGCTCGTGCCTGTATTGTTCCCGTGTGACGTCACATCCTCGAAAACACTATTATTACAGGCCCTGTGCACCCACCTTCGCCGCATTAGCATAGATTACGAGCGCTCCCCTTCGAGCGGTCCCGTTTTTCTTCGGTCAGATCGCGCTTCCATCGCGGCGGATTTATTAAACGGAGGCCATTTTCTGGTCCCCCGCTAGGCTGCTGCGTTACAGTGTTCTTTGTTATTCCTCGGGATCGACGTTAACGCGGGTTCAACGATCTTGAATCCTTATTAGAGCGAATAAAGATTCATTGCTCGATATTCGACTCTTGTCTTTTACATTGCGTTAGATAATCGTCGTTTGGATAAATTAACTTTGCATATCGTTTGCTCTGTCGCGATTTACGTTCCATTTCGAGTGGATATCAAATGCTTTTCTATCTTCTTCATACTTTTCTGTCGCGCGAAATTCTAAAAATTTCAGCAACGGTGCCACCTTAAATTGTCCAAATTTAATCGCAGTTTAATCTCATACGAGAAAATCGCACGAGCATTTTTATTGTTCGTGACGATCGACAAGACGATTTCCATGTCTTTAAAAGCTTCAGCATGTCGCACATGGAACTTATATTTTCATTCGCGTATATCAAATTTCTTCTTTTTTTTAATGCAGTTGATAATCGAATTAATAAAGCGAATTCAATAAACGAAAGTAGCAATATGCAAATCTCGAAGAAGATTCCATACGTAGCAATGTAGTAGTTTTCGAATATCGTCTTAGCTTGTCATGTGTTTGTTTAAAAATGCGTTCAAATGCGTTCCTTTCTTATTTAGATATCCAGAGAGAGGGACAGAGGTACAATTAACTCATAGAAATAACTCGACAGCGGCGGTGAACTTTCACGTTAATTTAATTACGGACCACGGATCGGCTATAATTTGGCTGATTGGAAAAGGAATGTGCCGGCAGCGAGATCTCGCGAGTGCCTTCGCGTTAAAATCGCGACGAATGAACTAACGAAAAGAAAAAGGAAACGCTTCGTCGCCTTGTTGCGAAACTTTCTGTTCGATCAAGCGGACAAAGAATGTTTTCTACGAAAAAAGCAGTTTCCTCTTTTTATTTTCGTGCGTGAGAGACGCTCGTCAGGAACGTTAACCAGCGCACCGTAATTTCGTTGAAGGAATCGCGCGAAATATATGCAAATTTCACCGCGGCCGGTCCCGAGCATCGCGCTCTTCGTCTCGTATTTTAATTTTATGCCGCGTATCGCAATTTAGTTTCGTATTTCTCAACCACTCCTTGCCGCACCACGAATGTATCAAACCCCTAAGGAAGTCGCGACAGACACTTGGTCCACGTAATTCTTCGATAATAAAATGTCTGAGAAACGCGAAAAATAAAAATCACTGGCAATTTCGCTTCATTTTGTCGGTTAAACGAAATTCACGTAAACACAGTCGGGATAATTTTATATCGAGAGCGAAACGATAATAAATATTTTATTTGCAGAGTCAAACCGTTGATAAAGAAAGGAATGACGTATTTATGTAATTTTTATCCAGTAGAAGTTACATCGAATAATAATTCATTTCTGGTTTCTGTACATTATTCATTATCATTACAGGTTACTGTAATATAACGAGAAAAGTCAGAGAAGTCGTATGCGATTCCAACTATCGATCATTACACTTCGTTCTTAATAAGTTTTATCGGACGAAGCAAATATCCAAGTAAAGTAGACGATATATTCTCTGTCGTGATTTCAAAATGTTAATGCTTACAGTACCAATCGATGCTAAACTATGCAGAGAATAATCTTGAAAGAGCCGAGGGATTCAGATCAAACGTCGATAGAACTCCCAGATATAGTTCACGAAACATCTATATGTTTTGTCGAGAATAATATTAATTTAATTCTTAAAGAAGAAATTCACGTCAAAGGGTAAAACAATTGTCTTATTAATAATTTTAAATAACGATAAGAAATTTCAAAGAATAAAGTGACCCAAATAAAATGAGCGAAGAATGCTGAAGAGAAATCTGTCAAATCTATTACTTTCCCCGGAATAATATTAATCAAATATTCGATACACCTTGACCGTCATTTCGAAACGCTTACTCCGAGAGTCAACGACTTCGATCCACGGGTTCATAAATATGCAAGCCTCGCGAAATTGAATGCATTAATATTCAATATGCCGTGACACGGCGATTAAGCTCGATAAACAAAGGCGGACGAATTTTAATCAAACGCAACGTATCAAAGCTTCCCGCGGCTCTTTCGTCTCGCGACAACAAAGAAGGACAAAATGGCGATAAACGGTGGCCGGGCAAACTCGATGGCGCCGCGTGCTTCGAGGTTAAATTAACATCTCCGTTGTTCCGCTCGTCCAGTTATTTCCCTTGACGCGGCCTGCCGGATTATCGATAGGATTCAGCCGCGACGAATCGAGAGTTCGGCTCGGATTTCGTGGATGCGAGCGTTTAAGCTCCGATATAAGTAGCTTACGGAGAAATACTGGGAAAAATCTGATCTGTAATAGCTTCCACATCAGTCGCCAGCCTTTTTCACCCATTTTAATCTGATTATCGCCTTCTCATCGATTGTGGGTTGATCGTTCTTTACGAAGATCCGGAGGAAGTATGTTTTTACACTTATGAGGACCACCGGAGAAAGATACAAGTAAAAAACAATATGTGATAGTAGATAAAAGTAAATAATAATACATTTTTTTACAATATTGGGGCTCTGTGTTTGATGGTTAGAAGAGTATCTTAATTATTGTATGTAGTTGGCAAGAAGATTTTTTAAATCCTTTCAGAGATCAACTTCGGTCTGTTAAAGAAACTGAAATAGCTGATAAATCTACGAAGTTTCTTAAATATTCGAAACATCTAAGGTCAAATAAAAAGGGAGAGATTTGCTAATGTAAAATAAATGAAACGATTCTAAAGAATCGTTTCCTTCATCAAAAGAATCATTCCTCGTATGTTCAAGCTAGCAAACCCACGTTGCCTTGAGGTAGAAGCAAGCTTTCGAACAGACAGTTTGCCCCTTTTCCCTCGAAACATTGCCAACAAGTTTTTCCTTTTCTTAAATTTTTATGACGTGAAAGCGACAGAATTGTCGCCGATGGTCCCTTGTCGCTTGCTACCGAATGGTGAACAGAGAAGAAAGGATTCCGCGGAATTTGGTTTCGGAAATATTGAAAATATTTATAATAAGCGAGAGAGCGAGGAATAAAAAGCGAAGAGAAACAGACGGATAGGCGTAGATAGAGAAGGAAACACATGGAGACGAGAGAAAGGCGGGGAGAGAAAGAGAGACACGGTTGTTTTCGAGGCCCCCAAGGTCTCCACGTGCATATCTTACGACCGATTAATTGCAGTTGATTTTTATTTGTTGCAAAAGAGCAAGGTGTGCGGCGACCGGTGAGTTTAATGGTTATTTGTTCGCGATATTTCGTGGTATATATGCGTGTACTGCATACAGATCGTTTCTAAATGCGCGTTACAATGTGAACCGAAAAATTGGAACGGCGAATGAAGATTTCTCATATAGATAAAGAACGTTATCTTCGTTAATTTTGATATTTAATTATGATACCGTCCATCGATCCGAAGGCTGTAGATTTCCAATTTATAATTTTTATAAATTTCAGGAGAAGGAAATAAATTATGGAATTATGGCGTGCCAAATTCCTCAAATCGAAAGCTACTGGTCAGTAGCCTTCCTTTTCAATCACAGCAAAGCGAGGACTATTGATTTTAGCTTTATCCGCAATCTGGTAAAGTCTTAAAAGCAAAAATAAATTACTATAGCGACCGCGGCGCTCACCACTATATCTACCATAAAATTCGCGCTAACATTCCTTCGCTAAAAAGGCAACTTTTTATTTTCTTCGCCCATAAATACATCGTTCGCCACTTAAATTCTAGAAATATTCGACTCCAGGTTCTCCCGTTGTAATAATTTTTGCACTGCATTTTCTCGTTCCTTCTGTTCGTTCCTTTTTCGTTTCATTTTTTTCTTTTTTTTTTTTCTTTTTTCGGATTATTCATTGTGTCACGGGTGGCTGGTCAGGCGCGCAGTTTAACGCGCGCGCGCGCGCGCGCGCGTTCGACATAGCGCGGAAGAACGTCATTTCTAAATATACTAGGTAGAAACATTGTTCCCCCGTTTAGTGGTATTTTGCTCGCACGAGAATATATGGAGATACGAGCGCGATAGGAAAACGTTACAAATTAGTTGATCGAGATCTTAATTGCATTTTGAGTTCGACGGATCCTTCGGAATAATTCGCGCACGGGGTGGTGCCCGTGGAGTAAGCGACACGTGGATTATTTATTCGACGCTCTCACGCGTGTACCGTATGATTCAGGTGCAGCATAGTGGAAATTGCTGGGCAATTTTCTCATCGAATACGTTGCTTGTTAGAAATATGTCAAGCGAAAATAAACGACGTTTTCTGTCTATCGACAGAATAGTATGATAATAATTAACGAACGATCGATGAACCGATAGCGATAATTTATAATTTATCATCTTTAGTAGCATATTCAATAGTCGAACAAATAATTTATAAGCATGAATATAAATATAAAAATTTAATTATAATTAAAAATAGAAAATTTATAATCATAAAAATAAAGCGAATAAATTGATAAGACCAAGAAAGAAACATAACGAACGATGTTTTTTTGAAATGAAGAATGAACGATATTTTCTTTCATTTGTTAAGTTGTAACATGTATTTCCTCTGCTTCCTCTATTTATATATAATGAGCATAAAACAATTGAAATTCTACAATTGAAATTTTCTAAAAATTGTACTATTCATATTACTATGATAAACTATTGTCTTTTAAGATCATGATTCTGGTGGTCTCTTGTAAGTATCGATTATCCTAGTACATGTTGTATCTTATCAAATTAATAAATAAATTATTTTTTTCCCTACTTCTATACACTATGCAATTTCTTGATACTTTAGAGTTTCGCTGCTATTGAAGCATACTTTGCGCCGCCGCTTCAGTTGTCTGGCTACAATACTACTGAAGCGTATGTAGCGCCGCTTTAATTGTCTGATTACGTCTGATACTACTGACGCAACTGTTGCGTCTTTGCTTTCTTGCATTCAATAAACCGACTTACACTAAATATCTCGTACTTTTTATGTATATTTTCAGATCTTGTTTCAAATTTTATCATTATGGTCGTGACGATAGATTTTCATTACTAGATCGCGAATTTGTACGCATTTATAGAAAATTCGTATGTGCAAAATTGTATGTAAAACGAGGAAACATATAAGATATCCAAAATACAATGTTTTTTATAATACTTGGTAAGTAAAACAATATTCCAGTGAGATTCTACCTTCTTAAATTAATTTTTGATTAATTTTCCAAAATATGAATTTGCATAAAAATCCGTAGTCTGCTCGTCGCCAACGAAACTTCAAAATGTTTCGTGCAACACATACGATATGTTCATATAATGTTTCTAAAAAACTTCTAATTGTCCAGTACTTTCATAGAACATTTGTATAATACGATCAAATAATTGCAATAAGGCCAAACTGATAAGCAGAACGACCGTTCGGCTATGGCGAACGTCCTTGCAGGGCACACTGCGTCTGCGTGACGCTGTATAGGCACGCGGGCGCGAGCAACACGGCGTCCTAATAATAAATTCTACGCAGCAACGTGACTTATCCGCGACTGTGCTCGCGGGTAGGTGTGCGCAATAATTGTTAATTGTCGACGCTGATACACGAGGCCGATAAGGTTCGCCGTTTCAACGTGCTCACGCTCTCTCGCGCGCACACAACAGAGCTATTCGATTTTTCCATGCCGGTGAACAGGCTACTGTCCACGTGCAGACACTTTCCTCGCTACTTTACGGCTTATTAAGGCGCGACACCGTGCAACGATACGTTACTTGCTCGATATAGAGCCGCCTCGAAATGCTCGTACGCGATTCCTCGCCACGCCGTGACTCGTTCCGCCGCGGAATTTCATTTTTCCATCTCGTTAAATTCTACACGTACGATTCGTTCCGTTTTCTGCGACGACGAAGCTCGTTACTTTAAACGGACGAGGGAATTTTTGTTTCTTAAGATTTTGCAATATTACCGCGTATGCCAATGTTAATTAATATCTGTAACGTTATTTAAAATGGATTAACGCTGTCGCGGTTTCTTGCGTATTTTTGGAATGAACTTTATTCGTTGACATTTTACTTAATGCAGCCTTCGACTTCGATCTGGCACAGATTTGTATAATGTGACAACGCTTTCTGATATAACAGACTCGATACGACATAACAAACAAATGTAAAATGAATCTCATCGATTATCATAATGAGACAGCGTGACTCTTCATCAACTAAGAATATATCTAAATTCTTCGATAGAACGTGATTTCCACTTTACCAAAAATACTTGGAAGTACTTACATTTCCATATTCCACCACGTCATCTTAATTTTTGTATTTTCTCAGAAAACACGCAAGGTTTCGATTTCTCCTAACAACCAAAATCTCCTTCACCACCTAAGAGCTGCGAATTTTTATGCATTTATAGAAATTTTAGCGGTGCAGTATGCAAACGTATAGTATGCACATAATGTGTCAAAAATATATAAATTGTCCTATGCATAGTATCCATTATAACGTTTAACCAATCAAAGAAATTTCTAATTAAATTTCATTCTTTCGACTGTACCCACGAGAACTTGAATACTATTGTTGAAAAATGTTTAGAGCGGTATGAATGCTTCGCTAAGTTTCATCTTTTAAATTGTATCTATAAAACAAATTTAATAATATCTATTTGCATAAAGATCCGCAGTGTTGTCAATAAAAACAAAAATCATTAAACACTTACCCTGCACGGAGGGAAGCAGCAGCGGCAGCGGCAGTAAGAGTGAGTTGTTGAGCAGCAGCAGCTCCAGCTGCAGGGTCAGCAGCGACCAATTCCGACAGAACCAACACGGTAGTCGTAGTAGTGGCCGCCGCACAATTTGGAACCGTTGCGTTTACAGCATGGCGAACACTGGGTGGAAGATCATCCTCGTGTTGCAACTGCAGTTGAGGATAATGATGCAGATGTAACGCGGTCGTGGCTGACCCAGATCTAGGTGTAACACACGTGGGTGGCAATAATCCAGCTCTTGTGACTGCCGAGGGTGGCGATGGAGATGGCGGTGATGGTGGTGGTGGTGGATACTCGACCACTTGAACGCGATCCGCTTCGTTCTCGTAGATGATCTCCTTGTCGTGCGTGTACATGACGGTTTTTTGACCGTCGTTGTAAATTAAATCGATCATCTTGTGCTCACCGACGCTCAACGTCGTGCTGGCGGCCGCTGCGTCTGTGCCAGGCGTCACTCGGCCATCGGTGTCGTCCGTCGCTCGTTGTTGAACGTCGTCCGGATCAGTTTGGATATGTTGTTGTTGATGGTGGTGATGGTGATGATGATGGTGGTGACGGTGGTGGTGATGGTGGTATTTTGGATGCAGAGAGTGAACCGTCGCTGGTTCGTGCAGGTCTAGGACGTTCACTGGCTGCATCGTGGCCAGCAACACCTGTTGCTCGCTCTCGTTTTGATTCTGGTTGCTCAGCGAGGAGGACGCCGGGGACACTGGCCCCTCCTGCACCTAGGATAGCAAAGATTTCCATAAACCAGTGCCTTTGATTGGATTAAGCTGACAAATCTGGGGTAGCTTGGGAAAATTTGGAAACTTGGAAATTTGAGCGTTTTCAAATTTAGACGTTTGTAAATTATATATGGAAAGTATTGGACAATTTGGGAATGTAAACGTTTAGGCTTTCGGAAATTTGCGCGTTTACGAGTTTGGATATTTAAAAACGTTGGTAGCCAAAAGTTTGGACATTTAGAAACGTGGAAATATAGTAATTTGTGCATTTGAAAATTTTAGAATTTCGAAGAAAATGTTATTGTGATAATAAAGAGTTAGGGAAGGTTATCGTTTGTAGCGGTGAATTATTATATCTGCGATAGAATTCTGTTTACATAAATTTTTTTAGAATATTGACATGATCAGTTTCTTTATATTTATAGAAAGCTAATCTGTATAGTGGTAATTGCTGTCTGTACATCAAAATGTACAATATTTTGTCACCGTTCGTTGGTTTCGAATAGATACACGAGCAAGCCAAACAGAATGGCAACTTTATTAAACGTTTTCCTCAGTTTTTTGCTAACCTCAACCGCCGGCGAACGTGATGATAGCTACTCTCCTAGAGTTACCTCTTAGTAGTCGTAATAGGAATATTCAAAGAAACTAGACAAGACGACGAGTTCAATTATGGTACTTGCCTTTTTATTTGCTACTAAACCTCTCGTTCTGTCAAGGCTCTACCATTAGCGAACGCGAGTACGATTACCATAAGCGATTAGAAAAGTTCTGAACACTGCGAGGAAGTTTTCACACAGATTGATTGACAGATTTCTCTTCTCTAACAGAAACTCTCTTATCGATATACCTTTTGTTTTATATAACTCTAAATAACTCTAAATTATTACTTTCTTCGCGTTTGATCGAAACTCCGGCATTCGTCGTTTTCTAACATTTTCAATAAAAAATAAAGTTAAAACTCAGTTAGCATCTCTGACTCTCCAAAATCTTCAACCATATTTTTTTTATAAATACGACGTAATCAAGATTCCAATTAAAAATTCATAAACTAAATTTTTCTTCAAAACCTCGTTCTACGATACAAAAGGCTAAAAGAACACTGGTCGAGTTCAAGGATGTAATCGAGAACAAAAGATGAATCGTCAACCCCTATTCAGCTTAGGGTTTCAATACTCAGTCGCAAATTTTCAAGGGAGATTGGTTGACGAGGGTATAGTCCGAATATTCTACAGAGAATCACAGGTTCCATGGGGAATTGAAAATGGAACGAATCCTTTGTCGACAAGTGACAGGAAAAGTAAGGACAGCGTTCGTGAAAGCTTTGAAGTAGGATACATGGTGTGAGATTAGAAGCTTATATAAATAACAAGTTATATAACGTTGTGTATGTAGGCTTGTGAATATCGATAGATCTGTGGACCAAAATAAATAAAGTACTATCACGAGATATCTCTTGTTAGAATTTTCAATAATCAGTAGGTCAGATGCTTATATGACATTCGTATTTCTATAGGAATTGTAGTCAAATTTATTTCATTCTTTAGTTATTATGAAATTAGTTAGTACTTTACCGTAGACACTTTTTCTGTATATTACTGTACCTTTAAATTTTACATAAACGTACAATCACTCGTAATTTACTAATTTATCACTAAAATAATCTCCAGTGCAATCACGATAAAAGCCATCATCAGGGAAAGTCACATTGATGGATGAAATTTCATCTCAGTACCTTTTCTCGGTATCTTTCCTTTTTCCTGTAAAGATCAATAAATTCTAACAAATACAGTTCGATATTTTATCACCATTCTGTGTTGAACAAAGAATGTCAGAGTGATTATTTTATTATTATTCCACGACTAAATGAAAAATTATTATTCTCGACGGTTGCAAGTAAAATTAAATTGTAATATGCGATTACGAGACAATAATATGGGATGAAGAAATTCGTAAGGGGTGAAATTTCACCCACGATAATCCCTGTAACGATCCATGCATCTCTAAATCCAAGATCCAGTCGAGCTTCTCAATTACGCGAACGTTTGCCAATTATCGATAGTCGCGTGGCTTCCACAAAATTATTATTTTATCGAGGCACGGTTCGCCGGTTTTAGTCACGGAAATTTACGTCGCGGTACTTTATGTCGTAACGACAGTTTAACATTTTCGAATGCTAATCGACCCGCAATAAAAATCTTGCTGGTTAATCGCTCCGTAGAGACCAGTCCAGCCGAAGTCGAGTCGAATAATAATTAATCCCCTAGGTGTCTGGTAACGCGTCGATCGGCAAATATTTTTAATCGCGCCAGCAAAGATCAAAGTACCACGACGTCCACTCGACTTTCTAACGGAGTCATCGCGTAAGTGATCCTTTTTCGTCACGAAATTCAGGGAAGAACTCGCCGCGTTACTTTCATTTCCGAGACGAATCTAAAGTTGGCTAATGTTAAGCCGGGTATTTAATCGCGCCGAGGGATCGCGATTCGAAAGCGGCTCCATCGCGAAAAGTTTCTGAACCAAACGATCGCGCTCTTGCGTTTCCTTGATCCGTGGTCCACTGGTTTGAGATTGTCAAGTGACTATGATCGATCGGCGAACAAGTTCGTTTCAAGGATTTTGTGGTCGAAGGGAGCGTGAAGTGTTAGGTTCGTTGTTCGAATTCCTGGAATTGGTTTCTTGAAAAGCTGTAGGATTTGTTGGTGGCTTTGAGAAAGCTGAAAATATTTTGACAGATAGTATGCCTTTGTCCGAATAAAATGATATATAAAGAAACATTGGAAAACATTGGTGGAATTTTTTGACGAAACGAGAATCGCGACTGTATATTTAACAGGATGAGGAACGTTTCTAAAAATTGTTTAAATTATGAAATTTATCGAACATGAAACCAAAACATATCTTGTATCATCGTGTGTTGTCCGTTATTTAAAGTTAGCACATGCGATTCTTGAAATGGACACGTGAAGTACAAGATGAATATTTCTACATAATATTCTTCTAATCGGAACATTCGTATGAACAAATAACGTCGAGAGTATTAATATACGCGTGATTTTATCCTGCCATGTTATTCGATAAACGTTCGCTCTGAACAAAACGCGATAATATTCTTGAATAAATTTGAAATAATAAAAACTCGAGATGGAAGAATTATCTCGAGTGCATCTCCTTCGTCTGATTACGCGATTAAACATGCTCGCACAAAGAAAGGATGCAAAATGCTTCTGCTCATACCACGACTAATTCCGTCATTTAAAAAAGTGTCTAAAAAAGGAGTGGAAAGAAAGACATAATAAAGGAGGGACTTAAGCTCAGAAAGTTGCCGCCGTCTCGTGAATAAGTGTGTCCCATCACGCTAACGACGTCGTTTGGAATTTCCCACGTGTCGTCGGTTTATGGCGGTTTATGGCGCTTTCCAATGGAATCAGGCCGAATTACCGCGAATCTTCTCTCTCCCTTCCTCACATCTCTCGCGGAGTCCTCGGACGAACGAGCATGCAATGTCATTTACGATCGTGCACCGTCCATTAACATAATTAACAATATCGTGAGTCATCTGGTTAATATTCGAGTTTCACTGGCGGCAAGTCACCGTCGTCGCCTCGAGTATCGGTCAGACAACATGATAAGTTATTTTTTTCTGGGAATACCCGGTACAGTTTGTTTCGTGTCTAACGGGTTGATTAATGACATTCCAAGTTGTTAAGGCTGAACTTATTCAAAAACTTTTTTCAGAATGTATGTAATATATTAGATACGCACTTCTTTTTCTCTTTTGTTGTCATAATAAATCGTTTAATCTTTCGTACTACGAGAAGTTTCGAAAAAGTTTCGATATCATCGATCAGAAATTCTAGCTCAATTTTTTGTATCATGAAATGCGTTGGACATCCTGATCAATCGCGTTAAACGCCTTTCAAGATACAGAGATTTGTCGGTAATTTACCTTTATCATCCTTTTGCCCAATCTCGTTCAAAAACTTCTCAGCTTGTAAACCCAACTTCCAATTCACATTCACAATCTTCTCCTTTTCGGAGTAAAATTTCTCACTTCAGAAACCTCCGCCGTATTCAGAGAATTAACTGCAATTTATTCCCATCCGAAACAGACTTTACGATTCCAAAAACTGCCTCCACGAGAATATACTACCATGGTAACTGGTCAATCCTATGAAATACTTGTCAGAGTGTGAAGAATTAATCCTCGATTGATTTAATCCGCCAAAGGCATCGCTCGGGCAGGTGCAAAGGCTCAAAGCCCAGTTCACTTTATACTCGAAACACCCTCCAGTCCCACTAGCTCTCCTAAACGAGTGTGCGAACGGTAACACTCGTAATAACCCACACGGAGGGTGGCCGATGTTTGACGAATATTAATCAGCTCGATTACGAAGCCTCCCGCGGTCATGACGTGACGTTAAGAGCACTCGTCGATGAAAGCGTATACCAACTTCATTCGAAATCTAATCGCCGATCGCCAGGAAAATTTATCGCGGTCGTCCGAGCGCGTTGATTCACATGCCATCCTGCGACCGAATGTATTAGTTTTTACGACGTTCTACACGCGCCAACTCGAAGAAAATGACATCGATGGATGAAAGGGAAGAGGATCGTTAGAAAGGAAATATTCGTTATTTATCCTGCTCACGAATACGCGTTTTACGGTTTCCCAGAGCTCCTGCTGGATGTTATCTCGGGATTATTTATTGAATAACTCGTACACGACCGGGTGTCGAACGACGGCCTTGTACCATAGATTCAATCTAGTATCGCTGTCAAGGTAGAAGATTACGTAACCACGGGCATCGCGATAGTACTTCAGAGGCGTGTTGAGAGTTATTAGACGATGATTGGCCTTGTACCTGCTTGTGTCCTGACTTTCTGATTCTTCCTCTCTTTTTTCATTCCTCGTTCATTTCTTTCTTTCTCGCTTTTTCTCTACTTAGTTAATTCCATAATTGATTTCAGTGAACAGCCGTAAAATTTTTGTCCGGTATAGCCATCGAACGTTCCTCGTTGTTGCGTAGGTTCGTTTGGAACCAGCGATCTTTAATGGTTTCGTACTGTCTCGTTTATATTTTTTCTTCTTAAATTTAACACCTTGATTGATTTCGAATGGTTTTCGAATTTAACTCTCAGATAGTCTTCGAATAGTCTTTGTCGTATTGGGTAAGTCGACATAGAACGTGTGATTTTTTATTATTTCATTCTGTTTCTTCTTTTTCTCGGTTAATTCTATACCTAATTGATTCCGAATGGCCATCGAATTGTGCTTCGATGCTGCATGAGTTCGTTACGAGCGAATAATTACAGATGACTTCGTTTGGATATCGATGTGGATAGTGATTAAGAATGAAGGATAATTCAGGTTATCAGGTTCTGCGGGCAAAAGAGACTGGATAGATGCAGCGTGGTTTACAACTTCATTCTCATGATGCGGTAGCAAGTCACGCGGTGAAGATAGGATTCCAATTGGATCGGATTGGTCAGAACGTTCGAGAAGTTTGGTTTCTCGCGCTGATTTTTCCATTTTCCGTGGTTACTGCATTTCCGTGGGAGAAAAAGCAGTCGTCGTAAAACATGTATAAACTGCCGGGAGTGGACATTGATGCGGTCAGCTGATCGAATAAAAAGCGATGGTTAGAGACCAATGATCCGCAACGTGAGCATGGAATAGACTGAATCGAAGTTGGTTAGAAAAATATCTATCGGTATCATTACGTCTGTGTCGCAAATAAAACCAACGTAGCGTAAGCTATCAAAACTACAAACTAGCTTCCTAAAACGGAAGGGCGTAGAAAAACTAACTTATCACTATCCGCTACAAGCAAAAACAGTTTTCCGATTTCCATTTATCACCCAGTCTAACTATCACCGGAAAATCAAAATTTCTCCAAACTTTCTAAGCTAAATATAACCTCGTTCGCTAAACTCTAAATCTTCCACTGTACTTTAAACCGCAACCTCATTATGCGCAAAAATTTCAAATTTCCACTCGCCGCTGAACCTTTGTGATTACTGGGATTACCATCCCATTAAATTTTTCGTATCTTCAACTCAACCATATTATACAGAAAAATTGTAAAATTTTTTCTAACCTAATTACCACTCCGTGGTTGAAATTTCCCGTATTCTAACTCCCAATCACATTACACCAAAAAGTTACAAATTGCCACTCGTCGTCAAATACAATTAACCACCCTGAAATTGAAACTTCTTGAATTCTAACACGTTTCGATCGCGTTGGAAAATCAATTTCCAACCCGAGATCAAAATTGCTCGAGTCCTAGGCCGAATCACGTAACACTGAAAAATTACAAATTTCCAGTCATCGCCCGATCTGATCACTGTTCCAATATAAGCATTTCCCTAAAACCTTCCCTTCTTGCGATTCATCGCGCTCCCCTGCATCGATTCCTTTAATAATAATAGGAAAAAGGGGCGGTAGTGGGTTCGAATGGAGTTGCCTCTTCTAACCACCTTCTAACAGAGACTAGCCTCTGTTTACACGCAAGAACCGGCTGATAATAACAGTTAATTGGCCTGCTGGCCGTGAGAGACTGTTCCAGGTCGGACGATACTCCTTGGCTCGTCTGTCGGTCGAGCGGATGCGCGACCGCTGCTCTCGCGTCCTCGTCGATTTCTTCTTGCGGGTCGCGCGCGCTCGCTTATTGCCGATCACGTCGTTGGAATACGCAGCTGCGCCGCCAGCTCGAAGATACGTGGAATCGTTAAGGGCCTTTCTTTCGCTCTTCCAAGCGGTTGCGCGCGTATACGCGTCCTAGCTCACCGGAGAACCTTCATTGTTGCCCGCACTCCTCTCTTTCTCTCTTGCCTCGTCGTTCCACGCAGCATCCCCCTCCGCAAGACGATGTACACGATCGTCCAAAGGTTTTTGCGATACGCCGTTGAATCCTTGTTATATCGGGCCGCTCCTCGCTTCTCTTCTGTCCGGGCATCCAGCTTCGTCTGCTCGCGGAACACCTGTCAGAGTTTCTGTTATTGCGGCCCCGTCGCGGTTATTTCTTCCCGTCCTTTCCTTCCATTCCCTCGTTTTCGACTCGCTCTCCGTTCCTTTTTTTTTTTTTTTTATTGTATTTCTCGCCCTCTTCTCGGATTTTGGCTGCGTCGAATCTTTTTCCTTTGGGTTGACTTGCGTCAGGTATGCTCGTAATAAGTTGCGTGGAGAATTTGGAAATTTGGAAGTTTGCAAATTTTCAGGCATTTCTGGCGATTCTTGGGCATTTGGAAGGTCAGACTCGAGAGTTTGTAAATTCAAATACTTATGAATTTACGCATTTGCGAATTGAAGCTTCGGGGAACGTGGTTTTGTAAATTCACACATTTGGAAATTTAGGTAGTTGGAAATTTCGGGCGTTTCGAAACTCTTCACACGGTACAACTTCAATTCTCCTTTCGTATCTCCTTCTATCCCCTTCGTTCCTATTAGCACAGCATACCACTTGATATAAATATTTCGGATTACATTAGTCCATGGTACGCTTTAATTGCATGCGCCATAAAACACATAAACTTCTAAAATAAAAATACGTTATTGTCGCGGTCTGTCAGTCGCGATCTTTCCAAGCAGCTCCTATTAAAATACATTTTTGACTCTCGTGAATGTTCAATTAGCGGTTTATATTGCGGTGGAAAATCATTGTACAACGTTAAGGCTGTTCTGTAGCCACTCTGAATGGCTCTTATAATTGTTTGTAATTGTTTATTAGTCGCGAAGAATGTGGACCCGTGCGCGTTTAACTGCCGTGTTAAGTTTCGTTGAATAACGAAAGTGGCGCAACTATGATCCGAAATAAATTACTGTTATTAATTATATTCATGTATTTACACCCGGCGACTTCCTGTCGCTATTTCCAGTCACGGTAATCATGGAAATACTGTGTGCGATTGTTCACTATGCGTTGTTTATTTTTTTTAGTTTCCTGTTGGCGTATCGAGCATCGTGAACGTGGCCGCAGGCGAACCAAGCTAAATGGAATTGCTAGAAACGCTTGTCGACGATCGTATCACTATATCTCCATCGTTTATTCCCCTTTTTTCCCCACGATAAACATGCTCGTTATTTCACTTACGCTTTATGCAAATCTTTTTCGGCTCGGTTTATGACCGTTGAATTACATACGTTTTTTTTCCAATCGCCAATCGTAGAATTGGAAATTTTGTATTAACAAGCTTCGAGATATGCAGGTAAGCAGAGGGTTGAGAATTTATGGGCTTGGAAAATGACTGAGATTATTTGCATTTGAAAATTTGGAAGTTCCAGTTTTGCAAATAGAACAAACGGAATGTTTGCATATTTGAATATCTGAGAATTTGGTTATTCGAATTTTCGGAAGGAAAATCTGTGTACTTGAAAATCAAAATATTCGAGATTTCGAATATTTGACAATTTAATTTTCGTAATGTCAATTTGAATTAATTTCAATCATTGCAGATCCAATATTTTTGGATCCGAAATATCTTTAAAATTCGAACAATCGAAAGTTTGTTGGGAAGTTAAAAATCTTTCCATCCCAGTAACCGAGACACCTCGTAAATTCTAAACCTTAAAAATTCATTCATTCAAGATTTCTTAACCAACAGCTAGTCTTAAACAGTCGGCGGAAAATCATCGATCGCTTCGAAGAGTTTCGCAATCGTCTGGTGATTCCGTTCATCGAACGTTTATTATCATTGCTGCATCATCAATCACAATTTAAGAATAAGAAGCAAGAAATATCGTTGACACTCGGACACTGCGATACTATTCATGTAATTAGCGCGTATACCGAACATCCGACCAGAGTGTACAGAGCAATAAATCATTTTTTTTCACAATATCTGTAGTTCGCGTTGCTGGTAGCTGGAGAGGAAAACAAAAATTCTCCTACCGCCATTATCTTTGATTGATATCTCCAAACAACTCTCGCTAACATTTCTTGCTACCATTATTCCGTTCCCATTATACACTACTCAGAACGGTTAGAGCAACGCTTTTTATTAGAGGAAAAGTAATCAGTTGCTCCTGTAATCCTTTTGGAACGATTCTCGTCATTGCTGATTTCATTGGTTGTATATTTTATTCGACGTCGAGTCGTCTTTATTATAATAAGTCTCATCACTAACTCCGGTTCCGAATACGAGCCGACAGAGCACTAAATCTTCTATATTATTCCTACGAATCGGTTTATGGGGAATTCTGGCTCGTTTAACTTTTTTAAAATTCACTAAAATTAACGCAGTATCGCTAAAAGTGTAATATATACCAATTTCTGTCGAAAATAACGTCTCCGACAATAAATTCTCCGTTGAACCTTCAACTGCGTGTAGCCACCGGTATTGAGTGCGTACACCAGGAATAAATATCATGCGTTCCCTAATTAAAATATCAAAGAATTTGAGAGCCGGGCAGATTGAAGACTCAGGTATCTGAGAAATGGGTAAGTTCAAAAATTAACAAAGTGGAAAGTTTGTATACCAGAGTATTTGACAATCGGAAAATTTGGTAATCCGAACATTCGAAAGTTAGGAATTTCGAAAAATCGCCATGATTCGCTCAACACAAAGTATTAAACATACCAACAAAAACGAGTAAAGAGAATAAAAAAGATGTTCTGTAATACGGTATATTGAGCATTGCCGTCGACACACATTAAGCTTCAAAAGCAGTGAAAGGGTTAAACACATTCTTTTCCCATTGCCTCTAAAAAAAAAAAAAAAAAAGAAAAGAAGAATATATCTTAAAAAATCAACAGGACGAGAAGAAGCAACAAAAAGATTTTCTATTCCCCCTTTCCGACACCGCGGCAAAAAAAATCGAATAAAAAGTCTAAGTTGGGAGTCTGGCGGATTCTATTAAGTAATCTCTGCCGGTTACTTGGATAATGAATAGCACGATCGGTGAGTGTGCGTTCCCTTCGACCCAAGTATCAGGTATACGCGAAATCCGGCGAGTCATCGTACACAGCAAAATCGTCTTCCTCCTCCTTCTCCTCTTCTTCCTTCTTTGCCCGTAGTTCGAGACACGGCTTGGTTCGAGACTCCAACCATGAGTGGTTATGCTCGCACGAATGGACGACGACGTACCGCTTCGCCTTCGCGAAAGAATGTCGGTATTCGTCGAAGATTCTGGCTAGGATGGAAAATCTCGCAACCGTTCTTACTGCTCGATCGTAAAGCGAAAACGGAAATTTTTCCATGGAAATGGAAATTCGCGTCACTTCTTGATGAAATTTCTAGTAAAAATTTAGAAAATGGGGTTTGACTAAATTTTATTTAAATTAGGACGCTAAAACCATTTAGATTTACTGTCTTTTCTATTTTTTTTTCTTTTTAATGGAAATGTGCAGGTGGGTTTGGCAAAAACTAATCTTTTTTTAGAAATTACGGATTAGTCACTTTGAATATTAGCTAGTTCATAATTTTTCCCCCATTCGTGTAGGTTGATGTAGGTATAGTTTTACTGTCGACCAGGTTTACATAGAATAGCTTTGACAAAAGTTGTTTAATATTTTAATCGATTCTACCAAGAACCTAGCGCCTGTTCATTTTTATCTAATTTTTATGAGCTGGACAACAGCGATAAATCATTGTAACTGACTCAGTCATGCGCGAAAAAAGAAGCAAGCGTAATTATTTATATCCTTCGACATAAATGGGGAAATTGATTGACGTTTATTGTGATGATCGAATGGATATGTATGAAGACTTAGTTAACAAGATATCTCTATACTTTTATACTGTTTTATACAACAACAACAACAAAATTTTTTTTTTTAAGTATTCCTCCCAGACCTACCAACGCAGCTTCTTAAATACTAAATTAATTCCTTATCTTAATTATAATTACATACTTCTGTTGCGCCAACAAAAAATAAAAACGAAGTTCCACATTCCTAAACGTTATCTTAATTTCTTATCTTAATTATAATTACGTGCTTCTGTTACGACAACAATAAAAAGTAAAAAAGAAATTCCACGTGTTGAGTTACCAACACAACGACGCAAATTCCATTCCATTGCCGTAAATTGTATCACCTCGTTCACGAACCAGATTAAGCGTAATAATTCCAGCAGGGATTTGGTCTCCGTAATGTCCGGGGCCCCATAAGATTCTTAGGGGAGCCGCTTAAGCGGCGGTCTTCCCATTGTCGAGCAACGCCACGCAAATAACGGGCTTTCGTTCTACAGAGTTTCACTTTTAAGCGACAGGTATACTATTGTGAGGTTAAAAACCTGCGGCCAGGTGACAGTAAAAATCTTTTCAGGCTTCTCTGTGTCGAGGAGTGGCCGTCCCAGAACGATATACACATCACCCTAGACCGATAAGCTATTGGAATTCGTTTAGATTTTTCGAGGGTTCGGCCTGCGCCTCAAATGGGACACCATACAATCGTCGAATCATTCTTGGATCCAGAGAAACTTGATTTCATCTTCTTTTCGAATCTTTCCTTTCGTGCGAGAGCGTCAATCGTTGTATACCTTTACAAAATTTTCTTTTTATCTTTGTTTTTTTAGACCGTATATTTTTTTTTAAGAAACCACCGTGTCTTTCTTTTCTGTTTCTTATCCCGTTTAACTTAAAAATGGATTTAAGAAAATCCTTTTTGAATTTTGTCTTGCGACGCGCTAAGTTTGTGAATTCTTTTTTTATATAATTATTTGTTATGAATATATGAATTAATTAGTTGTTCGACATGTTCTTGAATATTTATCAATCGCCCGTACCATGAGTTACATCGTTGAATTAAATTTAATTTGTGATACATTGGAGTGAAAATTAGAATGATAAAAATTATTACGATATGCGTGGTGCAAGAGGAAATTATTCTAAGGAAGAATAGAATAGGTAGAGAACGAAGAATCAAGGTACTAAAATTTCTGAACAAACCAACGAATCTATACGACTTCCTACGCACCTTCTAAACTTATTCCCGGAACACCAAAAATTCGTCGTGAAAGGAAGATTCTATGACGCACCTTTTCTCATGCCAGACCTGCAAGGCGTCTTCGTTAAGACAAACAACAGCGTGACTAGCAGAGGTCAACGAATCCTCCAGCATTTTACTCTCTTCAAACAAGAGTTCGAAACCAAAATGAATCGTCTACCCAACCAGATTACACACGATCGAGAATAAACACAGAAGATTAAATCAAGAAAAAAAGAAGTACGAAGATAAAGAAGCAACATCTTTCTACCAGACAGTTCCAAAGCTATATCAGTCAGTCTACGAACCAATCAGATTACCTGCGATCAAAAATAAACGCAGGAATCATTTCTCGAAAATTTCTTACTTCGCCAGTATTTTCTTTCAATTAGAACGTTCCAAATCTAAATTAGTCGATCTCTCCGTACCAATCAGACTATACTATATCCTACACTATATACTACATGCCATGCTATATACTATATGCAACAAACATACCACTACGGTGAAAAATAAATACAGAAGTTAGTTTTTGTAAATTTCGTACGATTAATAATATCTTCTTTCTACTAAAAATATCTTCTTCGTATTAGAGAATTTGAAACCGCCAAATGAATCAATTACGAACCAATCGGATTATCTACCTTTGTTCCCAATTAACCTCGATGATATTCGGTTTCCATTTCGTGCAATTAGCTATCCTAATCAACCCAAGAAAGGAAGAAAGAAGACGAAAAAGGAAAACATCTTATTTCGTTCTACCTTTCCATTTCTTTTTTCTTTCTTCTTTTTTTTTCGAGAAATCGATTTCGAGCGATTTTGAATCCTTGGTCCACGTATTTACGTCCATCATTGGACGGCGTCTCAGGGTCGTTCCAGAAGTTCCACGCTGGAACAACGCAACTGGCAATAATCTCGTCGGTCCGCCATTCTCGTTATTTCACGCAACGGGTGGTACCGACGAAACGATGGTAGAAAGGTGGGAGAGAGGCGAGAAAGAAAGAGAAAGGGAGGAAGGTCAAACGATGACCCACACGAGAAGAGACCCATGCAACATGCCAATGCATTCCATGAATTGTCGAAATCGAAGCGGCGCGATCCTTTCAGAGAACGTTAATCACGAACATCCCTCAAAGGATCTACCAAAAAATCTTCAAAATCTTACACGTATCGTAGAATTTATATTTGTCGGAGCCTGCCGCGCATTAATAAGCATTTTTCGAGTTCTTTTCTTGGGAATTTTACGAGAAATTTATTTCTCTGTAAATGGGATTAACGTGGTACAGCGAAGATTTCGTTGAATTTAGAAGCTGATGAAATCGCTTCGGCTCTAAATAATCTCTGCCTCACAGATGGATTAAACGATTTCCCTCGTCCAATCTTATTTTACAATTTTTATTTCGCGACTACTGGATCGCGTTTAATCTTGTTTTTTATATACAAAGATTTGATATAATAAGATTTAATAGACCCAATGTACACTCCAAGTAACGAGTGTAAATGAAATTATTTTAAATAATTTTACAACGAAAGAAAATTCGAGTCTCTATAAAGGGACTGGAGAGTGTTCAAGAAACAAAATTAATATTATATGAATGTAAGGGACATATTACCTAACAGTGAAAGTTCCATATGGAAGAGTGAAAGACGAAATTTCCAAGTTACATGGAGAATTATCGGTTGATTAAATTTTTTATTATTCCTTTCGTTATGCAATATCGTGGGATAGTAAATAATTTTTTAATTACGATTTGAAAGAAAAGTAAAAAATCGTTGGTAACGTAGAAAGAATAAGAATAGACTAACCGGGGACAGAGCCTCCTGCATGTGCAGGGGTGCGTTGTCGGCCTCGTCGGTGCAAGTCGACATTCTCCCGCGCAGTCTTCCACTTCTCTTTCCAGTTCGTCTAATCGTGGCGTTCCGCTGGACGAGCCTCTTATCCCGCGACGTCGTGTCCTCCTCCAAAGTTCTCCCTTTCTGCTTCGATACTCTCTAGTGGTCGACTAATATCGTCTACTAACCTCTACGGGAACGAACGGGTTCTAAGCATGCGGGGTTGCGTATCACAGTCTTCTGCTGAGCGTTGTATGGCACGTGATTGGACGGAAGAAGAGGAGCAGCCAGTGAGGACCTGCGAAACGGACGAGAAATAAAAAAGAGAGATGTAACAATCCTTCGTTTTTATAAGTTAAGACTACGAACAAAGAACGAGGGTAAAATAAAAAAAATGAGATCATTATGCGTGATGTAAGAAGCAGATTGTATCGTTAATGAGTCAATTTTGATCGTGTCAGGCTGTGTCATTGAGAATATTCGACAGTCGAATTCCGGATTGTCAAGGTAAAAAAAAAGAAATGTAAAAAAGTAATTAACACGTCGACTGCCACGCGAATTTTATATGAGTCACTCACAAAGGCCATATTGATCAACTGCGTGTATCAGACAGTAGAGAAAAGTAATGATGTCACAGCGCTATTTTTTTAAATTTGCCTTGAGACTTCCGTTTGTTTATGCCATCTGTTCGCGATACACAGCGCGTATGGAAGAAAGTTATTTATTCCGAGGAAAATTTACATTGAGAAATGTATAAACAATTGCGTTGATCGGTTTAGCTTGTGATAAACTCACGTATTCTATCCTATACCATAACATTTAATTTTCTTAAATACATTACATTGCAATAGAATTTGGAGCACTTTTAATTCTACAATCTAATAATCTACTTCTTTACGTGGAACCGTTTTTGATCAATAATATATGTTTTATTGTAATCATCGTAAATTTAATAACATGGGTCCAATGGTGACCATTAGAGCTCCTTTGACAAGGAGAAGCCGAACGATGGACGTCGATAACCAACGTGAAAATATATTATTTAAAAGTTTCATTTTTCTCATTCACTGAACATGCTGCAAAATGAGCTAACCAAAGCGAAGACGTCAATCTTGTATTGTACGTTCTGTCGCGTTTACGATTACGCAACGTGCAATCAGTGGGACCAGCTGGTTCGCCTCTCCTCCATTCATTTGAACCGGCTACAAGCACGTCAAACTGGAAACGGTTTCGCGGTCGCGGCTCTGATAGACAGGTGTAATAAACCGGCGTCGAAGACAGACAGACAGTCAGACAAGCGAACCGACCGACCCAGCCGCCAGGTAGCCGAGAGTGAAAAGTTCCTGTCTCGTCTCTCGAATACTGGAACACGTTCCTTTCGGTGAAAGACTCCCTAAACGTCAACCGCGAAAGAAAGAAGCGAAACTGGCAATCTGGCCGCAACGGAACCACAACATAGAGAGGAACGCAAGCGGTCGAACCGGTCGCCTTAGTATCCGACAGAAGAAGAAGAAGAAGAAGAGGAAGAAGACGAAGAAGAAGAAGAAGAAGTCGCGGTCGAACAGGAAGCTGCAGCCGCATTTTTGCCCTGGCAAGTCAGGTTGTGACGTCCAGGCGGAAGAACGAGATCGGTGGAGGAATCAGGAAGGCCATCGGGTAGGGCGGCGGTGGCTGAGAGACCACGCGAATCCACGCGACTGTTCGTGGACGAGCAAAGAGCGGACAAACGAAGAAGAGAGAGCCGGATTCAGAAGCCAGAATAGCAGGTTCGATGGCTCTGGTTGATTCAGTTATCACGTGCGCGGTGGCCGGTCGAACCAGGGAATCCGTGGATGTTGGCCAAACCAGTCGGACACCACGAATTCCACCGTCTTCGGGCCCTTGCGCCGCGTCGTCGTTCACCAGGTGGATAGTCGGTAAAACCAGTTGGCTTCCCTCTTCTCCCGGCTCGTTCATCTCCTCCTACTACAACCGCGTGGCTACCGGTAGCCAGCTAAGGAAGGAGGGCAGGCCGCGTAAAACTGGAATTCAACCCGCGACCGCCTGTCTGACGGATAGACAGGTGTAATAATAGACGTAAACGAGGAAGCAAGAACCGTGAACACCGTCGTTGGTCGTAGGAAAGCGTAGGAGAACCGACGTGTATCTCCGACGAGGACGATTCTATTCAGTTTGTTCCGTGATTTCTTCGTTTTCTCGAGGCTTGACAGTAGGAGGATGGTGTTCCTGGAAGACGAGACACCGGGGGCTGAAGAAGATTATGCGAACTCGTCGGTGGCGAGGAAGAGGAACGCGATGGATGAACCGGCCTACGTGTGCAAGAGCGAGACTTCTCAGGGAACAGGGTGGCGGGAAGTAGGTAGGTTGGTTGCCTACCTACTACGCGGAAGAAGGAGATTGGGGCGACTGGGGAGAAGGAGTAGGTACACGAAGCCGGTATACAACCGCGGACCGGAGACGAGAAGCCAGAGGAGCAGGTTCGGCCGGTCTAACCTGATTCTCAAAGGGAACCCTGCATCAGATTGGACCCACCTCCGTGGGTCCGTTTGTATTTCAAGTACCTGTACTCCCTCGCTTCGCGTCAGTGGACGATGCCTTCGGAGACGGAGGACTCGACGAGCCTTTGCAAAGAGGAACAAGCTTCTCTACGGAGAGCTCGAGTACATGCTGGTAGAAGAGCTGGTGTCTCGAAGACGAGGCACTAGGCACGTCGGCGCGTTAACCGGCTCCGTGGTGTCTATCGTGTGGCATTTTGGGTCCGATCGATTCGTGGGCAAAGCCTTTTACAAGTGATTCGACTGATCCGTAGTGATCTCGTACAGTGAACATAGAAATCGAAGAGAGAAAGAAGAAGAGTGTGAGAGAGTCCGTAGGTCTCAGGTGTCTTCTGAATTTCTCGACTGGATCGACTTAAAAGTGGATCCAATCGGAATAAGAAGTTTGGACCGTTCGAGGCCTTCGAAAACGAGATGTTTGCTCGTCTCGAAGCTTACCTGGCCCACGAAGTCAACTACGCTCCTCCTTTTTACTACCTGCGAACGTTCCAACTTTATAGAGGTGCTGTCCTCCTCGTGCAGTGTTTCGGGAGTGAGAATTAGTGGCGAGTTTTCGACCGTGGGAATTGAGCATCCTTTCTCGCGATTAACACGTGTTGTCTCTTTGGCCATGAAGAATCGAACGAAGAAAGAAGAAGGACAGACGAGGTAATGGAGACGAAGTGCGTAGATATGGACCATTCGAGAATGTTCTTCAAATATCTATGCTCCTGGTCGCGATATGAAACGTCGTTATGTAAAGCCAAAAGAAATCTACGTTGCGTATAGAACTACGCGATTCCATTAGTAGCCACCATTAAACCGGGACCAATTATATTTGCGAGTCTTCCATTCACTCGCTCTACCAGGAACGCGTATGCTGATCGCGTCTCGTTCGTTTGAACGCACGCAATCGCAGCTCTGAACGCGAGCCCATTTTTACCAGTCGAACGTGCACCGTTTTACGTAATCCTTCGAAACTCTAGCTTGCACACGGCTGTAGCGTACAGTTCGACTAAAAACCGATTATAGGAAAAACCTGATCTAAAGTTGATCTAAAGCTAATCTAAAACGACCTACGGCGATAGAATAGGAAAGAAAAAATCGATTGGAGTCAATTGGACGAAAGAAATGCGAAAAAGAGATATACGGGAACCGGATGATCCCACTTGTCGTCGACGTGCAAGTTGTTTACCGGCGGCTCACCTGCGCGTCACCTGTGCGTCATCGTGCAGGTAGCCGGTGAACATCCGCGGAAAAGAGGTGCACAGCATTGACGCGGTTAAACGATCGACATCTCACCCACAGACAGATATCCCACTGTTAGAGACGAGATACTCACTTTGTCGGGGCTAGCGTACAAAGAGAAACGTATCCGAGGGGTATCTCGATGTATATCTCGAAGTGTATCTCGCTGGATCGTAAGGGAGGAAGTCTTCTGTGCATTCGATACAGAAAAGTCGATATTCTTCTTAGAAGATGGATTGATGGACGATCTTCGTGCCGATGGCTTGAAAGTGCGCGCGTGTAGACGTGTGTACGTATGTGGAGAGCAGTAAGAAGAAGGTGGTAGAGAACGTGGTAGGTGGTAGGTCGAGGGGTGCTGGTGGGGTGCTGGTGGGGTGGCGAGGGGGGAGGGGGCCAACTACAAACTACTAAGCGTCCCTCCTGTGTTCCGGATCACATCTCCACGGATGATAGTGTCACCACCTTCGCGATGGATCCACCCGTACCAAACGTGAATCTGCCGCGAGTTTCGACGAGATTTTCGAGACTTCTCCTCGTCGAAGGGCGAACCCACTGTCGCGGGTAGCCCTTTTTGTTCTTTTTTAGTTTTTCACCTACCACCACATGTATGTACACGGTTTTTCGGTGGTTACGCACAAAAACCGTCGTTACGGCTCTTCCCTCCTTTCTTTCTTTTTTTTTTCTGTTCGTTTCCACGAATGATATCGACACGATATGGTTCGTTATCGGATCGATCGGTTGTTTGCTTCCAACTAGACGCACAAGTGAGAAAGAAATGTAGGAAAGAAGCACCGTGGAAAACACAAAATTCACTCCGCGCACCTCATTATCCTCGTTTCTGGTTCATTCCGCGTTGCGTTCCGCTTAGCCAGTCACCAAGCGCTATCGTTCCTTTCGCGCACACCCCTCTTCGACGAGTCACGAGGATCCGGACCGGGAACGGTTTTTCCAAACCGGATCGTCTGTCCACGATTCACACTTGTACACCGGCTTCAGGCACACGCGCACGTTCGCGCAGGCCGCGGCTTTAACGACGTCGACGACGTAGACCACAGTAGTAACAACAACAACGACGACGACGACGACGACAACGATGACGACGACGACGACGACGACGACGACGACAACGGCGACGACGACGACGACGACGACGACAACGACGACGACGATGACGGCGATGACGACGACAACGACAACAACGGCAAAGAGAACGATGACGGCGACAACGAACGCGACGACGTGAACGTGGTGAACGGCGGCTTGTACGGGAAGCACGACGACATCGTCGCCGTGGAATCGCGAACGCGAGCGTACTATACCTCCGCGCGCGACAGATCGACCGACGTCGTGTGTCGAAGCCGCGCGACGAGAACTCGAGCTTCTCGTTTTGTTCTACGTGAAACGTGTGTTGGCGAGGCGAACTCGAGGGTGGAACGGATGCACTACACCCCGAACTGTGCGGCCCAACAGGTAGAATTAAACCACCCAAAGTTTAGGCAGCCGCTGCAAGCAACAAACGAAGCAGCCTCACGGTGCTCTCTCGGATCGTTCTCTCTTCTCTCGGGATACGGCAACATGGCCGCCGTCGCCGCCGCCTCCCAGCATCCCGCTCTTGGCTCCGTGTCTCGTACCCCCCTCTCTTCTCTCCTCCAACACACACGTTCGACTCCACAAGCTGCCTCTCGTCTCTCCCGCTCTCGTTCCTTCTCTCTCGTACCACCGATCGTTTCCCTGACACGCGTTCGTCCTCACTCTTTTTCTCCACCATCTCGTGTAAGCCTCCCTCGCTCCCGAATCTCCTCTCTACCTCTCGCTCCACCCGTCTTCTATATCTTTCTTCGTCGTTTTACCTGGCCACCCTACGACGCCTCCCCATTTGGGCTCTTTCTCCTTTGATCCACCTTCCTTTTCTAACACCACGAATCCCTCTCTCTTCGACACCACGCACAGAGCTCCTGCTCCCTCTCGTCGCCTACCTGTAGCGTTTTCTCGACCGTACTCCCACTCCTCTCGAAGAGAATCCAAGCAATAGGTACACCAGCAGCTTGCGGTGGAGAGGTGGTGAGACGGAGCTATCTGATGATATTCCCTTCTCATTCTTCCACATGACTTCTATCTCTCTTTCTGCGTTTCTCTCCTCCGACGTTAGGCTAAGGTAAGAGAGCTCAGGTGGGACGAGGAGCCGTATCTGAAAGAAGGACACGAGCAGCGAAAGGGAAGAGAGAGGAGAGGGATCGGGAGACAGGATAGTCGGCGCGCAGGTAGCCAACGCTGAACGAAGAGAAGGCGAATACGATGGGCCTATGGCGAGACGGAGACAGGAAGAACGTCTCTCTACGGCGACCTGCACGGATACAAACAGAGCATCGAGTCATCGACGAGGCAGCCAGGCAGCCAGGGCTCTTGGCCACCCGGCATTATCGTGTCTCCAGGATCGTCTCTGTCTCTCCTGTCTGTTATTCGTCGTTCGTTCCTCCTCTGGCTTGCTACCTTGACAAGGATACCTGGCCTACCTTACCGGAGGAGAAACGAAGACATTGGCACACACGTACGCTCGAACGTTATCGTGCGTTCGTGTCTTTGTTACACGCAATGGAGCCTCCTAAGGCTTTCTCCTTGTCCGTCTCGCTACCTTGAGAAGGATATTCCCGGGAGTTGGCCGTCCAGCCGGGAGGAGACAAAGAAGGAGGACACCGCGTACGTAGATTATCGTAATTCTCCTCTCCCCTCGACGCCGGAGACCGTCCTGGTCTCTCGTTCGATCCCCGAAGCGTTTCACCTTCGCCGTATTCTCCCACCTTGAGAAGGATGTCCAGATATCCGCGAGATACCTGTGGACATCCTATGAAGACTTAAGGTCGAGCGGCCAAGGTGAACGGAGACGAACGTGGATTTCGATCCACGTGTGATTATTTGTACGCTTCTATACCATTCGGTTTATTCGTTCTATACAGCTTCCGACATAATTTTCCGTACGAAGATATGCTTTTGCAGAAGATATACTCGATTTTCTTCTGCTCAGTTCTGCTCCGTACGTGATCTAGAAAGATCGCGTCTTCCCGGCGAAGAGGCATGGCGGCGACGGTGAACGATACCGGCGTCCCCTTCTTTTATCGTGCTTTTTATCGGCGACAGAAGAAGAAGAAAAGGAGGAGGAGATTCCTCGTGGACGTTCTATGAGGCTCGTTCGACGGTTGGCAAAAAACGACACCCTTGCAGAGGAAGAAGACGAGGACGAAGAAGAGCAACAAGAAACGCGCACGAAGAAGAGGAAGGGAAAACGAGGAGGGAAGAGAAGAAAGGAGAAAATGGAAAAGGAACGAGACGAGATATGGAGGCAGCGGTCCGTGCATCGATATAGTCACAGACACATGTGCGTGGCTATTGATTCTCTGTTGTGTGCGCTCTCTTCTCTGTGCGTGAGAAAAAGAAGAGGAGAGTGGTATAGAGAGGCAGACATAGCGAAGAAGAAACGAAGCTGCCGTAGCTGGCTTCTGCTGGTGCCGGCGGCAGCGGCGGCCGGCTACGCGAGCGGAGATGGACTCCGGATCGAAAGAGCGAGAAGTTCGGGATGCCGCGCGAGGGGGAGGCGGCTAGTCGGCCAGTCAGCCGGCTGGACAAGAAGGTGGAAGTAGAGAGACGAAGGCAGAGAGGTGGAGGAGGAGAGGAAGAAAAGGCCGAGAAGGAGAGAAGAGAGTGCGTGGCGAGCCCTCCTCGATAGGAGAAACGAGAGGCAGAGGAGAAAATGAGCGACCAGGACGAAGAAATCATCGTCCTTTCCTTTTCTGTCTTACACGTCTTCTGCCTCTTTCTCTTCTCTGGTTTCTCCTCCCTGTTTGGTCCTCTTAGGCCTGCGCACCGAGGGAGAGATTAAAAGGAGAAAAAGGAGGAGATGGAATTAAAAGGAGGAAAAAAAGAAGGAGGAAGGAGAGAGAAGGAAAGAAAGACGAGGATGAAGCGAGAGGGAGACTGGTGAAAAATGGACAGCCAGCGAGAGAAGACAGCCTCGGGCTACGTCGCGCGCTGCGACCCTGCTCAGGGAGGGATCTTGCTGTTCGTTCGTTTAAAAGATATATAAAGTTGCGCGCGGGCGCGAGTAAAAAGCTTCAGCGAGGAGGAAAGGAAATTATTGCTCGCGCGGCAGCGATGTTGCACCGCGTCGCGCTGACGCCGAATGTTCCCGGCGATGTTTAGCAGGGAGTAATTAGGGAATCGGTGGGCTTGTGACGGCGCCGGCCGCGGACGGCACCGGGCGAAACGCGAGGCCGGATCATTTGAATACGCACGCCTTCCCGTGAGAATCGTCGCTGGTCGTTACGCGTGCACGTTACCGCGTGGGTGGCTGCACGCAACCGCGTGGGCGGATCGACTTCGCCAAGGAGGAGGAGGAACGACGACATTTTCGTCGGGGAGAGGGGACTCTGCTCGGTTGACGGCGTTCTCTTCTGACGATACGACCTCGAGTTTTTCTTCACCTTCGGAGAGAATCCAGCGAGAGCTGAGGATTCGAGCCGCGAGGAAATTGGACGATACGATGTGTTACAGGGTCAATTTGACGAGTGATCGATTGTTAGTGTAGATTATAATTATTTTTCATAGATACTTTCTGCGAGTAGTTTATCTATCGTTGAAAGGCTTCTCGTTGTTTAGAGATACAGAGCTACCTAGACAAATTAGTTTAGAGATGTTCAAGATCCTTATCTCCTTCAACTTTTTCTCTAGATAAAGTATGTTAGTTAGGTATTTTTTTTAAGGGAGGAAACGTAAGTCATTCGTTGTTAAGATGTAATTCGACGTTTCCTTGTTCACAGACATCGAGTAATATGGAAATATTATATAGAATTGATTTAAGGATACTTAAATTTGGAATATTCTTTAGATCACAGTAATGTATGGTATACTTGATAGATTTCGTTTGAGAAATGTAAATTGGTTGTTAAAAGGTTTCTCGTTGTTCAGAGACAGAAAGATATATGGAAGAATTATACAGTGGTAATTTAGGGATGTTAAAGTTCGGTATCTCGTCAAGGTTACGATAATGTAGGTCACAGAATTCCTCTTTGAAGTTGAAAGATTTTAAAAAGTCAAGGTGACCTGGAAACGTCATTCAAGTTAATGAGTTTACTTAAATATACTTGGTATGTCATGTGTTCGATTTAAATGTATGATTTAACGGCTCCGTGTGTCATCTTAACCGCGATGCAGCGAATATAATAGCGTGGAATTATTTCACATGAACTTGCTAACTTTCTTTGATTCATCGCGATTAACGGAGAACGGTAAAATTCTTTATTAATTCATGAAAATGAGGGAAAGAATTCTTCACGGACATCTGAAGAGAAAATTTCAATTTATGTTAATTAGGAATGATTCGTACATTTTATTCGAACGTTTATTACAATAAACCACATAAATTTAGTTAGATGCTGTTTAGATAGATACATTAGATTGTTCGTTTTATTAGAAATATCGATAAACTTTGACGTAGGTCGTGTCGCTTGTAATTGCGTGTATGATTCTGAAATACGCGTCCTCCGCGACAGCACAGTCATCTGTCATTGACCACGAAAATCCCTCTCTCTCTCTCTTTCTCTCTCTCTCTCTCCCTCTCATCGCTGTAGTCGTTTGATCGTGGATTATACTAGCCTGGCAGATTTCTCCGAATCGCATGAAAAATAATTGCATTCCTCTCTGAAAACTTGGAATTAGCTTCTCTGGAATTTTGTTTGAAGCAGACGTAACGCCCCAAATGCCAAATAAATCAAGAGAAAAATATCAGGGAATACTTTGTGTTTGTTCCTTTTCTTTTTCTGCGTAATCTGGGTCGATTAAATTTTCTAATTTTAGTCTCTGATCTGAAGTAGCAGAGAGTAATAATACTCTGATCCTAATGTACACGTCGAGATGCTAATCCTTTTTCTCGGCTGATTGTAAAAAGGTTTTTAACACCTCTGTACCTGTCGATCGACGAGCCGCCTCTGTTCGATCCGCACGATCCCTCACGGGTTCTCTGTTTACTCTCGAAACGCGGGCAAGAGCGACCAGTGACCGGTCTTTCGTCGAACAGGTAGTTTATGATGTATTGTGGCCGTGCACGTGAATAGATGCAACATCGACGTCTCTCTGAATGAAACGCGTGAACCGGTCGCCGGCCATTATACGCGAGAACACGAGCGCGCCGTTTAATCGCAGCGGTGACTTCGACGCCAGCACAAGTCGTCAGTCGCGCCGAATCTTCGTGGAGACTTCGATTGTCGCCACTGACCTCGCGTTCAACTCTTCCGTGTCGCAACGTAATTACACTACGTTCGTTTTTGTTTCATTCTTTAATGCGAGATAATTCTTTTTCATTGTTTATTTTTATCGAGAATGTTTAGACAAATAGAAATGGATATCAAGTATTTCGTTATATCGCTCTGGAGAAGTTTCTCGAATCTTTTTTACTCGATAATATTCATTTAACAATTTATTAATTCGGACGTAAGAGTTTGGTATTAATTAAAATATCGAATATACGTTGTTTAGTTATATATTTGATCTTTAAGAGGAAACTTCATAAGGTACATGTATTTGAATATATTGGAAAATTACTATTTGAATATTTCTTCCGTCGGACATTGCTTTAAAGAAAGTTTTCTAGGATTTATTTTACGGGAGGATAACAATTTTGTCACGTTAATAAAACTTTGAAGTGCGGTTTGTGAGGACGCGAATAGGTTGAAGTTGCTAAGTACGAAGTCAACGAACGTCTTCTTTACGAAAGAAAGAAGATAGTGACTCATTGTGGTTTAATGGCGCCTCTCGTGAGCACAAATGCGAGTTTTATGCCTCCGCGCTTAGCAAGTCAACTATACTTTGCAGAAATGTTCGTTATAATTAAACTCGAATAAATTCCAAGCAAACTTCATTCTTTATCCGTTCTTATAAACAACATTCCCTTGAGAGAAAATCATATCAACGATATTCTTTAAATATTACCTATTAAAATTTTACGTAACTTAAAATTATTTAACATTAGAAAATTCGTCTGCTTCGTTCCTCGTCTTTAAAGAGACACATTGACACATTAATATGTTTGCCTAACATTCCCTACCAAGACTTCGATACACAGCTCGAAGTTGTTTAACACAAAATAATCTTTAGCGAGATAAATTAACATGCAAGTTACTCAGAATCTGAACCAATCAACTGCTGTTTTTGTTTCTACTCACACATGATTATCGTTCAACTTTCCAAAAAGACACATTTCCATAAATTTGCTTGTCAGAAGGAAATGGCATAACGAATCGTAAATTTCAAGGCAAATTTAGCTTCTCGATCTATGTAGCTAATCAGAAATTTTAGCTTGCCTATTTTTCTCTCGTAATCCAATCTCAAATTCCTCGACTGTACCAACCTACCGAAACTCCACCACACGCCGCTGCTACTCGAAGTCGTTCGAGTTACAAAAAATTTCATCCCACGCAAACTTCCAAACTACATGCAGCCCACACCATTCAGCTTATACACGTAGCCACGGGAGAAATAAGTGCAAAACGGTTGCTTGGACGCGTAGTAACGCTCGGCTGGAACTTTCACCGGGAGCCTGTGTTGCGCGCGTAACTCGTCGAAGCGGGCCGCGCTCGTTCCCAGTTAATTACAAATCCGTGGAAAAAGAAGCGTGTAGCGGCGGCCGTTGATCGGCCGTTCCGTGCGTTTCCAATCGTCGGCGACAGGAAGCGCGTCGTGATAACGGTATCGAAAGTGTTACGCGTGTACGCGAGGTTATCTGCTCGAGCGTGCGTCGCGCCGGAACGCGCGATCCTCCGTTAATTTACGCCGCGGAGTCGCGTTAATCGCGCGGAAAATTTACGATTTTCGCCAGCCCGTTGGCGCCGTTATCGAGCCGTGTCACGGAAGCCGCGTGTAAGTAGTCGCGACCGATCCCCGCTTCCAGCTACGAGCGATTCGACGATTAGTCGAAGGTTGAGCGAGTGGACGTGTTCCGAGACGTGTTCATCGCGTCCAATGGGACTGAGAGTACAGTGAATTTCGCAGATTTATAGCCGACGCGAGGTTGGCGAGTTAATCGAGCTCTCTCAGAGAGAAAAGGAGGAGAGCGAGAGCTTTCTACCTTGGGTCGAGAAGTTTCGCGACCGCGATGATGGACTGCGTGAACTTGACTGGCGTGAATGAACAGCCTGTTTGTTTTACGCTTTTTGCGGCGTCGTTGTTTCATGCGTCACGATGTACTGTGTTGCACGATGCAACGCCGCAGACTTTCGAAGAAATTGAAGAAGGAATATCATCGGGAATATTCTTTTGGGATTCGTTACGAATATAATACGTTCCTTCGTTTCTTACACCAAAGATGGGGTTAGCTACGTTGAGTTTTGAGAACTTTTTCCTGAGATAGGTCGTCTTTCTGTATCTTTTTAATTTTTTTTTATATTTAAACGAATATTTATAAAATCTAATACGTAGTATAAATTTCCTAAGTTATAATTAACTTTTGTGGCGCATCGTGATGCGTGTCGCGTTTAGGGTTTGTTGAATTCTTTGTACGCATCAAGTTTGGATCCTATATTTTTAACACTTACACGCATCGCCGAAACTCATCCCTAATTAATAATTAATTTGCCAAAAGATAGAATATCTGCTTAGTTTGACAAAAAGCAAGGTGAAGGTATTTATTGATATTTTTTTTCCCTACAGGTTTCTGTAATTTTTAGTAATTTTTCTTCTCACTGAAAGATATATTTGACGCACTATAAGGTATTATATAAAAAAAAGTGAAATACGATATAGAAGGAAAGGTCATTACGCAATACCGCCCATTACAGTGTGAGAGATTCAAATAGGATAACAATCAGGCCATAAAACAAAATTTATTACCGAAAAGTATCAGTCCGTTGTTATTGTTGATTTCATTCGTTTCTTCCTCGTGAAAGAGTGTATCCACGCAATTGCTTACGGTTCTGCAATACCATGACCATTATTCGCGCGTATGACAGTCGATAAGCTGCAAGGTAATGAAACGCTTATTGCTCGCACGATATTGTTGAACGGCGATTGTTATCGCCGACTTTCCCATTCCTGAGAATCGGTCAGTGCGGAAAGCGAACGAGCTCTCGTCCAGCCGAGGCGTGCACACGCGTGGTTTTCTCCTCGTTACTTTCGCGCACGGGCGAAAACCAGCTTGTAATCGTCCATACTTTATTCTAAATTGAATACTGTTCAAAGCTCATTTAAATGTTTTGAATAGCATCATTAAAGTTTATGATTTTTCTGTTGTATTATATTTATACAAACTCAAACAACAAACTGAAAGTACACATATAGATACCTTTATGAACATAGTTTAAAATATCATTAATTGAAGTATTAGCGGGCTCTAGGATTCAATTAGAGGAAGTACATGTACATTGACTACAAAGAAACTATCGATGCAGCATTGTATTTATTATAGCGCGTACATGTTAATTAATTATCCACGTATATTAAATTTCATCCGATTTAGTAGGTCTACGATAGTATGACTGCAGAAATTTGATAATACGAAAATGAAATATGGAACCTGATAAAAAATGCTTCGTTAGAAAACGAAAGGTATTTGTCAATGTTTCCTGTAGCTACTATATATTTGATTGTTCTGGTGTATTCGTTAGAAGGCGCATCCACTGCAACCCTGTCCTTTCTCATTTATTTTCTTATCTCTAATTTTTCCCTCGGAGGATCCAGTTCTTTAAACGACTTCGGTAGAGTCGGCGAAGTGAAACCGGCGCGAATCGGCGAGCGCATTTTATCGTCCGCGTTAAATCGTCAGAGACGCCTTTTCTTTCCTTTCTTCTCAATCGTATTGTGTAATCCCGTGGACAAAGCGGTCGGTTGGCGCGCGAGTCTTGCCAGAGGACTATTTATAGCGTGAAAAAACTGGCCTGTTAAGCGACCGTGTCCAAATCGAAATCATTTAATCGAGTCACGATTAATGGACGCGATTAGTCGCGCGCGCGAGAGGAAACGACGTCGCGACGGAGATGCCGGCGGCGTGCGGCGAGGCCGAGCTGTCGAGGTCCAGAAAAAGAACTTTCTTCTCTCTAACGGCGCACTTCCAGCGGTCTTTCGGCCATTCGTCGATTAACGCGTTCACGCACACGCGATCGATATGCATCGATCGACGCGCCGTGTAAAAACCTGCCAATTAATTTGTATAACACATCGAAGACCAACGTTGCAACGTTTAATTTGCAATTTCTTTTGGTCATTCATGTATCAATTAACATTGCGCATACGTAAATTTACGTCAAACTGCTCCTTCGTTAATGCAGTCGATAATTGAACAGATAGAAGAAAAATTTAATAAGCAGTATTAGCTCACGAAACTTACATCTTAAAAAAGTCACATCTCATACTCACCAACGTAATGATTATGTTGTCGATTTTCTTTCGTACGATCTTTGTAAAAGATGTGCTTATTAATAGACGGCGGATATTTATGAAAATTAAAGGAATCGAATCTAAGCAACAATTTTTTTCGGCAATTAAATATCACGAGTACTCACGCTGAAAATTTTATATAATTTTCTATCTTACGTGCGCGTTCTCTATATTTATACGTTTTTAAATTTCCTACGAATGCGTAAAAATCCGCAATCTACTTATCAGAGAATACCATTGGCATATGTTTCGTGAAAAAAATACGGATAAACTGTGAAAAAGTTAGTGAGGATACTCGTACTAAGAAATTTCGGTACTTACAAGAAGGAAACGTGGCTGATCAGGCGTTAAGCGCATTTGACGTTATCGATGCAAAATAGCCGCGCGGTTTAAGTATGCGACGCGAGGTACGTTTGTGGAGATACATAAAGCAAACGGCAGTGTTATCGCGCCGCGCGTGTCGTTACAACGCGACTCTTTTGTAAAGTAAAATCGTAATCGTTGCGCGCTCCACGAAATATGACGCATGAATAATGCATGTCTCTCGATGTTTAAATTTATTTATTGTTTTCGTATATTTCATTGTTCATGTAGCTACATATTCCGTTTCGATCTTTTACGATCGAACCAGACAGATATTTATCAAATAATTGTACGTTCATCCATAATAAATAATATTCGGGCAGTGACACGATCCCGTATGAAATATTTTTGACACGTCTTATGAACGATCGCCTGACTCGTGCAAAGTGCACGCAGCTTACCGCTCTCCAGTTGTTGTAAATACGTATAATTATTTCACACGTCACGATCATACGTCATTTATCAACGTTAGAGAAGTTTCGCTTCCTCACGAACCAGATTATAGTACACGCCTTTAGAAACTGTAAAACTTAACTTCTTATTGTAACTTCACGTATCCACTTTCCTTTACGAAATCCGTAATAATGTAAGACGATCTATGTTAAGTATCACATTAACGCAATAGAAAATGACGAAAATTATGTCCTTTTCCCCGATGCATATTGTTGAAGTAATTACTTCAAGAAAAACTCTACACCTTTTCTTTTGTATATCCGTGACCTGAAAACTGCTGTTACGAAGAAAATAGAATTTAGTGAAAAAAATTCAAAATAAGGAGAGGTCCATATTATTGTGCCCTTGAATATAAATTTTGTTTTGGGTTACAAGGTCGAGAAACAAAAGAGCTATAAGTAGATTTCTATTGCTGTTTCTTATAGCCTTCAGCTAGAGCTACACACCAAGGTTAACTTTTTGCCAATGTCCTTTGCTATAAATATATCAACGTGTCATCCCTCCTATTGTATTGTAACACTGGAAGAGTGAGGATCTGGATCAGCATACACTATACCTATACTTATACCTATACTTATTTCAATACATTTTTCTATTACAAATTCATCCACTCGTTCCTCTATCAGTTAACCTCAACACATACGTACGTGTTACTCTATTTAAATAACGTTCATACTAACTAATAACATTCTAGTTAAGGGTTCTTAACGATTTAGAATGTTAAAATAGGAATACGAATTGCGTAATAGAGAATGATAAAACTTACGGCCAGACTGTGTCTACTTATGCAAACTCATTTGTATGAAAGCACGTAAAGCAACAGAATCTAAGCAAAAATTTGCTTTGCCTACCAAACGTTACCGAAATGCTCGTTCCGTGCATTTTTCCACTTCCAAGTTCTCCTTAAACATATAAAAATCCGCAGTTTAATTAGACTGTTCTCTGGTCGGCCGGTCGTTTTAACACATTGTTCGCTGTCCCGATAGATCGTTCGGTGAACAAATTAAGGCAGCGTTTCTGTAACGGTACGCGAAAATCGCGCGGATGCCCGAGGGTCGTTCTTGCGACTCCGTTTACTGGCGCGGCGTGTATCCGTTGGCTCCGTGAAGCCGGCGAAATTGCGCCGCTCCGTGCCGTTAACTTTTCGCAAGAACGGAAAACAGTTACCCCGCTCAGACATGCAGCGGCCGGGGGATAAGGAGAGCGTTTCATTGACTCTCCACTGCCGGGGCCTTAATGGCCGGCACGGAGCTGCTACGAAACCGACAAGAAAATCCCTCGCGGCGGCCACGCTTGTCTCTACTCTTCGATCGGAGGAAATTCGACCGGACGAGCGACGTCTTTCGATTACTATCCTCTGACTATGTGGTTTTTCTCCCTTTTGAGCATAGAACGTGGAAATGTCTATGGCAGTGAAACGAGATGCTATCTCGGCGACGATCAGGTACTATGTTTACAAGACGGTTACATAATGTCAAAATTATAAGCCTTCGAGGAATTCAGATTGTCAGGCGATGGTAAGTTAATTTTAATTAGGTTACAGGTACGTTATTTGGAAGGTAGATTATTTGTTCTAGATTTTAGATATGGTATTATGTTTCAGTTTGAAATTTAGACGTTTCGGAGGAATTAAGAGTCAATTGAACGAAGTTGAATTTTTATCAGATCTGTTTCTGAGAAATTAAGCTTCGATCAGTGTAGCGTTAAGATACAAAGTTTAGGAGTCGTGGGAAGGCAAAGTTCAAAATCTTAATTCCTAATTAAGTTAGTTTCGTTACTATACAACGTTAAGAAGCTTTTTGAAAAATGAAAAATCAGTTGGTTGGAGTTCCATTTTGATTGAATTGTACGGGATGCTACAACGTTAGAGAATTTCACTATAGCGAATCGAACATCAATTTCAAGCGGACACGAGTTCGAAACTCATATCCATTTCCAACACATCGAAAGTTTGTAACAGGAACCGCTCCAATTTGTGAGACAAGATTTAGAGACCCAATTTAATTATTTTATAAATAAAGAAACCATTTTTCCCTTACAAAATAAACGAAAAGGTTGTAAGAATTCGGCAGTCGAAAATTTCCTTTGGTCATCGCCGAAAAAAGCACACGAGTCAAATCGAGGCTGCGTTCGCGGAGATTTGCATTCCCCTTCGTTAGAAGATATCCAGAGGGAGTTGGTGGACGAGGGGCGCGAAACGGGACCCAGATATGCCCAATCAACGGCCACGCAGAAAGAGGGAACACGCACGAGACGAATACGAAAGTGTGCGAAACGCGGAGACCCGGCTTTCGTGCATTCGTGCACTCTCGATTCGTGTGTCGCCAACGCAACACGAACACGTTCAGCCATCGTGGATTCGTGAACAACCATTGGAAGAACCCGCCATCGAGGATAGCCCCGAAAACCAAGCGGCAGACTTCTTTTATCGCGTTTGATATCGCTTGGTGATTCGAATGCTGGACCAAAAGCAAAAGAATCGAGAAAGTCGGAGATTGCAGGTGGAATCTTCTTAGAAGCGAATAATATTTTAGATCTTCATCTTATTAGTGTGTTCGATGGGTTGTTTTGAACGTATTTGTACGTAAAAGTGAAAGAAATTGTTGTTTATCGTAATTGTCAGATATAAGAAACTGAGAAAAAAGTGTCGAAATAAACGAATATCTTTTGGTCGTACTGTAGAATTTCACTTATCTGAATACGCCGAGGGACGAACTTTTCGTTCACTCAATAGGAATTCACGTTTCGATAAATGGATTTGAGTTTTGATTCAAATCTCATTTGAATAAACAAAGTTCGAATATTTTTCTTTTTCTTTTCCGGTCATATATTTTTGAAAATTCCTTGATCTCAGTGAATAACAAATATTTCCCTCAATTCAGAAAAGAGAAACTTGAGCTTGAAAAGAGAGGTAAGAAGATTGCTTGAACTCAATGGACAAGAAATATTTCCTTCGATTTAAAAAAGAGAAACAAAGATAAAAAGAAGAACAAATCCAATCACCGCAACAAACTTTTACAAAGCCACAAGTATTTTCAAGCGCACTGACCTCCCAAAGAACCTTCCAGAACGCAGTTTCAAAAACTCTTGCGAAACAGATAGCTCTTTCTCTCTCTCTCTTTCTAAAAAAAAAAAAAAAAAGTAACGTTTTCGTAACTGTGTTTCCACTCACCCAACTCGCGTCAGAATGATTTAGAAAGCGAACGAACTGAAAAGCTCCGAATTTCGCTGGTTCAGCGAACCGCCAAGCATAGTTCGCGCGTGTATCGCTATAATTTACAGTGCGTCACCCGACATGGCAAAATATATGGTTACATCCAAAGAGAAACTTTCGTACACGGTCCACCGTCACCTCTGTTGATCGAAAAAGAAAAGTAAGCCAGATACCACAAGAAAAATCATGATCTCGAGGCACAGACGCGGCGCGCTTTTCGATCGCTGTCGATCGTCGAACGAATATTAATGATGCGCCATTGTGCGGCTCTTTTGCAACCGTCGTCTCAGTGGCGCAATTTTTCCACGCCACCGAGACGCATCTCTGCTGCTTTGATACATGACGCGTGCACCAGCGTCGAGAATAATTTATCATTAGACGGTTACGCAATTAACGCTGATTAGCCTCCTCCCTGTCTCCGCCTCTTTGATCACTCGTCGTGCGCCTGAAAATTTCAATCCGTCGTAGTTTCGTGGAGGTAGGTTAATTAGCCGCTGGATTGCGTAACCAAACGATGACAATCGCAAACCTGTCGAAGGCACGCGTTCTCCAAGTGTTCTCGACATCGTTGAATATCGGAGTATGTAACATCGAAGTATCGATGTTAATCGACGAGTTATCAGATACATCCTAACGATCCTATTCAGGCAGAGCATGGTTGATGAAAGTTTGAAGAAGTTTCGATTCGAAGGAGAACTTTCGGTACTGGTGTGTTCCAATGTGGTCGGTTAAACAGAGAAGAATTAAAGTTTGATTGGGGAGATTGTTACGTCGTGGAGGTTCTGGAGAGTGGATTAAAGAAAGGGTTGATTTCCTTAACCTTTACCAGATATAGAGATTACGTAATCGATAATAGTAAATCGTAAAAGCTACTTAATCCCACATTCTTATGTCCTTAGCCTCGAAATTCTATGTTATCGGTGCTTTTTGTCTGTTTAATCTTTCTTCTTTCTCGCTCAGTTTCTCTTCAATAACATCACAGCGCTTAATCCTTCGTCCTTCGTCCTTCCTCTTCCTCCATCATACACCTTCGCAAACTACCCTGAAAATTTCATCCTCGACATACACAACACTTTCGTGTCGCCAATTTTGTTCTTCTCGCCACAAGACGTGTCATTCTTTCGATCCTTAATCATTAATAAGTAACACAAAAATAAGTAAAAAAGAAAGTAAACAAGAGAAAAAGATAAATACAGATAGAAAACAATCCTATTACGAAATCATTCACCTGGGTTTTCCACGTGTGTCTCCTGCGCTATCTCACTATCTGCCCAGTCAGATAATCGTTTTTCCTCTTAGTCATCGCGGTGACCTCGGCCAAAGGGTCCTGTAGGTATACGGGACTTTCCTACCTGCCTGTCTCGATCCTGGCACTGCCTTCATCTACCTGAGGCGACTTTATATTTATCTCGAGGCCTATATATGTACACATACCAACACTCTAACACGCTGTAACGAATACGCGGACAGATACTCGGCGTGGCTCCGAGGTTGAATGCATTTTGGCTGAGGATGTTGCGCCATGGTCAAACGTCGAGAAGAGATGCACCTGTCAGGTCGAGGAACACCCCCGTCAGGCCTTTACCTGGTGGAGCGTAAAAAGCCAAAAAACGTTTACCACTTCGCCTGAAAGGGAGGAGAAAGGGAGGACATGGGTTTCCCTCATCTAATCCGGCATCGTAACTTTTTCGTAGTGTTAGGAGGAGAATCATCCAAGTACATTCCAGCCGTGAGAACTGCTCCCTTCTTCCGATGTTTCGGTTCTTTGACATCGACCTGCTTCCTGTATTATAATCCTTTGTGTACCGTTATCTGTGTAGGAAGCTATTGACAAAAAGGATGTAGGACATCCCTTTAGTAGGTTAGAAAATCTTGAGTTTACATTGCGTTGCGAAGGTGTTATATCGTTGGATATATATTACAGGGAAATAGATTCGAAGTTTTTATGGAATTAGTGTAGGAAAATATGAATTTCTGACAATGTTATAATATTTTATTTAGGAACTTTGTATGTCATCACATATTCACTTGAAATATCTTGAAAATTTCGTATCCTCAGAATCCTTAGATTTCTTAATCCCCGGATCGCTTAAATTTTGAATTCCTAGGCTCTTTAAATTTTGAATGCTTAGAATCTTTGGGTCTTTCAGATTTTAAATCCTTAGATTCCTTAAATTCTGAACTCCTACATCCCTTAAATTTTGAATCCCTGGATTCCTTAGATTTTGAATCCCCAGATCCCGTAAATTTTGAATTCCTAGATTCCTTAAATTTTGAATTACTAGATTCCCTAAATTCTGAATCCCTACATCCCTAAAATTTTTAATCTCTAGATTCTTTAGATTTGGCATCCCTAGATTCCATAGATTTTGAGTTCTTAGATTCCTTAAATTTTGAATTCCTAGATTTCTTAAATTTTGAATTCCTAGATTCCTTAAATTTTCAATCTTTAGATTCCGTAAATCTTGAATCCTTGAAATCCTTAGAATCAAACTTTCAATCCTTTTAAAGAGATCCAAATGAGAGGGATGAAGTTGAAAATTGAACTTTTTCTGGCAGTTCTTAAAGCTTATAAGCAAATATTAGCGGTTTATGCATAAAAGGTGCAATAGAAAAATATGAATTTTTTTAAGTGTCGAGTCCTCGTTTAATCCTGTAGTCATGCGGTGGGTGGTCTAAAATACAAACAGTCCCATTGAGACAGACTTAACCTGTTTAGCCTTAAGCATAGATTTGTATCAGTTTCGTGAGGGATGCTTGAGAGCGTGTTTAGAGGAGTATATATTTTCCAACCTGCCACAGGTGAGCTGTGAAGAACGTGCCGAGCAATGATTTACATTTATTTCTTCTTATAGAAATTCTTCTGAAACGCGTCTTATATTTCAATATAACGTCTCGTAAAATTCCTTAAGGTTTATGGTGTTTCAGGATAAGTATCAGTAAATTCGAATCTTCATTTCCGACAAGACATTTTATATTTAATATATTTACGTATAACTGCGTACTACGTTCGTACATGAACTTTCTAAAAACCAAACTAAATAGCTGAACATTTTGTGGATTTTTTTCTTTCGTATGTTCGATTCACAAGGAACAAAATACTTATCTTCGTGAACTTATTTATCGTGATATTAAGTAGCAAAATAAATTTATTATTAAAAGAGAAACGCTCGTAACATCATCAGTTTTCTTCGTTAATTGGAGCGGATGAATTTCCCTTTTATACGGTTCACAGAATTCTGTCAACGCTAGGCTGAGTAACTGAATATCACAACACCTAAAAATAGAGATGATTGAAAATTAGATGACTGAAAAATAATTTTGTTACATTGATGCCGATTCTAAACGAATCCAAGCTTTCTACTAAATTATTTTGATCTTTTTCTGAAAATTCCTGGAAATGATAAATCTCGTACGAGTATCTAAAATGAGAATATGTAGGAATACAATTCGATATAACGATATTATTCTATATATAAAGTATTCCATACAGAAATCACTGTACTATTTATAAATATTTGCCCTATGAAAAGGAGGAATGCATTGAATATTTAACGTTTTGCCTAGAAATATTCGTGAATGTTAATCTTGGCTAGAGAAGGGTGAAAGGTATTTATTTTGGCGAGGAGCGCGGCGCGAAAGGGAATTCTTCCAGCGTCAAGAACTTTTCCTCGGAGGTTAAAGGTGAGAAGACGTCAGTGAAAGGTTTCGTGCCCCATGGCGAGAGAATGCATCAAAGTGCACGTAGCTGTATCAAATCGATCACGATCCCCGCATCAGCCAAAAACAAAAAGTTTGCAGAAACGAAACGTCGAATTCTAACGCCCAAAAAACAAAAGCAAAAATTCGCCATTATCCCGGCTCGATTATTATCCACGCTTTCCCAACTGGACTCGTAGTGAAATCGTCTCGAACGAAAGCAACACAAAGGTGCTTATAGTCGATATTCTAATTGCGCGCCACCCGGTGCGCGCGTCGATTAAATCGTCGCTAAAAATCGCGACGAATTATCGGAATTATCGTTCATTCGATCGTTTTATTAAATTACAAACAGTTATCTATTCGCGGCTATAAAATGCCGCGCGTAAATCGCCTCGACTTTCCCGCTTCTTCCTTTTTTCCTTAATGGCGGACTTGCAATGGTGAAACGGCCACGCGTCCATTATAGATCGTTTAATCGATCTCAAGCTTTTACCCAATCGCCTCCGGGACGAAATGCCGTTGCATCACACGGAGAAACTTTCCAGGTCGTGAAAAATTGACTTTTCAAATCGATCGACGATCCTCGCGTATGAAGTTACGAAAGCTTTTCTCGATGATCCTCGAATAATAAGCGGAATTTAATTTTAATTTCATTTACTGCGATAAACAGGGAAACCTCTCTAACGTTGAAATTATACAAAAATATATGTCGATATACATAGCTTCGTAGAAACTTAATATAGCGTAGTACAGGAAAATACAAGAAAATAGGAGAAAAAAAGGAAACAGATCAGTTGAAATTTCAAATCATCCGATGCATAAAATTACGGATTGATCGGTGCTCCAAATTCGCGAAGAGGTCGTAAATCTTTGAACAGTGGAGAAGATGTTTACCTGATCGCCAAAGTTATTCCCTGCTTCACATATTTTATTTGTCGTGTTGATGTGATCCCGGAATCTGCAGCTGAAAATGTTTGCATAAAACAGCTTTGATGATCTGGTAAAAAAAACAGTGATATATGAAAGTCGACGAGACTCAAGAGCTCGACGCAGTTAATCTGACCGTTTGAATTTCTATATAGAAAAATTGCATCCGCGGGGAATCCTCTGGTAGTGAGTGGTTGAAAGTTAAATTTAGTCATAATTAGTTTACAGTCGCGATTTCTTACACTTAAAGAAAATGAAGGACTGAGATGGCATCTCTGGCGGAGAGGCAATGTTAATTGGCAGCTCGTATAAAGCAACGGGGTTTCCACCGAAGAGAATGAAGAAGTCCACACGTGGACGTGATTCGATCTTGCGATTCTCCGATTATATGTTCTTTGACGACGGAACACATTTTAGGGGAGAAATTGTTTGGAGAATGTAAGGAAATATTTAACGACTATAGGTGGACTGTAGCACTTTTATGTGACTGTTTGGAGAGCGTTGAATCAAGTATTTTGTTTGACAGCCACGATGTAGAAGATGGGATTGGCTTGGTAACCTTTGGAGAAAGTTTCATGGAATATAACGTAGTTTATGAAGACTATTTTTTATTTAAAAACGTGAAATATACATACGGACATGAACTTTACTAGAGAATCCTTGTCGAAGATCAACTTCGTTCTTTTATCCTAAAGAACTTTACTCCTAAGTGAAATTACTTTCTTTCAGCGATTGGAAATTTCGTGAAATTTCTCAACGACGAAATGCGAAACAAATAATCGTACAATTCCTGAAGTAAAACATTATTCATTCGTTGTTGCATTATCGTGGACTAATACATTTTCCGCGAGATTAGAAATGTACAGTAATTGCAACAAAATATAATACGATTACTTTTCATATTTGACATCAAAAGTACCTTCTAAAAATCTTGATGACGAAAGGAAACAATCGTTTTGCTTTATCACATCCAGTAACGAGACCAGAAAGGTTACATAAGCGTAATTGTTCAAAAACTCCCTCAAAAAGCTCTCTTCCCACGCATCCTTCGTCAGATCAGTAAACCACCCCTCTGACATTCAGTTACAAGTCTGCTTCCAATTGCGATCTTCGCTTTTTAATAAGGTCGAATCGCGAAAAGGTAGCTCGCGATAGACTCGCGTCGTAAATCAACGAGGTACACGCGGGAAATATTATCCTGGAATGGTAACACGCGAGCGAACACAGCCAGCGATGTATAAAGTCTGGAGGACTGCGTCGCGTGGAAAGCTCGAACACAAGGTCGGGGTTGGTTTGCGCAGAAGGGGATGACGATAGAAAAATACGAGAGACGACGCGTGGCCGGGCAAAAAGTAAAACGAAGGAAAAGTCGTGCGACCAGAGTAGAAAAGGAGAGACTGGAATGGAGACTCGGCCGAGTATAGGCGTTTCCTATTCCCCTATCGGCAAATTGCGATTCTCCCTCCATCTCTTCCTCTTCTCCTCCTGCTTCAGCCGAAGCGGCGTCGCGCGGCTGACAGCTTTGTGGACGCCTTTTGCATTATTAATTACGAGCAAGCATGCGAGACGATTCGTATACGCCGCGTTCGTTTCCCAACGAAACAGCCTACCGATCATAATTATTCCGCCAATAATAATCGGCCAAGCGTCGTTTCGTGCCCGATCCGCCTGGCTAAGATCCACGCCCGTGTATACGTATGTAGCTACGTGTGTAAAGATGTACGAGCCGATCCGACGATTTATGGATCGACGATGGATGGCGAGCTGGGTGTAAACAGACCTGAAGAACGTTCGCTTGTAAGAGAGATGAATTGGAGAGCGTTTACGCGCGACAGTTTGCGCGGCGAATGTTTGCGGGATTTAAGGGTGACTTAACTTAGGCAGAGTAGTTAACATGTACAGTGGGTACAAAAAGTATCGATACAATGTTGTACTTATTATAGCACTTACGTATTTCGTAGTCGACTTTGAAATTGCTGCTGTGGTAGGAAGAGAGGCAAGACGTGTGAAGATTCGTTTGAAGACGTTTGAGAAGATATTTTGTAGACCGAGGGAGTAAACTTTCAAGAAGGTTACGAAATATTTAAGAAGTTTCTGGACGGGTGGAGGATATTAAAATCGCGTAAATTGGAGGACTAAATTTTAAAGACAGGTAGTTAAAAAATTGTAAGGTCAATTACGAGGTGAGATTTTTGGAGAGACTTTATTTATTCCGACTGATGATAATGAAAATCTTGACAATTTTCAGGAGACGATGTAGCGTTATGATTATCCGAAATCGAAACAATAAAACTCGAAGATTAAAAGATAAATATAGTTAACAGCGCGAATAAAAATTCCGTTCATACAATAATCTAATTTTTGAACAGCTCCAAGTGTCGAAACAAACATCAGAGTCTACCATTTCATTAGCAACCCTTTTGTTCCTTCTTGCTAAACCGCTCTTAAATCATTTCGCGACAAGCACAAATCTTATCAAGGTGGAACAATGTTCTAGCGATTTCGTTAGTTGCGCATAACCCCTCTATTGCCCACGGCAGCGAACGATAATCAGGTTCGGGATTTATTCAACGCGAACGCCACGATAAGGATCACCGGGATGAAGTCGTAACGATTGTTGCTACGGGCTAGAAATGAATGTAAGGGCGGAAGTGAAGGCTACGAAATATGAATGTCATTAATTCGTTTGTTGGAATCGATGTTTTATGGTCGCGTGTCGCTAGGACGTTTCTTATTTACCATTATTCCATTTCAGTTACTGTTACTACATCCTCTGATTGCCTTCTTAGAACTAGAACGATTATAGAACACATCCATCGTTAAAATTACAAAAGACTTGCAACTCCTGTAACATTTCAATTTTCTTACGAATAATTCCAATTGATATCGTTACTTTATTCGAATAATTGTTATCACCTCTTTCAACCCTATTTTTTAAAGCACCTTTTTTGTCATTATCTCATATAAATATAGATGTTTTCGATAACGCGATGGCGATGGTGAATCGATGACGATGGAACATCCGATAACTAAAGTGCGAAACTTGTATCAAAGGAATCAAAATGAAAAAATATGCGAGAAGATACGTAATCGCAAGAAAGGAAACTATTATTCATACATTTTACAAAAACTCGGTCAAATTCTTGAAAATATGTTTAAATTCCATGAAGTATTACTCATAAGAATCCTCGAACTATTCTAAATCCATCTTCGAATTACCAGCATTTCCAACGTCCAAGAAACCACAGTTTCTCCATAAATAATTGCGAAAACAAAATCCAGAATAACATCGCGGCTTCTCGTTTCTTTCACAAAATAACAAGCAACGGGTGGCAACGAATTATCATCCGCGAAACGCCATAATCTCTGATTTATGCGCGGCTCGTCGATTTCGCAGCATTCCTCGAGTAATTTACGCGTTTAGAATATCAAGACACTAACATACATACGTACGCTACTATAATCCGCTCGATAGAATCGTCCCGTTTTATTCGAAAAACACGTTGATTTCGATTCCGGTTTTCCCGCCTGGAAAGCAACGCCCAGATCATCGAATCGTTGTACACCAAACTATGTACGTATATCATCTTGAATACGAATAGAAATATTCGCGCGAACTCTCGGAGAATGGTCGCGAACGCGTTTATCATTCGTTCCGGAACATCGGAACCGTGGTTTGTCGCGAATTCCCGGTTTAGCATTGCAAACGCCCGCGGTGCGTTAGGCTATCGAGCCGATCGAACGAGGAAAGCGTCCCCTTTCGCAAGCGTGTTACGGCTCGGTTGGGATCTGGCCGCGTGCAAATAGTAGAAATAATCGATGGTAATAACGCGGGACGTGGCTCGGTACGGCTCGTCTTGATAACTAATCTAAATATCAATTCTGCGGATCTGTCGCTTCCGGAACGTTGGATAAGCAGCTCAGCACACAGTGTTTCTCATCGCTTTCTTCCATTAGCGAACTGGTTCAACAAGTTTGTTTCGCTCTGTGTAATGTTAGATAGTTTGGAGATGGTTTGTAGATGTCGTATTCGATGGTATTTTAGTCATTGCTTGTTTCCATTAGTAAGGTGGTTCAACGAGTTTGTTAAGATGTAGTGTTGTGACATAATGTTTGGAGATGCTTTGAATTTATTGTATCGAATGTTATTATTTATATGTGAATTGATCTGTTTGATAGATTGAAGGAAATTAATACATCGTAAATAGGTACTTAGCGATATAAATTGTAGTACAATGTTTGGAGATGGTTTGAAGATGTATTAAATGGTGTTATTCGCATGTGAATTGATCTCCTTGATAGATTGTTGGAAATTAATACATTTGTACTTAGCGATGTGAATTGTAGTACGATGTTTGGAGAAGGTTTGAAGATGTATTAAATGGTGTTATTCCCATGTGAATTGATCTGTTTAGTAGATTGAAGAAAATTAGTATATTTGTATTTCCCGATGTACAATTGTTTGGAGATAGTTTGGGTTTGGTTTGGATTACGTTTGGATTACTAGATTATAATGACTGCTCGATCACAACACTACACGGACATTGGCTTTCATCACGATAATCTACAAACTCTTGTTACTACATTACACAGACTTTGCTCTTTATTAACCACTGTAGTATACAAACACGGATTGCTACATTAGCTAGACAGGCCTTATCTTTCCTCAATAATTATAATAAACATCGACTACTCGACTTCCATATTACGCAGGCCTTGTCCTTCCTCAATTATGCTGTAAAAACGTTCTTCGTAGAAATCTTTTCAAGGGAACGATGTCCAGATGAGATTGTTCTTTTTTCAAAAGCTCCAACTTGAAATCACACAGCTTGCTAAATCTCTGGTTCGACTGGCTGTTCTTAATGAAACATCGCGCGTACGTCGAGAGATGATGAACGTTCGTCGGTAGAATCGTAAAGCCTCGCGACAGAGTATAAATAAAGTAGAATGTCAAAGCTCTTCGTGGCGGAATGTAAATAGGCAGAACGCAAAAGGACAAGGAGTCGACGACGCTTCGAGGAAAATGAAGACACGCGGTTCTCGAATAAATATTCATGATACGTAGCATGCAGATGCGCCTGTTTTACCCTTTTCTGTATTTATACTGTTGCGTATAATCAACGTGCCTAGGATCTAGATACACCGATAAAACATCCTATCTGGACGAAAAGAGAACATCCTCATAAACCTATCGCATAAATACATACGTAATCGCGGGAACATCGAGCGACATCGAATGATTCTACGATAACGATAACATTTTTACGCTAGATAATCGACGTTTCGAAAAAAGATGTTAAATTGGATAACCATTATTAGCACTTCCGCAGAAACATTGCAATTTTACTGGGCGTTAAGAAACGCATTTATAATCATTATGTTCCTGTTTACTTTGCTGCTGCGTAGATATTTATATTCTAGAGTAATTTAATATCGGGGAAATTTTGATTAAATTTCGTTCTAAAGTATCGAAAATTATTAAACTATTATTTATATTTCCTAGTATTATGATATTCGATGGATAAAGTTTAAAATTCGGTAATACTTGAGCGCTGTAGTATTCGATAGTAAAGTAAACTCTGAAATTCACCACTTTTTCAGTACTATATCACTGGATGAGCAAAATTTAAGATTTATTACTTTTTTGACTGTTAAAGTTCTCGATGAGTAGTGTTCGAAATTCGTTAATCTTCAAACGCTATAGTATTCGATAAGCAGGCTATGAAATCTATTACTTTTTCAGGACTATAGTATTTAACGAATAGATTTCAAAATTCATTACTGTTAGAGAATCATACCGCGGCACTAGATGAGTAGAATTCGATATTCGTTATTTTTCGAGTGCTCGGTATTCGACGAGTAGACTTCGAAATTCGCCACTTTTCGTGTCCCATAGTATTCCATGAGCAAGCTTCGAAATTCAACAGAAGAAAACTTTGAGAAACACTGGTTCTATGCGACACACCGGTTACATCTATATACGTTGGAGCATCCCGAACCAGGATTTCTGTCGGTTAATTTCAGATAAAACAGCGATCGCCGCGGCTTAATTACAATTTCAATGTAAATTCCAGCGAGAAGTAACTTACGTCGCGTGTAATTTCAATGAATGGTCCCGACGCACTGGGTCGGTTAAAGAAGGGAAGCGTGGAGAGGGAGATCGAAGAAGTTACGCGGCAATGGAAAAATGAAATTGTTCGCGGTTCGTTCCCGATGTTGCCTCGTTCCTGCTCTCCGTGCCTGTAATTGGATTGGATAAGAGACGGAGAGCTTGTCGCTTTAATTCCTTTGCTTAATAAAAATATGTTAATGGATCGGTGTCGTTAATAATGTCGAAAAATACGACGAACGAGTCGTCGTGACTTGAGAAGATGATATTTTCGAATTAAGCAATAATTTAGCGAAGGGGGATGATAAATGTTCTTTGGAAATTGAATTTTTTATTTCTTCATAATGTAGATTGCGCGGATTTGGATTTTATGTGTGTTAAAATAATTATGTGATAATAAAATTGGAAGGACAGAATGGCGAATTTAAAAGATTGCGCTTTTATTTGATTCGTGATTGATCCGAAAATAGCAGCCATGGATCTTTTAAAACGAAGATTAAATTTTTCAAACATGCATTAACGATATTTCCTTGCATTTATGAAACCTTTAAAAACCTTCTTTCAAAATCGAATTATCTTTCACGTAACGAGAAAAATTACTTTCGATCGATCACGAATAACGGAGACGCATACAAACAAATGCATTTATCGCTCAGTTAACAAGTTAGCTGTTGCGACCTCTTTGAAAAGCGTGTACCTAAAACGTGTCGCAAAAAGGAAGCGATGACGAGTATACTCGTCAAACACAGAGTATGCGTATTTTAATTTTATTATTGACAAGGCTCGTAACACATAAAACAAAATATTGTCATTTCTTTATGACGGGTATACACGTCAAAAATAGCTAACTGATTAATTAGTAGCTTAATAAGGTACAATATCCAATTTGAAAGGATTGGGAATTGTTCCTATAAAGATGAGCACATCGTACTCAAAATACGAGATTCTTCGAACCTAAAACCAAAAATCGTTCACCAACAACTGCTTCTCATATACGATGCAAAGAACATTAAAGTCTCCATCCACCCACACTCGAGATTAATTTCCAATCTCATCTCGAGTTCTATACATCACGAAAAAGTCTCTTCTCCGAAGCATAACAAATCAAAGAGATTTGAAAAAAGAGAGAAAGAGGGGGAGGGAAGACACTTAAAGGCCCGTGTCAAGCGATCTCTTATGTAATTTGCATACGTTATGGCTCGTTACGCGCGTCTCCTCCGTGACAAAATCGCGACGTCCTTCAATTTATAGGCGGAGCCTCTTTTTCTCCGCTCCATCAATTCAGCGTATCGCTCAGCCGGGATCTGCATTGCAAAATTCGAACGAGCTCGGGCCGCGGTAATCTCGTCGCGTATCTCTCGCGAGCGTTATCGTTCGCGAAGGGACAGCCTATCAGGCCCGCCTCGAGATAGCACCGAAGGATTTAACCGGAGCAACACGACTAGTCACCGCGAAAGAGAGGCACCGTGCACGGTAACTACGTTTACGCTGCTCTCGAATCCGACAGCTCGCTCTTGTCGGCCTCACTTCCACAGATAAAACGTACAACGCCAGCCGAATCGAGGAATCTCAGCTTTTCTCACCATAGCATAGGCGCCGTTCACCTTTCCAGGGCTGTTAGAAGCGATGAGAATTTTCTTTCAAGCAACTGAATAGTCGAGGGGCACTCGTTAATTCGCGAAGAATATTTTTATTTTCTATATTTTTAATATCGGATGTCTTTCATACTGTTTATTGATTTACGTTTTTATATTATGGAGACGATTGCAGGTAGGAGAATTCTTTTGGGACGATCAAACGGTGAAGCCTAATGGTTTGTCTATCGGGAAAGATTGTTTTGATCATGAAATTGAAAAAGAGAAGAATTTTTTTTATTTTTCTATGCATTAATTTTTGGGCGTTTTATATCATTTATCGATTTCTCTATTTATTTTTAGATCTTTTTGCTGATCGTTGGGCGGCGAGTTAATCCCTTCTAAAGACTACTCTAGATATGTAACATCTAGGATTTGTTAAGTTTAAGTTCGTGTTAATGGTATTGTTCAGGTCTGGTCTCTCAGCCCGTCGTCTCTCAAGAGACTCGAAAACTGCTCGATTAATCAACTTTTATGCTCCATGTATCTGAGTCAGACGGCCACCTTTCTTTAAGCCTCTATCATTCACTCTGAGATATGGCCGCAACAAGCGTATTCCTCGTATTTTTGTAACCTCTATAAACGTTATCGCGATTTTTCTTTCACTTCTCTATCAGATCATTGCCTTAACGCAGTACTTCGTGATCCTGTTACCGATTTTATCTTTGCGACTTTTGCCCATTAAAAGGCTTGATCCTTTCAACAGCCGATTCTTTCATCAAATATCCTGTTGAATGTCTTAAGAAACATTCTATCAAATTATTCGACAATTCATTATAATTTACGCTCTTCTCTATAACTTGCATTAAACAATTAAATTCGCCGATTTTAAACGAGTCATTCGCCGAAGTCTCTAATGATTTTTAGGAATATATATTGTTTTATAATTAAAAGCAATTAAGCTCGATGTCACGTACTTAAATAATAATAAAATAAATATACAGGGTGGTTGGTAACTGGTGGTACAAGCGGAAAGGAGTGATTCTACGCGAAAAAAGAAGTCGAAAATATAGAATAAAAATTTTTCGTTTGAGGCTTTGTTTTCGAGAAAATAGACTTTGTATTTTCGCTCGGTACGCGTGTGATACGTTATAACGGATTTCATTGTAGATCGTTGTCTCAATGAAAAAATTAAAACAAAATTTTAAAAGAAGTTTTATTTTTCCGCTTTTACTTTCCGCTTGTGCCACCAGTTACCAACCACCCTGTATATTGAGCTTTTCGAAATAGTTCTAATTTTAACGCATTACTATGGAAGCTGTCCAGCCCTGCCGTCTACCTCTCCAGTCAACCCTCTCCCCCAGCTAAAAAGAAACATTCGTTTTCTGGATAGATTGTTGATACTGCCAATTTCAAGCGTGCTAGAAGCAGTCAAAACTTGAAACAGGCTAAACGAAATGAGACGAAGAAACGCGACTCCTGGTGATATTCTCGTTTGTACGTTTAGGACAAAGCAAATAATCGCACTTTTCCATCGAACACGGATAAATTGGGGAAATTTACGCATCTGTAAGCTTCGCGACGAATCGAATCGTTGCAAATCGGGAAAACGTTGCACAGAAACGTGACATAAAAGCATCGCAGATTTTGCCTATTCCTTCTGCATCTACAGGGTAGATGTTTATCTTCACAGAAACACAAGAAAAAGCGTGTTTCCATCGATAATCGTTAACCAAAAACAAGTTCGCCTCAGAACCTAAGAGATACTCGATCTTGAAAGAGCTAACAAGCTTCTTATAATTTCGCGAAATTAATTCACCGTATTCTTAAATCTTTCAAATGTCCAATAACTTCTAGACAAAGGCCCCTTTTTCAGATCACGATATCTCGTCTAATCGGCATGAAAGATTAAAATCTAGAAATCAAATTCATCCTCATCTCTTCACTCTTATCATTCAATTTCCACCAAATTTTCTCGCCCAAAGTCCCAGAATTCACCGAAGCGACGCCGCGGATGAAAAACCCGGTACCATTAGCAGCTCGTGCACGCTTGTATCCGCCGGTATCGGAAGGTGGAGCCTGCTTTGGGCATGGTTAAGCATTATGATTTACGTTCGCGCGCATTGGTGCCGCAGTTGCAACCCACCAAGCTTTGCGTGCGTGTTCTTCGTCCTGGTCGTTCTGTTGAATTGTCACCGAGCTACCGGCTGACCCCGCTTTAATTAGATTAACCGGCCGAGACCGCTTTAATTAGCTTCGATCGATGAGTCTGCCCGCGCCGCGGGATTCTCGCGAGATCTTCTTAACGTGCTCCGCCTCGAACGCGAATGACGGCGGATGATTTAGTGGACGATCGCCGATTCTGCGATAGCCACCTTCGATCTTGATACTCGTCGACGATCCTGGAACGCGAGGATCTTCAATTTGCTTCTTCCCTTTTTCCCAGATGAGTTGTAGCTTGGATTTTAATCGAGTTTTTAATCGAACTGCGAACCTAAACTGATTAAGACGAGATAGTATGAGTTTTGGTTCAAGTAGCGCTGTAGCGAATTTAGACCTCGGTACGTATTACGGTCTTGAAATAAACAATGTCCTTTCGTGTTTAATAAAATTCTGTTCCAACTTATATGTTTTAAAAAATGCCTTTTTTTATGGAAGGCAATGTTGCCTTTGGGAACTATAAAATGCATTCCCACGCAGCAGATACTTCAGAATCTGTACGATGAAAGTTTCGTGGAAACAAATTACGTTAGAACGTGTATTTAGAAAGGTCCCATAAGATGAATAAAAGTACTAGGCTATTAGGTACTAATTTTATTTAACTGTGCAATATCATATTGATAAAAGATATAAAAGTCATGAAATAAGTAATTAATAGTTGCATAACTATTGCGCAGAAAATATAATTAATCGGGAATATTACCTAAATAACACTTTTTCATCATTCAAATTTACTGAAATACGTAACAATTCTTCAATAAATAAAACATATGTATGTAATACGATATATAATGTACATTTCTATAATAGAACATCAGCAAACGTCTGTATTTTCCTAAGTGTTCGTTCCAAAAAGAAACGCAAACGGGTTTTGAACTGTAAATTATCTACTTAATGATTACAAATAACATATTCAGAATATCAATTTAACTGCAATAATTATTTAATATTATAATAATATATAATAATATTATATATTATTTAATATTTTAATATTTAATATAGTATTGTAATATGAATAGTATTCAATAGTTTTTTACAATAACTGAAAACTTTGTTAACATCGATGAACAAAATATCTGTTACTGTTATAGAAAAATATTTCATTCTATATTTAATTCTATTCTAACTTCTATTCAAACTAAAACTTTCATTTTCAAGAATTTTTCTTTATCTGTTCGCAGCGGAATTACAATGCGAGAACGATTTCTAAAAAAGTTCCACGATCAATGTTTTAAGTAGAATTATGTATTAAAAAGTTACATAACTTTCTTGATCCTTGATTTTAACTGTGGACCGTGTCGGAACGTCGAGTTAAAAGTGTCTTTTGTTAAGCTTTTTGATTGTTTAAATGACAGAGAATTTGTGGATAATCTCGAAATGCAGAATTTCGTGTTTTCGTGGATTTTGTGGTTCAAATAATTAGGCTGAAACTTTCTGCGTCAACAAACTACTGCTGAATACAATCATCTTGATGTAAGTATATCGAACGTTTTACGTAGCTTACATTTCATTCCCTTAATCGATCTTTCTTCTAAACCCTTTCCTCCAAATTTATCTGCACTTACTTCATAGGTGAGAGTCACTGTTATCATCATTATTCCAAGTACTACTGATTTATTAAATATAACTTCCACTTCCTTTGTTTTATATCTCACTATAATTTCTATCTAACTTCGTTCAAACACTATCACAAAGTTCTTCGAATTATTTTCCTTTTTTCAATATCTTCTCTTGCTGCACTTTAAATTTCATAACGCGTAAGAAGCTTCGTCATTCTGAGCAATGATCAAAGTTGAATTTTAAGACGTCGAAGATCGACTGACTCGAGCAATCCTACCTTGCTGCGTATAATTCTCATAGAGGTCTCAGGAGCTCGATCCAACGCGGAGAATTCCTCGTCACGATTCGACCAGACGCCACTGAATTACGTTGCGTAGATTATGACGTCGCGATAATTATACGCAGTTGCGCGAGAAACCAGTATAATTGTGAATTATCTTTTCTCGAAATAGATCGGTTACGCGATCGGGTATCGAAATCGCGGAACGATTCACGGCGGAAAAACTCACGGTAGCTCTCGATACAAAGAAAAACCGTCTGCGTGTGGAACGCCGCTATATCACTCGCAGCGATAATTTATCGTCGGTCCAGCAGGAATTATCGTGGACCCGGTATAGTCGGCATTTATCAGGTCTGGCGCGCAGATAATGTTCCGCCACGTAATTTAGTGTGTATTAATGCCGCGAACGGGGTACATGAGATTTTAAGGAATACTTAATTCAATAATCTCGCCTTTATCCGGACGAATCGCTAGGCGATGGTCGCGAACTCGCGTCCCATTGCTTCTCTTCCACAAATTAATCACATGGATCCGTAGACCGGTTCTAGGTTGCTCGGGGGTGGTTTGCTTCCGCGTCTCTGGAATCGGAAGCTTTCGAGCTTCGATGAATGAACTGGAGAATTTGGATTTTAATCTCGGTGGAAGATATTTTTTTCACGGCTAAAGTATGGTAATTTTTGTTATTTTCGTGCCACCTGCTGGCTAGAAGCAAGCATCTAAATTCTGTCACGATCTTCGAATTTTTATATTTCGATCTTGATCTTATTTTACAAAACGACAAGAATCTGTAATGTTTCAAGGTGTTTAACTTGAAATTAAAACGAGAAATTATGCATAAGATAATTTTAATAAGTCTTTGTTCATATTTCGTCCAAACTAAAAATATTTCGCTATGTTAAAAATATATAATTAAGTTAAACGTAACAGAGTTAGTATTACATAATTGAGAAAGGGAATAATTTGTTGGGTTCGGAGACAAAAACCTTTTGGAAATAAGTGATAAGTGGATGACGTTTTAGCGAGAAAGAAATAATATTGCTTTCTAGAATCCTTCGCTGCCTCTCTATCTTATTAACGAGAGGAATATATCTCCATTACTCTATAACTATGATGTCCTAGATATTATTTCATTAAATCATTGAAGAAAATCGGGGTTTTATTACTTCTCTGCGTCGTTTCTGTCTTTCCTTGTGAAATTTAAAATATTTAATCATTATTTCGTGTCAAACTGTATAACATATATCTACTTGATACAGCACAGGGGATTATAAACATATCTCGATAAACGAAAAAGTGCTGCTTACATAGGACATTTTATCTAAAAAAGACAGATCTAAAATTCGTTGCATGGCGTTTCATGCAAATTGTCTGATTTTCCAGCGAAGTGCCGGCATTTATCATTGGCTCCCACGTTTTATGATAATTCAGGATCTCGTGCGTCGATGGAATCGACATCTAATAAAAGCAAGCAGTACGAAACGGCGAAAAGGAGAGGAAACGTTTCGGGCCAGAAGACTGAACTAAGCAGCGTCCGTGCACGCAACTGGTCACGATAAATCATACTTAGCCACGGCGAAACCTATAACTTGTTGCCTCGCTAACGTAACCCGGCGAAAGACGTTGAAAAGCCTGCAGCGTGTGTACGATATACACCGGCTGTATCATCGATTTATGATATCTGCAATTCAGTTGCAGTTCGATGGAAGGCAAAGTGTCAGCCTCCGTGCATTTACACGCATACTCGTGCGCAATGTAAAAATTCGGAGATTCTTTTAAGAAATGTCTTTACCCCTGGAACCATCTCTTTACCGAAAGAAATCATAATCGGATCGCTAGCTTCAGTCGAACGACTTTTCTGTAAAATTTCAAATATTCTTCAAGCCCCCGCAAAGTTTGAAATATTTCTTAATTTCCTACAAGGTTCCAAATATTATCTAAACTTTTAAATAATAAAACATTAGAAGATACGATAAAACATTTTTGTTAAAACAGAGCTACATAACGCATAAAGGTTCAGTCTGTAGTATCCTACAAATCTAACACTATTTAGATATCTTATTTTTTGAAATTCTCTTTACCCGGCTCTCCCATAATTCTACATTTTTTCTCCAAATATTGTTTTCGCCGCTCCGTCTTCCCTGATTTTCTTTTTTCGTTATCAAATAAAACAAGCAAATAATAAAACGTGGCAAAAACAGACTAATATAAGAATAAGAAAAAGGACAAGAAGGAATGGACTGAAAAGAGAAGAGGAAATTTGGTTGGAAAGGGGTGTGGACTTGGAAAGGCCAAAAACCGCATGGAATCTCGAGGCGGGGACGGTGCGCGGTATTTTTAGGCATTAAAATCGCTCCATAAATTAAATCCGCAAAAGGACGACGCGGCCTGGGGCCCGGAATGAAACAGCGCCGCTGGAACCGTCGTCGGGACCTTCTTGAGTTTCTCTGCGTCGTCTCGTGGGAGATAAGCCCATAACATGACCTGACTTAACGCATCGTTCGGCGACGTGCTCGCGATACAAGGAAAGAGAAGCCAGGGGAAGAGAAAACGAAAACACGGCAGAATCGTCCACGTCGCGTTTCGACACCAAATTCCCGAAATTTCCGAGCCGTAGTGGTCCCGTGGCTGATATGTGGAAACGTTGCAAAGTGTTTACGGAGGCCTCAGCTGAAAAAGTTGAATATAAAGAATCGTTTATGGAGTGTAATGGCGCTTCAGTATAATTTAAAATGTTTCAAGTTTGCGAATAGAGGTTGAAGACTCTCTAAAGCTGCGATATTTTATTTGTAATTCTAAGTTTTTACGGTGTGGGGATTTTATAATACGCTCCCTTTTATCTAACAGTTTTATTTTTCGACTTTTAAGTTTTCGCGTGTTTTAAATTCGATAACATAATTCGAACGAGAGTTGGAGATTTTTTTATTTTCGATACTTTTAGTGTGGAGTAAAAACTATTCGATATTTTATCTCTTTATACTCGTGTTTTTAATATCTTATTTAGTTTCTCCGGTTTTTAGAGTGTTTCGAGTTTAACATAATGTTCTCCTGATTAGAAATATAAATATGAAACGTGAGAATATAAACGTAAAATATGAATATGATATATTCAAAATTTTCACTGTGGTAACTTTTAGTTCTAAAACTTTTGGTTTTTATTAAGTAGATTTTAAAGTTTTTATTTTAAGACAGTGCCTAAAGACGAATTCATTATACTCTCGCAATTTATAGAATGAATTTCACGATTTCAAAGGATTGTAAATATTAGCAAAATCTAAAGATATAAATGTTTTCAGAATTTCGTATTCCACGATCAAAATGAAGTATCTCGATAGCATCACTTAAAAATTTATTTTTACAATGTCTATGCGAGAAGAATAAAATCAATTCTCGCTTTAGAGTACTTTCTGCTCATTGGAGGAGTGAAAAAACACGCATAAACGTGCAATCTCTTTCCCGGAAGCGACACTTCGCGAGATAATGAAATGTCAAAATTTCCATGCGCAGAAATGCAAACTGATCCGAATGCATCCATAAATTATCCTGATCAAGATCTTTCCTGCTTCTAGAAGGACACTGGCTGATAAAATTATCATTTTTATTGCACGCGTTCCGTGACTATTTTCGTCGACGACGTATCGCGTGACATGGAATTCAAAGCGTTGCTTCGACCTGTGTCTTTTAAGCTCTTCTAATCGTAATTGCACTAGAGAAATTATTTTCCATCGTCACAAAGTGTAATATAATTATTTTTTATTCGTTATTTATTATCATTCAGGACACACGTTGTATCTTACTTTTGAAGATTCCTTGTAATTCTCATAAAGTTCGAAATCGTCGATATAAATTCAAACGTGCATGACATTTTCTACGATTCGTTTCTTGAAACACGCGGAATGTATTTCCATTCTGAAATATCTCTTGTTGCTTGCAAAATTGCAAACTACAGATTTAGATTGAGACGCGAAAACTTTATTCCATAATTTGCTATAATATATAGAATGTATATCAAGCGCGTTAAAAGAGGAAGTTCCTAAGCTGTCGATAAATTCTGGTGCCATAGATTGTGCAACGTGACAAAGTTACACGAACGCCGATTTGTAGATTCAAGCAACAAATTATACGAATGAATTGCCGGCCACCGTTGATATACGATCGTCGTTTTTATCATTGCTCGCGTTTATTCAAATTTACCACGCAAAACAGCTCGTGCGTAATTCATTCTAAAACTTAATCCGAATATTTGTCAGCTTCGCGTGAAATTTCTCATTCTCATTTCTGTGATTCGGTTCGAGAATAAATATCATTTTCATAGAAATACGAAACTAGGTGAAAAATACAATAAGAACACTTTTAACGGAAGAATATTCTCGTTCTTAATTCCGCTATCTCTTTTCTGATACCTAAGATCTCTCGTCTCGATTGAAAGTCAGTGGAAATAAAACTCGAACGAATAATCAGCAATTTACCATTTTAATCTCAGCCAATCGTGGCTGATAAGAAAGCAACCAAAAAGTCTCCAAAAGACTCGGAAACCGAGTTTTACCCGCTCGGACCGCTTTTTCTTCATCTAATATACCGTGATTCCAACCCGTAAAGAAGATCAGACCTGAGAGCATTACGAGAACAGGACTTCCATTTATCAAAGTTACCTTGCACGTCCGCGAAATGAAATATCGACACGTGCATCGAGCCGGAGGAAGACCGTATCAGCGACCACCGTCAATAAGGAGACGACGAAAAACATTTGTAAAAAAAAATATGCTATCTCTGGCGTATAGTCGGACTAGCGGCTCACGAACGACGATCACGCGAACTCTCGATCGCTGCTCGATTTCTCGCGATTCAACTGCAGGAAATTCGCCCGAAAACCCATCGTCAGATTCATCGAAACGCCGTGGTCGTAAAAATGTGAGAAACGAGACGTACAGTTAGGAGCTCGTGACGCTTATGATATAGTTGTCAGCAGCACAGCTGGTTCACACTTCAAAGGAGCTGACGATCAACCTGTCTGACAGGTCGACGGCTCGCCAACCTTTCCTACTGTCGATAGCGCGCGTAACTGCGCCGCGTGATTGCGTTACCGTTGTCGTACGAAACAATGTTGCTCAGGAGCCAAGCTGTCGCGAGTACATTGTGATTGAATTGCGAGAATTGAACGAAGAAAGTGGCGTTTATGTTTAAAGAGCTGTTGACAGAAGAGTTTGCCGCGGAAGCTTTTGCTTCCGTACTTTCGTTTAAAGTGGTTGAAGTAAGATATAACGGTATAGTATGGATATTATTGATCTAAATGTGCAAGAATCTTTTTTTAATGCTCGTTTGTTTAATCGTGTAACCCATCTATTCCGAAAAATGTTGGGTGAAAAAGATTGGATCTTTATCCATTATGGAGAAATAATTATCTGCCTTGCGTTCTCTTTGTTATTACTTCGCAATATCGAAGCCAAAGCTCTATTATTCGCGTGCTGACATTCTCTTCCGCGTCGCAGTTGCGTATTATGAAGTTAACAATACGGTTAACAATGACACGCAATTAGCGCGAGATTTGCATCGAATGCACGAGCGGCGCCTGCACGAGCGTGTGCAAATTGACGAACGCATTGAAATGAGCGATATGTAAATGGGCCGATTTCGATGGATTGGCAGTTTCATTCGACGAGTGAAAGGTAACCCTTTAGCCTGTTTACTGTATGAAGATGCCGATTCAGGAACCGGAAGAAAGCTACCGCTACAAGATTCCAAAACCTGAACCTTCCTTTCTGCTGGATTCTAAGGGAATTTGTATTTAAAATTCACCCTTACCGATACTTATAGCGTCAAAAACTACTCCAAAATAGCCCACCTGCTTTGTTCATCTTATCATCTTGAACTTGTGAAATTTGCCACCGGGTATCATCATATAATTCTCAACTGAGAATTCTTATGTTCATCCAGAATTCGCTGCTGTGTCTATAAATTATTATTATACGTATATATAGTTGCTATTCACGGAAAATTCTGGTATACGTGTACCTACCTCTCAAAGGATCATCCGCAAAAATTTTCTCCGTATTTAGTTACGGAAAATTGTTAAAAAAAAATTTTTCCCGAAAACCATCCCTATATTTCCATCCCCAGAACTCTTTCTTCTTCGTACTTGCGAATCATATACGTTCTTACGTAAAATTTAACAAATATGTACCTACATATATTCCTTATAGAATCATCCCCAATTCTTCAATCAGGACCCAAGTACGAAACCGCGTAGAATTCTTCAACGAACTACTTACATGCTCCATAGAATCCCCCCAATTCTCCTGTGTCCACGTTACGACCGTTGACTATCATAACATCGTCCAGTATCCAACGTACCACGAGTCCATCTTCTTTCACCCTGAAATGAGAAAGACCCCAACCAACTCTCCCTCTCCGATGCTTAAAACCATCGAGAGAAAAAAACAGAAAAAGATAGCGGCCAGTAGAAACGGATAGCCTGGGACAATCGATGGCGAACGCTATTCTTGAGACTCGCGTTGTTGTCCGGTTCTCATCGGTGGCCGGAACCAAAACTACGCAGATGTCCAGTGGCATGCGCGCGTGCACAGGTGGAAGAGGAGAAGAAGAAGAAGAAGAAGGCCCTTGGGCCGCGTTCAATGCCAACCGACTGGGCAAACAGAGCATCGAGGGGAGGGGAGGGGAGGCCGGTAAACGGGGCCCCGTAAGACACGTGAAACTGACCAATAGATCCGGTTTAGCGGGTTTCCGGATTCCGCGGGTCATCGGGCGGGACCCCGTTGCTCCAAGCGGTACCGTGGTCAGCCCCCGTCCGACTTACTTGTCCTCGTTCCGTGAGAGAGGGAACACGGCAAAGGTCCGCTAAGCAACCCCTTTTCCACGTACGATGCCCATCCGCATACATTAGCGCTCTCTGCCCATCCTGGGCCTGAAATCCGGTTTTCGACAATACCTGCCGCGTGCTGAGACGCGAGAATCACCCTCTGGACCCCAGCAGGGGGGTTGGACATTGGCGATTTTTAGACGAGGCACGTACCGTACAGGGCTGAAAGAAATACAAAGCTGGGAGGAATGGGCGTTTGATTTCTAATAGATTCAATGGTATCGTAGAGTAAGATAAGTACGAGTATTGACCGAAAGTGCTTCATCCACAGAGAAAATTACGCGGCATTGTATGATAGCGAGTGGAAGAGGAGAGAGTGCGTCTTTCTTCTTGCATAATCCTGTTATACCTCTTCCCAGCTTTGTACGGTAGAGTTTGGGAGTATGATGATTTGGTGGAGACGTAAAATGAGATAGTCGCTATTTCTGAAACATTTTGGGTGTTTTGGGGTGTTTGGGATGAGTGGTATTGACAGTGAATGGAACTGAGGATTGTTAAGCAAATGGTAGAGAAATTTAGGGGTAAGAATTTCGTGATTGGGTTTTAAGCGTGGCTTGATCTACAGGTAAGCTTAAGTTTGGGAATTATTAAGAAAGTACTGAAGAAATTAGAGGCTGAGAGTTTAGTGATTAAAAGTTAAATAATTTTTAGTACTAAGGAAGGAAGTCGCCGCTATGACTGTGCAGATGTAGGTTGGTCATTGATTCATGCAGAAGAAAAATATATTCTTCCTGGCAAGTTATATGAGCTTAATATGGAGATACAGGGGGCCTGGTCAGTTCACGAAAAAGAATATTTCATATTTTTTTCTTCGTCAGAATGAAATGGTGCTTGAAAAGACATTGGTAGGGAATTCAAACATCATAACGAATGTAAGCTCCACGAAAAAATGAAAAGAATAGAACAATACGAGATACCAATACAAATCTCTGGTATCTGAATCTCAAGTAGATTTGCGGTAGCAGCGAAACAAAATTCACCGAACCATTCTCCACTCGTCTCACAAAACGACAGAAAGCAGATTCCACTCCACAATTCTTCCCTACCGTCCATAGAATTCTAAATTAGATCGAAGGGGTAGGTTTCACGTGCACATCACGTAGCCTCTAAGCTTCGATTCCTCAACTGTGACTGATAGTAATTACAGTGACGGGGTTCCAACCCTCTTGGCGATCCTAATGCATCCAAGGACTGTCCATCGTCGACGAAATCCGGTTTTCGACAATGCCTGACGCCTAGTGCCCTCGAACGCGATTCTAACCGAGGGTCAAACTTTTCACCTCGCAGGGGACACGAAAGGGGAACCTGCGACGAGAATCGCCACGCTTTATAGCGCACGAATGTTCCTAAGTCGACGATTGTTAGACGCTTCAAAGAAATCTATCTGTTCTCCTTTGCAGTTGCAAAGAAGCAATTTATCAACGAATTTGAGATAGGAAATAGGAACTTGTAGTAAACGAGTTGTCGAAACAAAGTGTTGGAAGATAGAAAAATCGAAGGGGTGAGCTTTGGTATACTTCAACATTCTAAACGAAAAATATATAAAGAAATACCTTTTGCATGAAGTAGGGCTTACTAGCTAATAATACTAACATATTTATTAACTATGTATATTTAATTGCCGACTTACTTTAACTACCCCTTCTTCTGTCAGTTTCTTCTTTGTAGCAGTTTCTGTCATTCTCCATCAAACTTTCTTGCCTTCTATAGTCTCTAATCCGCATAGACGAATGTCTCTTTCTCTAAATTAATGCTGTTAGGTAACAACATAACTTTTTAAATTTCCTTTAAGCATCCCTTTCACATTTTTCGCACTAACTCTTTACTTGCTCCTTTCATTTTCCACCAAACCTATCATATAAATACCAGTTTCAGAAACATCGCATAAAAGCCTTCCATAGCCCATACATACTATCGCGCAAGCCGTTCATAATTCGCTGCAGCTATAAAACATAAATGCCCCAACGTTTCGCTACACCACGATCTTCCCAAGACACAAGCTGGTAGCTCAGAAAGAAGCCGAAATAAAACTTTTCCATCGTTTCCAACCCTCTCGAACGTCCCCATCTCACGCGTGAAACCATCGCTGGTAGTTTCGGCTCGAAAATTTCTCAAAGTCGCCCCTCGCTGGCCTCTGTCCATCTCCTCTGTCGAAATCCGGTTTCTCGACAATAACGAGCCAAGGGGGATGATCGGCGGGTCAGCCGGTTCCTTCCGTAAAGGTGGCAGAAGATCCACACACGGTCAACCTGTCGAAGAGGTGTGAGAGAAGGGACTCGAGGGACGCAAAGGGACAGTGACCAACACCTCTGTCCAGCGTCGTCCTTTTTGGGGATGACCATCGATAACGCAGGGGTTGCGCGACTTCGTTTCTTTTTTTCTCGTTCCTTTTACTCTTTCGTCTCGATTCTTTTTAACGGGTGCTGTGGGAACGAAAACCTGATCGCGGGCGTCTCTGTCGCGCACGCTCGAAGAAGGACGACCAAACGAAACGCGACAATGGAGAAACCGTTCGAAATACGTTCGCGACGAGATCGCACACACGAGGATCGTAACGAAGCTCAGCCGCGGTTCGACAACGGGCCATGGGAAAACCGGACGAACCGGACACTGGACATAGGAAGCGGACCCGATAAGCGTGGCTTGGCCCTTCGAACCGTTCGAAGAATGGAAAAGAAAAATCGCCTAGCAGTTGGCCTCGAGATCTCGGCTGATCCGGCGACGGTTACACTGTGCCGCGTTCTTTAACGTACGGTGGTCGATGACGATAGTCGTCGAACGCGCAGATGAGTCATCGGGAAGTGCGCTCAACGTGTACTTCCGTTCCGAGAACGAGTGTACCGCACAGGGTGATACGTTCGGGATTGAAGATTACTCGATGAAATTTAGTTTGGATGGAAGATTGGACGGAGATGAAGATGATTTCTTCGATATTCTTCCTCGATGTGAAGATTCCTGTAGTATAATCGAGTCTCACGGAAGCCGCATCGAACTGAATATAAATCAAGAAATAGGGAAAAGTGACGATGCTACGAACGATGCTTTTTGAATCTTATCTTGGAATTTATAATTAGGAAATTATGATGCGTTCTTGTGATAAGTATACTGATAGAAGTAAGTCATTTGTTTCCTTTTTTAACATAGATAACAGATGTTAACTGTGTGTTCATGTAATGAAATCGAGGAATTGGTAGAACGTGAAGTTGATCAATTTTGCTTCTGAGAGATACAATGCTCCGATTAATTTCGATTTGCTATAGAATTATTTTTAATAATTGTTATTAGTTTCACGTAAGGGGAATTTCGTGGAGTGATCGACACTGAAGAGTTTTTTTATTTTTTCCTAGATCAAGATCAAGGCTCTTTTTAAATTCTATACGTGCTGCGCTTTAATCAGTTCAATTTGATGTTACCAACATTTTTCCAACTTTGATTAATAACGTTATGATGATTCCAGACTGAGATAACTTGGACATGTCGATCTGCTCTTCAAAGAAGTAATTGGAAGATATTGTAGTTTAATTAGTTTCACGACTTTTATACTGCCTACCATTCTTTATCCGCCTTGATTATTTTTTAAGAACTACTTAACAGTATTTTAAAAAACTTTAATAGCGTATCCGACATAGATCTTGAAATAATTAAATAAATAATAAAATATTGTAACAGCGACGTTATCTGACAAAATCATAAAACTCGAACACATACATAACCGAAGATAATGTATTAATGTACTGTAATGTACATGTAATGTTACTCGAGTAATCGAAAGAATAGACAAATTTTACCCTTCCTCTATTGACTATAATAGCTACCTGCAAGTTAAGCTTCAACAATCTCTGATACTACTCAACTGGAGCTGCTTTCAAGGGCTGCCAAAGCTGGTTCAGAAGATATACCATGTTAACAGAGTTCACTTGTCTCTGCTAGTGATTGATCGATTCGCCAGCATTCGCCTAACACGATCCGATTCGATTTCCCTTGACTGATTCCTGCTGTCACGGTCTGAAGGCTTCATTATGCTCGCCTTATTACTCTCCTGCATTATATGCTTCAGATTGCACGGCTAACACGGAAACAGGGATTCGGTTGAAGTCGATAAACGTAGCCATTATTAACTGTTAGATCATAGCGTATCGATTCGCTATAAACTGTTGCGTTTCATTTAGTCTAGCCTGATTATCGATTAAATTGGTTTAAGGGTAGGACACGACATCGTTTTGTCATTTGAAATGAATATTTTCGTTGTTGCGTTTGAACCTTCGTATTTAAAAAACATTAACACGCGGTATATTCTTTAAATATTATCACACAGCATTTTCCTATGTGCGTTTGCATTTTCTGTTCTCAATGCATTTGCATCTTTAGCTCGTCGAATGAACAGAAACAAAATCAAACGCACTCGGTGAAAAGTTGTTCGAAAATTTTCACGCGATAACTTTTATACCGAAAGAAATTAAAATATGAAAACGCAGAATACTCGCGTTCCAAGTTAAAGTTTTGTTAACTAATAATCATTTGGATTTCCTTAAAAGACATATCGTATATATGCCATTATAATATTAAATAGCAGTCATCTCCACGACTTAATGTCTGAAAGTCTGACAACAAAGATCACTACGCGATACTTGTTCAAGCCATCGTTCTTGTTCCCTCCACCTAATAAATGTTCCTTTATATCCACCAACTCCTATTAGCGACTCTAAAGGGAAAACAGAAATATTCTCGGAACATTCACGAGGCGAAGCAAAACGTTAAAAGAAAGAAACGAGAGAGGAGAAAAAAAAAAGAGAAAGCGAACGAGGTAAAAGGCAAGGGAGGAAACTTAATTTACTTGTTGCATGACGCACGGCGGTTCAGTTCCTGCGGATCCAGCCGATTCTTTTTGTTTCCATCGCTTTTTCAAATGATCCACGACGTTAATGCGAACGCCTTATTATACCGGACCCTGCCGATTTTTCCCTCGGCAACCGGTACGTGTCTCTATTATCGTTCTCGCGATCGCGAATTCGCAGGAAGCGCGTTCCTCTCCTCTTTCTACGGCCAGCACCCCTTCCTCTCGAGAACACCGGGGATGAAGATCTTCTTCTTGCTCGTTTCGCGTCCCGAGAACAGCGTTTTAACGATCATCCAGCCTGAAAATTAATGGCGCATGGAGACAACGTCGAATGGCCGTGGTAAAACGCGAGCTTGTTTAAGAACATCGTAGCGATAACGATTTTTCTCGAGGACAATATCGACGACGAAACTGACAACGTTCGTTCGGAACGTATGTATAAACAGAGGAGCAAAGGAAACATCCTACGCGGGCAAGCATCTCAATTAAGATGCTCGAACTATCGTGAAACGTCTGGTTGATGTATGGGCAGGGATTTATCATTCTAGATCGGAAAATCGAGAAGTTTTGATGACATAAAGTGGAAGATAAGGTGCGGCGATGGATAAGTTAATAGGAGTAAAATGAATTCTTTAGGGTTTAAGATAGTCATCGCAGTGTCTCATTTGCGGAATCTATGTCTTACAATTAAATATATTTTTGTCTTTTACCGTACAACTCGAAGTATTGAGATATCAGCAAATAGATCTCTCTTTTTTTTCTTTTTTTTTTCAATGAAGTGTTGGGTTCGTGTATTCCTTTCGTAATAATTAGATTGTAAACGCTTACACGAATTGATATTCTTACTGTGTATAACACAACTGGTAGATCGTTGCTATGAATGCTTTCACTTCTACAGGCTTGATACAGAAAATTAACGTATTATTCAGCATGATACTATGGTAAAGATCAAGCGCGATGAATAATTTACGTATATGCGCATATCATATGCATTCTATTATACAAGTCTCTCTCGAAATTTTCCATAAAAAGGTATAGATCCTCGGTAAAATAATAATTCCACTCTAACGAAAGATGCAAGAACGAACGAAAATTGTACACGTGCCTCTCGCCCTGAACCAACTTCGAAACGATCGTAAAAGTCGTTACAAAACTATAACGAAACGATATGGAGCGTGCGTTTTGCATTCCTTGCAAACGTTTACAACGATCGCATCTACGGTGCATGTCAGGCAATCGACAATTCATTATCATCGAGACAGGCGGCGCGATTCAAACGCCAGTCATTCTATGTAGCGATCGGTAAAATTAGCTCTCGATCGACAACGCGTGTAATTTTCCACGCGTCATTGGATAATTATGAATTCCGTTGGATTGTCCAACTATTGGTAGTTAAACCACGGCGTAACGGTGATTACGGGTTAACAGTATATCCTTTTCCCGTGCACACAATCGTCCTCACGTCGTTTAATCGTACCGTTGACTGTCCTTTTTTCTTTTTTTCCAACGCGAACCGAATCCGGTTCCTCGTCTTTTTCGTAACAGTACGACGTTTGATGGTAAATGGACACGTTCTGGAAAAGATTGCCGTTTCGAAGTGTAAAGTGGAAAATAAACATCGTGTTCTGTTGGTTAGAGGGAATTTTGATGGTGCAATATGTTTGGGATACGTGATTGTTAGATTATTAATTTACTACAGGATAGAGATGGAGTCAAAGGAAAATTTGATCACTTCAAAATTGTTGATCATACTTAAAATTATTGGAGAGTTTTATGTATTTATTAGACACAAGGGTTTGCACGAATTATCTCTATAAATATTATTAAATCTTTATCAGGAGCGTGACAAAATTGGAGTTCTGAGGCTGCTCTAAGACGATCAATAACATTGTCAAAATTTCAAGGTTCTCAACGAAAATCTTAAATTCACAATATTGTATTGACAATACATATTGATCCTTTTAGTTTAGAACCCTATAACATTGACTAATATGTTTATTTATTTACATTCTTAACTCATACTGTTTGCTTACATTCCTGGTTTCTTCCTGAACATTTTTCGTTCATCTCTTCGTAGTCTATCTATCCATACACTCGCTCTCTACATTTTCAGTCTATTTTTATCCAAATCTCTTCCTGCTTCTTCTTATTCGCAGTCTAAATTTATTCATCCATATTTTCAGTATTCCTAAACCAGATGCTTCAACGTGGTTTTCAACGTCCTCAACCTCATCCAAAACTTCAACCTCTCTGCTCCAACAACCTTCATCCTCAACTTAGCAACAAAAAATATCCGTCGTTCAAAAAGCCACTTCCAAAAGTCGACTTGCAATCGATCACCTTAAGAACGACTCATCACCGAAAGGAAACCTCTATTCTCCGCCCTAGTCACCACCAAAACGGTTCACCGGATCGTGGATAAATCACACGGCGTAGTGAACGAGGCGGTGAGGCAAAAAGCGTCGCGCGACAAGGAAGCCTCATTACGGCCGAGAGGCGGAATCATTTATCTCCCGGCCAGCTAGCACCGTTTAAGCCGATTTTCCATTTGGCCCGCGACCGAACTCGGCTCCCCGTCCATTCATAATCCATTCATAAATTAACCAGACTGCCGGATAATGGCGGCTACGGTCCCCCGTTGACCTGCGAACCGGTCGAACCAACGACTGTACGCACGATCGGTTGCGATCCACGCTGATTTCGTGCTGGCACGTCGCGCGCCACCGCGATTTACACCATTGTTGATACACAGGGTCAAACGTAGTGTTTGGATCGTCGAGCATGGTGTAACGGCGATCGTTCCACGTGCCTTCGCACGATTATTTATTATCACGTTGGAAACCGATGACTTTGAACGAAACTCTCCTGAATGACTGGAAACATTTTTTGCATTTATATTAAACGAAGCTAATCGACTTGGGAATAGAAAAAACGCCATTTAGACCATTTTTATTTGAACGTACTGTTCTGTGATACATCGCGTGTGTCGTCCGAGTAAAATGGGGTTTTAGTTAAAATTTCAGACAGATAAACACGTAAATGTTAATGATATTTATTTCAAGAATGAGAAAATTATAGAATTATTATATAATAGGTGTAAATATTATTTGTAACTGTAATTGTCTGAAAATTGACTGAAAATATCGATGACATATGTTGCGACGACATGTTGTCGTCGATCATTGTGGCATATACGTATGTCATGATGCCATCGGTTCACAATGTGTAAACGAGCTTTACCTCTTCAGTACGAATATCGTACTGAATTTGGGTTATGGAGAAAACAGGTTCTTTTATTCGACTCTGTGATTTTTAATACAATTCTTTTTGCTAAATAGTTTGTTTTAGTTTGAAATGATATATATTACTTTCTTTATTTCTTTATTTTATTTTCTTTGAAGGCTTTCCACCACCCCATATAGTTTATCGATACTATTTACGCGTTAGTTGAGGAACATTGGTGGAGTTACTATGTTTAATCGTAAGACGTGTTCGATAATGTGATTTAATGGAAAGTGAATGGTTGAAATTGGTCACATGTCACATCATAGACTTATTTTTGGTTGAATATTCGCTTTGTTATGGAGATTGTCAATTTCAGAAGATGCGTCTACCTTTGACTTAATTCACTTCAGCATTACTGAAAAGTTAATTCACACTGTCACTGACAATTGTACGCGTGAGTATACACGTATAAAGCGACAATTAAATGGACAAATAGAGTCAAGATATAACCGCCAATCAAGTTCATACTAAACTCGAACAAACTGAGCCTACGTGTTCGATTCTAGACTTCCATAGTTTGTAAATAACAAATCACTTTCTCGCCAGGATCTCCAGATCTACCATTTCTCTTCAGAATATCAATCTTCCAATTCGCACAACGTGAATCACACCGATAATCCTAGCGTGTTTAACGTAAAACCAACATGCGCACCGGTTGCAAAGATAAGTGCGTCAACATTTCTTCCCACAGCTCCTCCTTGTAGCGCGATGAAGGACGCCGTTACCACGGTCATCCGAATTAAGCGATCCCCTTGCTAGAGGCCAAGAGGATCGTCACATCATGAAACACCATGAAATAACGACACGATGCTCTTAACGAAACGAATGCGGCTGCGTGTCCGTATTTATAAGGGCGATGTCGAGTGAATATGGCCTCGTATAGCGTCGCTATCGCGGCCAACGGGATAATGGCGTTCACTCGACGACGGTACGGCTGTTTTTAGGAGGTGGCTAAGCATCGGTAATTATTTATCGAGACAACCGGAACGACGGTCGTTCGAACGAAACTGTTCCGTCACCGTCCAACGTTCTACGATACCTCGTTCGGCCGTCTCGCTTTTAATTTCCGCCATTCTTCACCGTTTCGAGGCCGTTGGCGTCGATGAACGGCGCATCCCGCTCGCTGTTATGGGACACGAGATTGTTACTCGCTGATACCGCGCTTAGGAAAAAAATTGTTAACGCCACGAGTATTGTTAGCACTTCCTTAAGGCACCGTGTTGTAGTTTGGTTGATAAAGTTAAGAGGATGTTCGAGAAGGAAAGAGGTTAGGATTTATGGGCCGAGTGAAATCCGATGGCACTTCTACACGGTTGATATTAAAAGCTTCCATCTTTTGGATGGATAGATATTTAGAATGATTTTTTAAATAACGTCACTTTCTTCGTGCGTGATCTAAATTTACTGAGTTATTAACTATGGAGAATTAATTAACCTGTTAATTAAATTGTTAGGATAAATGTTAGGTAGTCGCAATACAGATTACCATGTTGCAGGGTCATTTATTATATCTGAAAGGACATTGAGCAATGTAAACTGCGACGTAGAAAGTTTTTGATTTTTACAATTGAAATTTTTAATCTTAAAAACATGATTGATACAATACTGTACAGTGAATACTTCAGATACTGCAATGATAAACAATAATAAATTAATATTCTATATAAGAATAACTGAATTGAATAGAAATATTGAAAGACAGTTTCGATCAAGGTTAAAATTTTACTTCTCACCAATGCTGAAATCGTTCCAAGAAGATTGCCACACGTCGTCATTCGACTATGAACAACCATATCAAATCTCCATCAAACTTCATAGATATAAAGTACCATTTAAAACTGTTCAAACGACACAGATTTCCCACTTTACTTCGCTTTTAATACAACAGTTAAATAGGAGCTTCTTGCTCACGATTTTTTATACAAACAGCGAACATTGTATTCTTTGTATTTGCGTTTGAAGTTCCGCGTATCTCAAATTTAAACCGACTATCGATGTCGTTCAAACAATTGTAGGCGACAGAATATACTTGAATCAAATATTCCAGAAATCGAGCGACAACAAGGAAAGCACTCACGAAATTATCAAATGATCCATTTTGAAATACATGCGTCTGAAAGCCTTTCATACGTCGACGGTTGATCGAAGATGGGACCCAAGGATCAACGAAGTCACCATCAGCCGATGAGACCTGGTGATACCGCACCGTACAATGTAGTTCGGTCCAGGCCGGCCTGTAATTTCATTTGTCGAGATCCTATCGATGGAATTTATACGGTCGGCCGATGAAAATACGTCGTGAAAACCGATAAAATGGTTCGTCTGTATAATGCGAGCACCGTGCCGCTGCCATAATAGAGCCACAGCGAAAGAGGAGACGTTTCAGTTTCCTCCTTCGAACCGACATCATCCCCTTCTCGCATCACCGGGACATATCGATAATTATTTATCGAACGATCCTGAATGATGGTCACGTACACGCAGCCCGAGACAGGATCTCAGGGGCTCCGTGGTGCATCGGTATTCGGTATATTACAGGCAACGATACGCTCGCTACGTCGAATTATAAGCTTCCGATCCGCGTGGCGAGTAGATGAACGCCTGCAGCATATCGCGTGAGAATTACCGGAGAAAACGAGCACGGGCTTTTCCGTGGATATATACGTGTGTTCGCGACCCGTGTGAATTCTTGGGAATCGGTCCTGTGCGTACCTTACACGGTATCTTTAGAAGTAGACACGTCATTGTTTTTAGCAAAGTAGTCAGAATAATTAATTTCTCATTGATTCATTTTGATGATATTGGTAATAGGTGGTGATAAAAATGGTAAATAGGGATGAAGCTGCTTTGTATCTTTTTAAGAAAGAAATTTGTACATATTTAGGTGTAATCTGTCGTTTAAGAGAGATTTACTATATAAAAATTCTACAATTCGTGATCTATCGTAAACAAAGTTCTAAAATTGCCGATCTGCTGTATAAAAATATACTGCAATCAAAAAAATTCTGTGTTTCACCCTGTGTAATTAAATTTATTAATTATTTAACAAGTCATAGTCGTTATGTATCCTTCCATATTTCCACAAAGTTCTCCGACATAAACCTAAAAATCCATACCGAAAACTCTCGCGTAACATTCTTCAAGAGACCGAATTACTATCTTCGAGAGAACTATATTTTCACAAAGTGAACGCTCCATATTCATAACACATTTGGTTTAACGGACCACCGTGAAGTTGCATTAAAGAGAAGTCCAGGTGTATGGAAAGTGGTGTGTTCCTGGGATCGTTCCGATTTATCGTCCGGTTTGGCGTACATACGCGGCCGGCCGCATTGTTCCGACGATTTCTCGAAGTTCGTGGGCCGTCAACAAGCCACGATACGGCAGGTTGATATCACGTTAACGGTACCGGTGTATCGGTATCGGAACCGTGCTAGAAGTAAATACTCTTGTCGAGATATTCGCGACAAGAAGGAACACAGTCACGAGCAATTATAAGCGGAGGGAACAAGCTGTCAGTTAGCAAACAGTTAGTCATGACTAAATTGCATCGACTTTTATGCATTTATGGGACATATTTCAATGTAAAAGTGCACACGATAACGTGCAATATGGAAAAATGTGTAAAATATTCAAAGTAAAGTACTTGTTATAATATTTGATAGGTGAAACGAATTTCTGTTTGGATCTCGTTTTTTTTTCTTTTATTTTTTCTTTTTTTTTTAGTTATATTTATAAAGATTGCATAGTTAGAAAATTCAGAGTATTCAACATAAATTCCTTAAATTTGGTGCTGAACATTGTGACTATTCCGTGCTTTTTGTTTGTCACATTTATGACGCAGTTCTTAGTGATTTGAATCTTCAGGCTTTGAGCAGTAGAAGTATTATATTTAATATCATTTTTGCTTGCACGGTATTCAAAAGTCTCGCACGCTGCATTATTCAATCATTATTTGCATTATTCTGCTATTCGTTCTGGATTCCAGAAATCTAAGGAATTTCAATTTGTTTCATTCTGAACAGCACCGTACGACATATGCCTATTTTAATCGTGTAAATCACATAGCTATCCAAACTAGACTATACTAACGTCGCACATTCGACGATCGATCTGTTCGGTCATCCCTTGATTCATTAAAACATCCCTTAATACGCTTGTTACAGATGCATGTGCATCTAAATTTTGTTTATCTTTTTCCTTCAATTTACACTTTTATAATGTACGTTTCATGTACTTGTCCCCTTTCTTTACATTGCATGTACCAAAGGATCCTTTTTCAAAGGCTGAATACATAAATAATAATAATAAAAATGTGACTTTGCTCATAAATATCCGCGATCTAGTTACAACCGATATCATCCACGGAATACTACTTAATATAGCAAATCTTCAGTTTCTTTGGACGATGATAGTTTTTATTTGTTTCCTTTTGCTTCGTCGTCTTCCGCTAAGTCGAAACGCGCTTACCCGCTGTGCTTGCCAATGGGATAGGTGTATTGATAATTTGCTGGTAAATGATTACGGTTTGAATTGGTGGAAATTCCTCTTGACTCGGCGCTGATAGTGGAAAAAGCTAGGATATAGTGGAAACGGCCTGAATAATTACGTTGATGTCGGCCATAAGGTACAGTTATCCACTTTACTGTAGATGGTTAGTGGAATTTTATTACTTTCCTATGAAATTGGGTGTTAAATTCAGTAATGGATAGGTTTTTAGTGGGATGTAACGTGTACTTACCGAGAGGAGTAATTTCTTTACCTGGTTAGACACGGCCGAGCCGTTTATGGCGTTCGGTAGGATATTGCGCTGTGGATCTTGGAAATTAAATCTTTACAGCGGGAAAATTATTCGTATAAATTCATAAGAATATTTAAGTTTTAAAGAGGAAGATCATTTGTAAGAATATTTACCTAACACGTTCGTCGATGAATCCGATTTTTATTTTTCTCCTGGTGCATACCGGCGTATAAAGTAGTATAGGCTTCTTAGAGTGAGACATGCCATGCGTTGTGGGACTCGCAGTATGTCACGTGATGTAGTAGATTAGGCGATGTCCGACACGTCGGCGTGTTGTATGATGACCTACGATTAAGAAACTTTAGGACCTTGAAACTACTCGAATTTTTTGAAACTTCTTTAGAGCCTTTTATGGAGATTCAAACCTGTATATCTACTGTCGTATCTTATTTATCATCACCTTCAAAATTCAGATTTTTAAAAACTCCTTTAGCACTTGCTAATAATATGCAAACCTGTGTGTCTACTATTATATCTTATCCATCATCCTCTTAACCTGTGACTCAGAGAAGACGAGTTAAATCGCCACTTCGATTTACCAGTCTCTCAGTCAGAATAATTCGCTTATTTAGGAACGCTCTACCTTCAATAAAAATGTCATTTTTATTAAAAATAAATTACCGAACCAACTTTATTTCAAATTGATTCATCTTCGTTGACATCAATGCCGTAATTATAAAAACTCCTGGTTCAAAAATGCTTCGATCGATAGATTCAAAGAATACAGAATCATTTACATTTCCTCGTGATTGACCGAATCAGCCTCGCTAATCAAATTGAAAATGAATTTCCCGCCTAATAAACTGCCCTTAAAAATCGATCGTGACGAAGTCAAAGGAATCTTCGGCTCGATCGAACGAACACGACTCGTTCGAGTGATCCAGGCGTCGTTTACGATGTTAACGCAACTCCTTGTGCAAGCTGATAGCCCGATGCACCAGGAGGCGGCGCCGGTACGTACAACGGCGAGCGCCTACCTACCAGCCGAGAAGTCGGGGACCCATTGGCCACCGCAATGACCAATCATCATTTGACATTCTTTCACCTTGCTCGTGGCGTGCGGTAACCTACACTGCAGTGCAACTGCAGCTGCGACACTGCCACCACCGTCGCCCAAGAAGAAGAGACGTCGTCTTTTGCGCGCCCAACCAGCTAGCAGAACGCGCGAGCAGTCTCGTGCCTAGAGTCTTGATAACCCCGTAGACCATCCGTGATTTAACCTTGAGGGACCCCGTGGATCCACGTCGAATCGAAATTTATGTGTCATTTGATCGATTTCGAATTTTGCTACGTTCATTATAGTCCGGAGTCGTTTTATTTTTTCGTTTGAAAGAATCTTTATATCGGAGATTTTTTGGTATTCCTCAATTTCCCTCTAAATCTTATATTCGCTGATTGCTTATAACACTGATAAGGGAAAGATAGGAAATTATTTAGATTGAGAAGAAATTCTTTGCAAATATTTACGTTGATAAAATATTATTGATATTTTCACGTTTATAGCTGCTATGAAAAATTTTAATGTTCGTTTGACAGGTAGAAATATGGATTTATGCGAGCGATCCAACTGTTAGGTGTTCAAAATTATTTGCGATTCTTGAAAGAACGAGGTCATTGAAAATGATTTGACTGGATATTTTAGTAAAACTTTCAACGTTTCTCGCTTTATCAACAATAAATTAATTAATCGAGGTACTATCTATCTATTTAGCGTTTAAAGCAGAAAACGGTACAGAATGAAAGAAGATTCTTTTACTTGTCAGTGAATGGAATCTACTGACTGAGACTATGAATGAAGACAGAATAGATCGTGATTATCAATAGCTCACAGACGAAGATTGCATAACGTTTAATAGTTAGGTGACGATGAGCTACTTTAGAAGTTATGCGCCAAGCCTTTAAACAGAAAGCTACAACATGGTCTAAGCAAAGGGTAAATACGCAATAAATTAATTGTCGATTGAATAAAAATTTTCATTGAATCGAAGAGACGTAAAGTGGGGCGTATATTGAATGTCCAGTTTTAAATGAGCAATGTATGGTTTTGGTTTAGAGGTCGTGACGATCAATGAAATTCCGTGAGCCGAACGCAAACACCACGGATCGACGAGAAGGAGATCGGCACGACATTCCTGGAGTTGCGTGGAGCGCGTTGGCGAAAGGCATACGCGTTAGACTTCGCGAAATGGAAAGGGACACACCCATGCATACCGTATTACGGGAAATCTGTTTACACCGGGAATCCATGGCATTCGAAAATCGCATTACCACCGCATGAACATTTGATACTATATAAATTGCGACCATACTTCGGAGACTTAAAAAAGAATCCTCCATTCAAATCCACAAAACTTTAATCTTTCGCGTGGATACTTGGTTAGTTGAGTTTTCTACGCAGATAACTGGTTGATTAATTCATTACTATACAAAGTACAACCCAGCGAGATAACGAAGAATCTTTTAAATCTACCGAATTTCAGTCTTTCACGATCAAATAAAATTTCGATGTTGAATAAAATTGATTGATTAAAGAACGTTTACATAATGTAATTACGAAACTTCCATCTTTGACGTAGATATCTTATTTCGACGATCAAAAATCTTTCACCTACTGGTTTTGCTTCGAACTTTTCTTTTAATAATGAATACGATAATACAATGGCACAAACTATAATAACTATTAAGTTTAAAAATATGTAGGTTAATCAAAAATTGAAAACTATCTATATCGCACTACATCTCAATGATGCTAGCCATCTTTGCTTTTTAATTGAATTATAGCAATCTTGCAGTCTTCCTAAAAGTTATCTCGTTACATACAATACCATCTTATACACATTATGCACAATTTTATAAGCCACCATTTCTATGCCTCCAACGATTACCTATCTTCATACAACCAACATACAAATTCATCCATAGAGATCCTACAATAAACTCTTCGCAGCGATCTACCAACTTCTGATACTTCCAACAAATTCTCTAAATAGTTTCAACCAAAGAAGTATTCCAATAGATATCAATAGCGCAAGGAACATTATAGCAACGTAGTAGCAATCTTCCTAAAAGTTATCTTGCTACATCTCACACCGTACCACATTATACGCAATTCTATAGATCTCGTGATTCCAACTAAACCTGCGATGACTTGCCATTTTCGCACAACCAACATACAAATTCATCTATAGAGATCCTACAATAAACTCTTCACAGCAATCTATCAACTCCTAATCCCTTCAACACATTCTCTAAATAATCTGAAGCAGAAGGGTGCAGAACCCTTGAACGTGTTCGACGTGTTTAGGATACCTTTCTATGATCAGATGAAGCAAGCATAGTCGCGCGACGAGTTCGTTCTCGTGATCTTGAATGCCGTTTGCACGCGCACACGGTTGGCCAGCCACGGGGCTTAGGCCATCAGGGACACGGGGGTTGTTGACTCTAGGCTCCTCGCTTACATGCTTGACGGAAAAACGTCAGCTTAGGCATTCAACGTCAGCTGCGACTGATTCCGCGGTAGCACACGCCAGACCAGTTCAGCGAATTGAGTGGCTCCACTTGCCATATCCTGCCACGTCCTGCAGACATTTTCCTACCTATTACGGCTCGGCCGGATCGGCCTCGGGCAAAGAACTGTTCAATGAAATTCTCCGTTTGCCAAGCGGACGATCTGCCCGCCCGGATTCCGCTTCCGTCCAGGCCGGCGAATGCTTGATTACGCGCGACGATTTCCACGATTCTTGTTCACCGGTTTACAAATAGAGAATCTTCGAGAACTTTATCATAGTGATCGCTCTCGAGGAACATGTTTCACGTGTTGTGTGATCTTTGTTACAGGTATAGACTTTAGCTGCTTTCTGGTTTTAGGCTTTGTAAATAGGCTTTTAAACAGGCTTCAGACTTCAGAAGAATTTATACGATGTAATTATACAATGATCGTACGTCGCTTAAAATTTGCTCATAACCAAATTTGGCGAATTTTTATATTCTTTCAAACGGTTTTCTTGTTTTCGCTGATTGAACAACCGGAGAACGTATTTTTATTGAAATTATTCTTTGTAGAATAGCTTTATCTATATTTTTTCTTTTCTTCTTTTCTTTTTAATTGCGTAAGTGGAAGAATGGAAAGAACAAAATCATGAACGAAACAATCGATTCTCTTGGAGTAAGATGTAACTACGTGGCGACACAGTTTGAAAGAACATATTGATTAAATCTAGAAAATAGTTAAAAAGTTGTTCGTGTTAATGAACGGGCAAAAATATATATTTAATTTTATGATCACACTTTACAAGATGTTTAATGCGTCTTCTTCTATTCCAAGTATTCCTTCCTTATACCATCCATTTCCCATTCGCTGCCATAATTCAAAGATCACACATCATTCATCATGTCCCTACAACTAAATATCTTCGCAAGAAGATACGAATTTACATTCCACGCTAAAACCATCGATAAAGTATAGAATAGAAAATAAAGAGGTGTGCAGTTGGTTTCAACGTTATTTCTATCTTATCCATAGTGTCCATCAACTGTACTAAGGAAACCTAGAGCAAAGAGTAGAGGAAATAATCGGTAGCTCCTGAATAATTGATAACATTTCTCGAGCAACAATTTCAAGTATCTCAGACGCGGTCCACTAGCCACGAGTATTAGAAAGTGTCGTGTTTTCGTTCTTTCTCTCTCGTTGTAAGCCAACGATATCTCAAGATAGGATCACCAACGCGTTAGCCAAGAATGGTGGGATCTCGAATTCCCTGAGGGGGTTGTTTTGCGGTGGACAGCCTTTGCTGGGCGAAAATTATACGAGGTTGCACTTGTTACCTCGAACCAGTGTTATATGATGCAGGTGCACGCTGTGATTTCCTTTGAATTTCGTCTCTTGAGATACTTGGATGGACTTACACGTGTAGAAAGAGCCTCGACAAATTAACCTCGCTTGATAATTGCCTTAAGGGTATCTTTTATTCTGTAACTGGAAGCCTTTATATTCCGGTTTTTGTAAAGCATGGCTTCTATTGCCAAAAAAACTTAAAGCGTTTTTGAAGAGCTGGAAATTACAACTTAATATTGGCATCATCATTCCCAGAAAATGTTCGCAATCTTTCCATGGAATTATTATATTAAACTTCTTTTTGCTCTAAACGATTATATCAAACTTCTTAATTTCTTATAATTTGGAACTATGATCAAGTTGTCATACTTATGATATTTTCTGCTGGTTTCTGGTCTGCTGGTCTCAAATATTTGTTATATTTTCATAAAAAGCATGGATAAAAAAGATAAAGAATGTTTCTTTATCAAATTACTGGACATTTTTAAGAATATGTACTCATCTACTGTTTTGTTTGAAAGTCTGAAAAAAAAACAAAGTTTCACGGTTTCCTTTTTTAAATCTCACTCTGGCCCAATTGAAGGGCCAACAGGTGAAAGAGGAACATGTATTTTAACAAATTTTGAGTTTAACATTTTTTCGTACTCTCTATGATCTTTATCACTGGCCATGTCGTACTAAATTGAATTAAAATTTCTCGAGTTTTACAGTACGAAGCGTACAATGTCCTTTCACTTTTTGCAATCTAACGTGTGATATATTAATTAAAATTATAAATAAAAGTTGAAAATGATGCGGAATAAAATGACGAGTAGAACGTTTTATTTTGACATAGTATCTACGAAAAAATATAAAGTTGTGACATTAAATACTGAAAAATAAACTTTCATGTATCAAGAAATGCTGAAACCTGACTATCCTCCTTTTCCTGTGGAACCTTCACTTACTGTATATCAAAACCTCGATCAGACACTCACTGTCATAATCGCAACATAATTGGCCTAAAATTTGTCATGGATTTCCAACAAACAGGTTTGTAAATACACTTATAGTGTCGACCATTCGCGTCACGGTTCGCCGCGGACTCTCAACAATGGCGCGAAAAATAGGCATCGCGTGGCGAAGGTCAGCCAGGATCAGACCGTATTTCCATTCAATCGATTTGCCGGCACGACCTTTTCCACCGACATACTATCTCGGGTGCTCGATGAAAAAATCCCGATAATGAATGGAGAAACGCGATAAATGGCGCTTGACCGCAATAAACGTCGCAAGATTGATAAGGCAGATTGCTTTAGACGATAGGTGAATCGAAGCGAAACAAGTCCTTATGAATAATAATCTTTGTTATAAATATTTGACAAGAACGTTGAACAAGGAAAACGATAATGTTGCAATGAGAGGTTGATTTTTATACATTCTTGTATTATCGAGCGTTACATGGTATCAATAAATACTTGAGATTAGAATTTTATTAATCGTATAGGAATACTATTGCATATTATCGTTTATACACTTGTTATTAATTATTGAAATAATATTTCTCTCGAAACTACGTAGGCACTTGCGACAATCTTGAAATGAAAATTGAATATTACTTTAACAAATCCATGATATGGAATGAATTGAGGCGTTTATTATCTATGTTTCATGTACAATTATCAATTATTAAAACTATGTTTCTCTCGTAATGTTGAGATAAAAATTGAATATTAAATTGATCCATATTAGATTTTGAAATTATCATAAAACATGCTTGATATTGGCTTACAATAACAGAACACAAGAAATATTCACGGTCATAAAGGGATTTAATTTGTCGTAAAAGTAAAAAGAGACCACGCTGCCTCGAGCAAAGAACGGTCGTAATTTTCCTATGGTTAACAGAACGCTAATAAACCTATTACAATTAAACACTAATTAAAGTGACTATCTTTAACTCGATATAACTGTACGATTATGATGTTTTTATTATCATCGTCTGATACATCGTCCGCGACTTTTCCGTGCCACAGAAACCAGACAAAATTTCACAATTATACATTTCGTACCGAAAGGGTAAGTCGGAAACGAGGCTGAAGGATATTCGGAACTTTCATTAAGCGTACGCGAAAAAGAGACGAATGAAAGTCTCAAGGATCCCTCTGGTAGCGAAGGGAGGCGCCCCATTGGCGTAGACATTGAAAACTTTTCGTTAAATCTCTCGAGATCTAGATAGTACACTTATCTTCTACTATTAGATCCTTAACCTACATATATTTATCATTCTTGCAGAAGAATGATTAAAATATAATTTTGTTATTAGATTGCGGGTGTTTCTTTATCTATGGGTAATTTGAAACGAAATATATTGTTTTTTGGCTTTTAACTGTTACATTAAATACTAGATCCAGAAGCCAGGTTCGAGTCTTAATTAGGAGCGTGGTACGAATATGGTTTATTTTGATATTCGCAAAACGTTTTAACGTCACAAAACTAAATTCACTAAGAGCCTTTAAAAACTTGAAGGAATTTATTATGTGGAAAAAGTTTTTCCAAGAAGCAATCATGAGAATATTCAAGCTACTTGATAGATACTAAATAAAGGACAGGTTATATTCTTTTCAGAAAACTTTATTTTATCGCAAGAAAAGTTGAAGCATATCTGAGTTAATAAACAGCAGCCTAACGAACCAATCAGATACATTTCCTTTTTAATCGCGATTTCACGGTAATAAAACGTAAAACGATGAGAACTTCGATCGCTGAAGAAGATTTTGCAGCACTCCAATGTTTTGCTCGTGACATTTCTCTCGTTCTTCGTTCATCCGTTCGTTTCTTGTCGTTTTTTCATATCCGACGTGTCCTCCTCCCTTTTTTTCTTGCTCCCAAGCCTTTTTTGGTTCAGGTTCGCGCTCCTCTCGATCTCGAGCAGACGTCGCTCGCAAGAAATACGTCGTAATGATATTAAAAGGAGCAATGGCGCGGCGGCATCATGCAATAATGTTGTATCGGCCACGTACGTCTGCCGGTTTTCTTCTATTTTCGATATACACGAGGAACAGGTGCGCTGTCGATCCACAGCCGCGTCCATTTCTCTCGTGATACAGATTTTCATGCTCAAGGACGGGTAAAGATCGCGTTGCCGTAGGTCGTTGAACCGCTTTTCCACGTCTCCTGCGATATTGTGTGAAGAAAATTGCGTACAGTTGCTTTTAAGTATCTTTAAAAAGCTATTTAACCCGTTTGATTGAATTATTAACATCTCAAATTGTATTTTCGTTGATCGCATTGAATATTTCAAAGACATTAGATCATATTGTCAATCCAATTTAATTAATCCAAGTATTTGCAAGTACTAACTGTCTCCAATTAATATTTCAGCCGTATTAATCCATGATATTAACTGAAATACTTGATTTTCGGGTATTCGGAAATATTAACTATCTCCAATTAATATTTGAACGGTATTAATTCATGGTATTAATCCAAATACTCGATCTCGAAATACTCATGTGTATTAATGTGCACTCACTCCATGACTTTATAAATACCAAAGAATTTATCTAGATTTCAAACAGTGTATCGTGCCTCGTTATAGTACTACCGAAATTTCAAAGTGTTCAAAGCTTCACAGACATAATATATATTTAATCTATAATATAATATAATTATATTTATTCTATAATATAACTGTTCAAATACTTCTACTGCAGCCACTATAGCTCCTATAGAAAAAATTCTATCGTAACAGCGAGAACGAGACAAGAAAGGGTTGTTCTTTCACACCCCGTGCTATTCTCTCCTCGAATCTTCCTCGAAGCCCTCTTTCTCGCAACCATAGTCGAGACTTCGACGCGTGATGCGCCTTTCGATAGAAGTGGACACACGCACACGCGTTCCTAGTCGTCGGCTGGCAAAAAGACGAAAAAGAGAGGAGCCTCCGTTCGAACGTCGGGGACAGGGAAGAACGACGAAGAAAAAGGGAGATCGAGCTGTGTGTGCACATGTTTATGTGTATGTGTGTGTATCTGTATGAGAGAGAGAAAGAAAAGGAGAGAGAGGGAGTAGGGACGGTTCGTTAGAAAGAGAGAAGAACATTGTAAAGAGGAAGACAAAGATTAAGATGAAAAAAGAGAGAGAAAGGGAGAGGTAAATGGTGCAAGGGTGATGGAGGAGGATGACGAAAGAAGATGAAGAAAGAAAGGAATACGAACAGCGGGGGAAGGGAGGTGCAGAGAAATTTCTCGATCAAATAAACGCGTTTCGCGGTGCGGGAGATCGCGACCACGCCCTGTCTTCTTCCCTGCCGGCGGCCTTCCTGCGACTTTTCGAAACAGAAAGAGAGAGATAAACACGGAGAAAGGAAGAACGTGGTACACCATGCGCCCTTCTTGCTGCGTGCGAGCTCACGAGATAGCCTGCAAGGGGAACCAAGGGCGCCTTTCCTTTCAGAGGAAATTTCCTTCGACCTGGCGCCTGGGAAAAGGGTGGAGGATGCTAGAAATAGGAGACGGTTATAAATACAGTTGCTCATGAAAGTATTTAAACATAGAAAATATTTATGTGTATTACGTTACGCGTGTTATACGAAACATTTGGAAATTTCATTAGCAATGTAACGAGATATGATCGTTATACGCGTGTTTGTATGTTTTACAGCCGTAATATCCAATATGTTGAACACAAATTCGTTGAACCTCGCTGCCAGATACCGTGGACATTCGATGACGTTCGATTCTCGAAATTGTAACAATACCTTCATGCTTGATATCTTTCTACACAGGGCGTGAGAAAGATATCTGATATAATGTTCATTAGTGAAATAGCTAAACGTGTGTCGTTGACTGTTCGGATATCATATAGTTGGTTTTGCTCAATGCACCTTCAAAGAGACTTAAAAAGTCACCTGTTGTTCCATACACAATAATATCGCACATTGTGTTTACTGTAATTGGATAAATCGTATGGTCAGTCACGTAAACTCTTGCCACACGAACATAAATATCTCCGAACCAATCTATAGTACCTTTCAGACATTCTCTTGAGCGTTTTCTACGACGCTTTTCTTTTCTCTATACTTGTACCTTCTGCTCGTTTTTCCTTTTGTTTTCTGTCTCCTACATTGATCTGTTACATCAAAGGGTTTGTCCTGTATGTAAATAAGTAAATAAATAAGTAACTATTTGGCTGAAGTTCGAAAGCAATGCAAAAACGTGTACAGAAGATTCGAGATATTTACTACAAGTGTCTCATTATAGATTTTATTCTAAACGATCTTGACACGCCTGGCACTTACAAGAAATTCTACTTTTCGACAAATAGTAAATTGTTTCGCTGCGAAAATTTACGATCGAATCTAATCTACGATAAGACCGGTAGATGATTGGATCAGGTTGATTTTTGGTTCGAACACACTGTATCAGAGAAATCTATTGGCAATCTCGTTTTCTAGTGACATTGGCTCTCGGGTGACATAAAATATCAAATCATACGATTCCCTAGGTTCTTATGAGAAAGAAGATTTAAAGAGGAATAGTGAAACACCCTGTACATCGATGTTTATTACCGAAGTAAACACGAAAATCGTCGTCGCAACTGCGCAGTTTCTCGTTTTCCTCGTTATCGGTGGTGGAATGGGCCGCAGTTTCTATCCCTTCCCTTAATGTAGATTAATTTCATTCCCTAAGGCAAAGTATTTGCCTGGCATTGGCGCCGTATCCGCCACGCCCTGTAATTATGCTGCTGACGCCGGCACCACTCGTTAGGCGGTCCTCGCGTTAAAAACTCACCGACATTTCTTCCCAATTAAACCGGAACATCCGGGGACCACGCTGCGTACGACTTCTTGCGCCGCGGGAATCGAATTCATCTACGTTATTCTACACGATTGGTTACAGAAGTAACCAGTCAGTACAGAATATTTCATATTCGCTATTCGAAATAGAATTCTCCGCTTTATATATTATTCGTATAAACAAAATTAGAAAAGGTCCAATTTTAGCAAAGTTCATCGCAGATTTCAAGAGCCTTTGATCGTGTGTCAAGCGAAATTATCATTACTATTAAACGAAATCCAAAGCGATCTATCGTATAAACAATATTAAGTATCAATTTAAAGAAATACGACGAAATATCGAACGTTGGTCTAAAGAAACGATCGAGTCGCGTGAACTTGAACACGATAAGTGTCAAAATAGAAAGAAGCAATAGTAAAAAAAGAAGCTGTCAAAATTCTCGAAAGTATCTCGACAAAAGTATCAAGTTGATAGATAACCAGTAACCTAAAATCTACTGTTGTTAAATATCAAATTTTAATTATATATTTAATTGCCACGTATGATCTCGAAATGTAAACTACATTTTCCCCGTGCATTTAATAACGCATCGAAATCTTGATAAAACAGCCACGATATAAAGATCGAATTACGATAAATAATAGGAGGATGCTTAAACTTTTCTTATCAAACCGTGGACATCCCCATCTGTACCCTTCCTCCACTTTTCCCCACCCTTCGACCCTCCCTTAAACAAACACGTCATTAAGCGGCATCTTGTAACTCGAATCACCACGTGATCATCGCTCCATTACAACCATGCTGCGTTCAGAATATCATAACCGCCGGAGATCCGCGTTAAATGATCAAACGTGAACGCGACTTTATCCTCGGCGATCTCAAAACGACGAAAAACGAAATTGGCGCGGTTGCGCGCGGCAGATCGCGTTGCTCTCGTCAAACAGCAATTAGCCAGACTGTTTCAGGTGAACTCAGGTACCCGAACGATCGAGTGTAACGTCGTGAATCGATTATTCCGTTCGAACGTCGGCTATACCACCCGAACGAGCCCCACTAAAAGGATAATTAACGAGTAACGCGATAGTAATCGTCTCTTTCTCCGTAACGAACCCTGTTTACGCGATGATCGTTGCTTTTCTTTGGTTAAAGGATGGTTCTCTACTCTAGAAAGAGAATCGAGCATCTTTAAAGACGATTCCGGGTCTCGCGCGGTAACGCGCGGCCTTGAAGAGATCCCGAGTTACGATACGTCTGCTGGAAATCGAGGTCGTTTTTGAGATCGACCGACTCGAGTTTCGACTGTATCGCGAAACCATCGACAGATTTATAACTGTGGACGAATTGAGCCACCTGTTTCTGCCAGAAGCCGACAAATTTCCTCGTGGATTTTAGGTGACATAGTTTTTTGCCAATGTTGTGAGTCGATATATAGATCCATGATCGTGAACATATCGGACCAATTATTTCTGCTAAACGAATAAATTTAGTTGTTGGTGACGTTCTTGGGAATCGATTCATGAAATAACTCTCGTTATGCGAGTATCGTAGCTGATTTGACGGATCAATTTCAAGCCAATATCTCATTATAATTCTCGAAGCTCTTACGTTTCGATACCATTCCCGTTTCAACAAACAAAAACGGTTTTAACGATTCAAGGAAGGCTCTATAGCCTTTGTATGAAGAAAAACTTCTCTTAAAATCGCAACGAGAAGTTGTAGATTAACAACGTACCTAAAAAACGTTTTAACGATAGAAAAACACAATTGGTTGGGAAATGATCAAAACTACGTAATAGGAATCAAGCTTCATTATAAGATAAAACGTATAACGTTTCAAGTGTTGTAATCATAGGTGAGATCAGGCCATAAAATGTTAAAACTGTTCTCATGTTCTTGAAGCTTGGAAGAATGTGAATAAGTTAGTGCTCTCGATATCACTTTCCGAAGTTGGGTTTGTGGGCCTTCTGAAAACTTTCACAAGCCGAAGGCGGTCTCTTTTCCCTGGAAAACAAAAGCAGAATCCGAATCGGTGGTGGCCGAGCATGACAATAAAGAAGGCCTGCCGGGTGAATTTTGTTCGTTCCCTTAAAAGCCAGCCTCCTCGGATCATTATCACAACCGAGGACAGCTATCGACCCGACCTTCGAGTTTTTACGTTCGCGGATTATATTATAGCGCTTCTCACGTTTCTCGATACGCAGCCTGGAAAGAACTACCTGCCCGAGGCCATCCCCTCGATTACATGTACACGGTGTCCCGAGCCGAAAATGTCTTCCATACTTCTTTCAGCCGTGACACTATGTGTTCGAAACAGTCGGTATTATTTTATCCAAGATTCTTTTATTACAAATATCGAAATTGAACACAATTCACAATTTCTTTACGCTATTACGTTACTTTCTTTTAAAAGATAGCGCCCGCTTGAATCATTATTTACAGAGTTTAATAAGAACAGCTACACGCGAGATTATTCCAAGAAGCATATATTATGGCGAATAAAATGGTACGAGTAAAAGTAACATTTAAATTAAATTCACATTTACATCGAATGAAACATCAGAAACATATTTTTTCGTATTAAACGATCGAAACTACAATCAGAAAATTTCTACTATTTTCGAAACTAAATTTAAAACACTTTCCACATTCGACTACTCCACAAAACTGTCTGTTCACATCAAACTATTAAAACTACAAGTGAAACATTTCTATTGTTTCGTGGGACTATACTTAAAAAACACGATTAGCAAGAAAACACACGATCTGCTCGAAAAACTTTCGTTTACACCAATTTATTAAAACCACGATCGGAAAATTGCTGTTATTTCCGAAACTGAATTCAAGACACATTCTACACTTAATAAGAAAACAATCTTTGTGAGTTTGCTCGTACCAAACTATTAAAATCACGATCAGTATCTTCTGCTACATTCGAAACTAAATTTAGACCCTCCACATTCAATAAAACGTACGTACAATCTCATCCAAAAACAGTCGCATCTACAAAAATTACAGTTCCTACAATTTCCAGCTTGAAAGAAACTCTGGCGCGATAAATTCGAGTTCGCCTTAAAACGAACGAATCCGACCGGCGAGTTTTACTCGCGCGTTAACTTATTTTATCATTTCCGCGCCGGGATTCGGCGATTCCCTCCGAATACGCCAACAATATTAATCGCGATAATCCGGCCGCCAGTTACGGCAATAACGAACGCTGTTTATAGACGTGGAGAGAGGAGCTAAGGATCGTGAACTACCCAATGCCGGTTCGCCATATTGTAACCCCGAATTACTGTAAACGCTTTAATTCCCGGCGACGCCGGGTCGAAGATGCGCCGGATCCCTGGCTAATTACCGATTCCCCGCGCGGCGTCTTGTATCCGATTACCGTCGTTCGATCGTGAAAGCACCAAACACCACGCGAGTTTCGAAGGCGTACGTAAAGCCGAGTGTACGTGCAGGATAAAAATGTGTTAACGATAATTCAACTCGATCGCTTCTTTTCGGTACTCTGGCATCACCGCAAGAAAAGAGAAAAAGAAGAGGAAGAGACCTAAGGATTTACCTTAATATGCAAGCGGTACGATTCTGGGAAATGTTTCGGTATATCGAGGCTACGTTAATGTTTCAGACTCGTTGAATTGTGGAGGTTCGTTCAGGTAAATTTGGCGATAGAAGTGAAGGGTGAAAAACGAGGATGGTTAGCGTGGTGGGGGTTGTGTTACCGTAGCATCGAGCGACCAGTTAATTCGAAATTGGCTATAGTGACCCGATATTGCAGAGGCGCTTATAACTTTCAAACTCTTTCAGTTATTCAGGAAATTTGTCCAGGATAAATTTTCAATATTCCGATAGATCCTCTTCTTAACTCTGCCGACGTTTTGTAGTTTTTAAGCCAATTGTGTCTTTCTATGGTTGAGAAATTAAGGCAAGGATACAGAATTATTACCGATACGTGTAATTTCTCGTTTCGAGCTTTTCTTAAAAGTAGTCTCCCGTTGTCAAACATTGCAATTTTATTCGTCTCTTAAAGCAGGAACAAAATTCGAATGTATAAATTTAAGAATCACAACCAAGTTACATATAAATTTCAACAATTTGGAGTCTTCGTTAGAAGCTCCATTATAGGCTTTATATTCGTTAAAAGCTAAAGGATGGTTGAAATGTAGTTATTAAAGTTGCATTGTCCGCGTTAGCTTTTGAGGTGGAGAGAATCGAAGGAGGGAAATGGAAGAGGCAGGTCACCTGAGCAGAGAGAAAGAGAAAGAGAGGAGAGAAGGCCGTGAAAACGATGTCAGCACGGTCGAGGAGACAAACGGAGGCGGGGGCAGTGAAAGAGTTTAACCGGGTTCGGTTTTCTCCTCGGCCCATGCGATCTCGATCGCCTCGATCTGTAGCCGGTAGCTGGACGTAGAATAAAAAAGGAAAAATATTCACGAGCCCGGGCGCAGATTTTTGCATGGGGAGTCTCGCCGAGACACGGTCGTGGCTCCCAGAATGCATCCCTTTGTGCGTCCACTCGGGCTACGAGAGATTCATTGTGTGCAACTTGCGAACTTCCTATCCCTTTGTTTTACATTAGGTTAAAAAACGGAGAGTAGAGGTTCAATTTCTTTCGAAGATGTTTCAAGATGTTAATTTGAAAATGTTTTGTTCAAGGGTACATATCATAGTTGGTTACTTAAGTTATACTCTAAGGAAAAATAATTGATCTCATCGAAGTTAACCGTTTGATTCGGATTGATTTATACGGAAATGATTGAAAAAGTTGATAAATAGACTGCTTTTTCAATATCAAGATTTTAGCGGAAGAGAAACGAAAAAATTTGAATTCATTGTAGAAAAAGAATATCTTCGAGGTATTTATTACCATACGTAACATGATCATTCGACAACGCGTTAATTTTAATCAACAACGTGTTGCCGCAAACGATTGAAGAATCGCGTGAACCATTAGAATGAACAGTCTGTATATACATATATATGCATCTATTATTATAATAATTCGTATACTGAATACGGTACTATGTGTTTTAGTCACTATATCATCGTCCAGCCACTAATCTGCATACCTACATATTCAATCAATAAAATGAAAAACAGTAATCAACTATAATTTCTTCTCCTTTTCACGAGCAAAGAGAAATCCGATTATAGAGGATTAAGTACAATCTGTCATTAAACTCGAACACCCAAGAACGTCCATTCATCTTCAAACTGCACCAAACAGGAGAAAGTTCCAAACCTCGCAACTCCCTATACATACGAACACATATACACTCCTGTTCAAAAGTTTAGAGCATGTTAGGGCTTCGAAAGAAGTAACTACTTCATTAAAAGTAAAAATAAATATTACTATTCTACGGTGTTGAAATTGCAATTCATTATGTATATTTAGAAATAACACCCGCAATTATAATATTCTTATTTCACAGGAAAATGTACAGAATTTGTAAAAGGTAGGTGGCTCAAACTTTCCAATGAGAAATACACACCATGTATACGCTTTTCTTTTCACATATACTTATAAATAGACAGCAGATATGTATGTAACTTTATAGTTTTATGAAGATAATTAAACAAGTGAAACTCAGCGAGAAAATTATCTGTTATATTAAACTTTATAACGGACATTATACTTCGGATATTTCATATACACAGAACGTCCCCAATTTCAATGTCAAAATTTCGGGGGCATGTAAGGGGCCGATAAAAAAGAACAAGGAAAGAAGATCCTTCGAGATTTACTCGTTTTTGCCTCATTTTAGAGGAAATCGCGAAAGATAATGACATAAAGTTCACGTTCTTTCACTTATTTATCCTGACAAACGGAATCGTAGCTGCAGTGCACCAAACACCACCAGAACAATAATGTCAAACTGCAATTATCAAATCAGATCAATATTAAAGCTCAGCAAGAGCCTAGCATTTTGTTATCACAGTATCTTCGTTAAATAGATGATACCATGCATAAATAAACGTAAATAGATAAGTGAGAAACAGAAACTTGTTGGCCATTCTTTCTTTTTTTATTTTCTCCAAAATGCAGCAAAAATTAGCGAATCTCTCAAAAGGACGCTTTTCCACGTTCACGTTAAAAAGAACACGTTCCCGAAGTTCTGACATTTAAGTTGAGGACAGTCCGTATCTATTTGTTAATTACATACGTTCTATACATATTTGTATCTTCGAATTTCACAGAGACGCAAAAAAATTCGCAGTTTACTTGCGAAACACACCAGTGACTTTGATCACCGCGGATGAAAAATAATCGCGGTGGCGTGTTGTGGCCATTGTGAGGCGGCCGAAGAAAGCGAACGCGCGCGATCTCAACGCGGCGGAATCCTCTTTCCTCGAAGCTCGCGGAATATACGCGCCGAGGGAGCGACGTGCACGTATCGCATCGGATTTCACGTGGCGTTTGTGGTTCGTCCGGCAATGGATACCCCGGTTATGGGTTACGGTTACGAGCGTCCATCGCAGCTTCTCGACGTAATTTTAACTGTGAACGATGGAAATTAGCCTGCTTAAACAGAGGCACGAAGAGGGAAGAGAAGGTTCGATGCGGAATTTCGCGTACGAAATTGCGGTTATCGCGACAGGTTCGTTCCGTGATTCGCGCTGATTCTTATATCTCAATCAGGCTGTTCGAGCCACGTTGCGTGCCGAGACGAGTAACGTCTCCCTCGTGGACTTTAATGGCTATTATGCATGGATATATTATTATGGTTTGATGCGTTTTAGGTACGATAGTAGAGGGAAACTTCCTTTCTCACGTTCGTAGTTTCATACTGGCAGGGTGATTATTTGTAGCGTGATATTATGTTGGTGCGAAGGCTCGCGATAACGATATTTCCCAATTCGAATATTCTTAATATCGTTTCCGATTTGAAAAAACCCAATCTTTATATTTTCCGCTTCTAATACTCCCGATATCTTTCTCTGATTCAAAACCTAATCAATCCTCGGATCAGTTAATATTTCCTATCGATATTTACTGTCTCGATGTTCCAATATGCAAATATTAAAATTCTCTCAAATAGAAAATCCCCGACTGAAAAGAATTTCCAATACGCACTCTCAAAAGAACGAATTTCAACTAAATCCACTACTCGTTCAAAAAAGAAAAAAGAGAACGCTCCATCACTCTAAAATCCCAAAGTTATTCACCGCCAGCCATTTCAAACCCAAGGAATCCAACACATAAAACACCCATCCACCCACACGATGCAACGCTAAAACCTTCTGAAAACTGATCAAACAGTATTATAACAAATTCGAACAGTAACGCGTACTACCCTGACGGCCTCGTGTGGGCAGTTGAGAGGAACACGAGCGTGTCTGGCTAAAGTTAGCTTGTCGCAGCTGCAGCTGGCGCGAACGCGTAGGATTTGCTAGTACATAAAGCGTGACAACGTCCGCTTCCTCGGTGCTAGACCCACGCTGTTCCTTCCCCTTGGCTCGCGTCCTGGCCAGCAACCGCGCGTAACGCGAGATTTCTTCGCGAAAACCAGCTCGCTTATACGTGTAACGCGCTTGTCCCTATCAACGAGTAAGTAATTACTCACGATGAACCGCGACCAACCATCTCTCTCTATTAAAAGGTACGATAGACTGAGGCGCAGGAAAGACATAGAAGCGCGCAAGCTGATCCGATCACGCGAAATTACCAGATAAATTGGCTCGAATGTAATCGGAAACTTAATGGCCGCGATTAACCCCTCGACGAGGAAATTGCGGCTTAGGCCGGTGACGAGCTGCTCGCTTTTGCTTAGAAATTGTGCGGGTATGCTTGGCTCTTTCTTTTTCTCCTCGTTCTTCATTTTTTTCTTTCTTTTTCAAAGATTCCTACAGTTCCTTTTTAATGGACGCGCGAATGTCGACTATTGTAATTGCAAGAAAACGATTTTGCAAGAAAACGAGATAAAAGAAAAGGTTTAACTTTGATTGGCCCGATGTTTGATATTAATTGCGTGAGTTGAACGTGCGATGAGGAAGCTTTTACGGACGAGTCGATGGTTCCATTCGAATCGTGTTTTTATTTTGGCCTTTATCGTGATTGAAACGGTGTACCAATAAGATGGACACTTTTTCAGTTTCGATTGGTCGAGCATGCAATTGCAGGGATCTGTATTATCGGTTAGCTAGGTATTTTATTAGAGAATGAAATGTAATATAAGTAAATAGAGATCGCTCATCTTTCTTAAAAAGTAGCTTCACTAAAGGCGAGGATTTCTCCCTTCTCTTAGTTAGTAAGGAATCCATTAATATCATTCAACGAAAGGATAAATAAAACTTAATCTGTACCTAAAAACTCAGGATTTCTTACTTTTGTATAAAAAATGGAACTTGGCGTTTTATCAAAACGTTATATAAGTTCTCTCATTTTCGTCCAATTCACGCAGTATCAGTTGACTCTTCAGATGACCCTGATGGCGCCATCTACCAGGAAATCCAAAGACTGCGCGAAAATTCACCCTCGAAGAATCTTTCCTATCTGTCCAATACCGATTAAGTATTCAAATTTATTCCCATCGATCTATCAATTTTCTCTTCCTATGAGATTTATTGCTGATATTTAAATCTGATGACGCTAAAGTTGGTGATTAATTCAAATCCAACGAAAGAAGTCATCGTGGATTCTATCGTGGATTGCAGACAAGAAGGGATTAACGCATCTATTTGCGTAACTAAACGGTTTTTGCAAATTAATTCAGCCTTCCCGCTGACAGACGGAAAAATTCTTTACACGCCTCTCAGTTTTACAGTCGCGACGGTCCCTCAGGTGAAACGCATTACGAGGGAAGTCCAACAGCGAAACGGCCGAGAAGAAAGGCGACGCGGGATCCGCGTGGACATTTTTTCGCGAAAACACGCGTTTCTGGATAATCGAAGGCAGAAGAAGAAGTCCAACAATGGCATCGTCCCGAAGAGGATCGATAAACGAGCAAGACATTCAACGACCCTCTTCCCTAAATGGCCACGATGAGGCTGATACCATTAAGGGCATGGCGCGAGTTACGCTTCCATTCGCACAAACTCGTTGGAATCACAATCGAATCCCCGTAATGATCGATCTCTGTAGAACGAAAGAAACACATCGAAAGAGATTCCCATTTTTCTTTGGAATATCAACACTAGGAGGAACCAAGCTTTATCATTTTTGCAAAGTAGCCCTAATATATTTTAATCTTTGCAATCGTGCAAATGTTTTCGACTAAATTAATTTTGTCTTTTGTTGAAAATGGAAACATCATCAAGTCGTATTGATTTGATTATAATCATTTATGTGTGGTACATCTAGATATATCGTTATTTAAGAGTCTTAGGATAGTTGTTATGTCGGTTTTTAAATTGGAAAAAATCAAGTATTCAATAGGTAAATCCAGATATACAGGGTGGTTGGTAACTGGTGGTACAAGCGGAAAGGGGGTGATTCTACGCGAAAAAGGAAATCGAAAATATAGAATAAAAATTTTTCGTTTGAGGCTTTGTTTTCGAGAAAATCGACTTTGAATTTTCGCTCGGTACGCGTGCACTTTATCACGTCTCGTTATAACGGATCTCACTGTAGATGTCTCGATGGAAAAATTAAAAAAAAAATTTTTATTTTATATTTTCGACTTCTTTCTTCGCGTAGAATCACCCCCTTTCCGCTTGTACCACCAGTTACCAACCACCCTGTATATGGTAAGGTATAAGTTGATCCAAGTTAGATAATGTATTTATGTATTATAACGTAATATAGTTAGTTTAAATGAATAGATAAATAGTAATAAAGATAACAGAATAAACGTTAATAGTTTTATTGAAACTCGCGTGCAATTGAAAATTCATAATTTACTTCAGATATCGAAATTTTACTAAAAATAAAAAGATGCGCTAAGATTCAGGAATAGAAACTTACATATTAAAAGCTGGTAATTCTAATGTTGATATTAGAAATACAGGATATTGGAAGGGGAAGAGAGAGACAAAATATGGTACTTACCTGATTATCCTTTCTTTTTTCTTATGTAAAAAATTTACAAATGTTACATCTCCTCGTTCGAGTCTTTTATCTTATTGGTTGATTATTTGTGTATAGTGAAAATGTTCAAACGAAGTAGGTAGAAATGATGTAGCTGTTGATTCGTGGATCGTGTAGATGGCGTCTCTGGTAAGGGTACGCATCATTCTTCCGACCATATAAACAAACGATAAGAATTCATGGTAATCCGAAAGAATTGCAAATTTCGTATCGAATACTTGGAAAATTTAATTTACAACGAATAAGCGCGTTTGAGCATTATTTCCATAAAACTGAACTCAAATTGCGAGCACCAATGGACACGAACAAATTCCGCAACAATTCGTAACAGACTTCGATCGTTCTTCACTTCAAATTGAAACTTACATTAACTTTAAATTGAAACTTAAATTACCAATTTCAAATCGATCAAAAAGAAATTTACGAAAGATGAGCTAACTAAAAAAGAAGTTAGAATATAAAAATTCTCGACGAATTACCTTCGAGATTCGAGAATTTGCTCAGGCTCATCGATCCTCGCTAATTGAGATCAGCCCCTTAAAATTCATAATCAGACGAATTCGTAAATATATGTATATAATTGAACACTCGAAGACCAGGCAACGTTCAATGTTTCACCAGTTTATTAACCCTCACATTTCCATCCCTCTCTTATTGCCTATTGTCCGTAGTTCCGCCGGTTGTGACGAGCTAAAAAAAGCAGGGAGGAGAACTCCGTCGTATGTCCAGTCGCGAAAACGTTCGGGGTAAAAAACTTAGAGGTGTTCCACGATTCTTAAAGGAATCGACACAAAATGAACGATCGTGTGCGGTAACGAAAAGGTTCCGCGATGGGCGTCCTCCGGTGCTGTACAAATATTGTCGTTCAAAGTGATATACAAAAGGAATCGCGTAATCGAAATCGAACGACGATTTTCTTCTTCTTTTTCCTCTTCTTTTTTCTTTTTTATTATGTTATAAAAGGGCTACCGGAAGAAAGAAGCAGGGGATCGAAGGTTCAGAAAAATTGTGCGTTTATTAGAGAAGATGACGCTCGACCAATTTCACCGGCTTCTTCTTCATTCACTTCTTTTTCCACCGACGTTTCTCGTTTCTTGCCCCGTCTTCACGCACATCAACCCCCGCGTCATTCTTTTCCATCCCCGTTTCCAAGGGGAAATGCTTTCGCGAAGAATCGCTTCGTGTCTCGTTGCTTCCGGTAGAAGTCGCCTTTTCCTTCATATTTCATCGTCATATACCTCGTGTATACGTCAATATTGTTTCACGACTGAACAGGGGCGAGGAGGAAATGATTGGATGTGGTCGTATATAAAAATCAGTTTCTGTCCACCATAATCGTTCTCTTCTTCGAGAATGAACGAAGCTTACGTTTGTTCTCGTTTTAGAGATGTGTTTAAATGAGATCACACGTGAAACGACAGTGGTTGATGGGAGGAGAAAGGGTGAACCGTTTCGTCGTTATTTGATCGATCAGTTGGAGGGTGGAAAACAACGAGACGGGGGTTGTAAAGCGTCAGCTTCTGCCTGTGAAATGCTCGATCGCGAATGATGTCTTCTCGCATGGAAATGGAATACGGAAGAATGAAAAAATCGTCCGATATTTGTCTCTCTTTCTCACCTTTACGCTCACTCCCTCCCACTCTCTCCCGCCCTTTCTCTCCCCCTCGTGCGCGCGATTCGCACCCTGCCACCATATTTATAATGCCGAACATATGTAGCACATGAGTGTGTGTGTGTGTGTGTGCGCGCGCGCGCGCGCGTGTGTTTGTTTATGTGTAGGTGAGATTTCATATATATTTATAATATATATATATATATTCTTGTTTTAGATTCCTTTTATATTCATATATATATATTATGTATATTCATATATTCGCATGTATAATTAGTTTTATCCTCCTTCCTCCGCCATCGTGTTTACTATCTAGAATATTATCTACAGGGCAGTAGCCAACCGCTGTGACTGACTGTGCGAACTTTTTTAGTATTTTTCACTCTTTGCTTTTTTTTTCTCTGCTTGTTTTCCCGTGCAATCGGCTCGCGACGATTTCGCGCGTCTTTCCCCTAAGCGTCGCTGATCGACGAGCTTCGAGCGAGCGATTTTTCTCTTTTTCTTTTTTTTTTCCTTTTTTTATTCTTGGCGCAGCCACGTGACCAGGGGCGTATGTCAACCCTACGTCATTATCACGGGGAAGTAAAGATTATAGAAAATTTGTGGAACAAGAAGAAAATGGTAGTATCAAATGAAAGTGTCGATATAAAGAACTGTAGACTCAGATTTTTAATCGTTTTTTTACTTTTTTCGCTTTTTTTTAATGCTTACGTTTTGTTGTTGTTTCTTTTGGTTTGCAAGGTCAGGGATGAAACAGCGCGAACACAGAGGAACGTGACTCCAGTTCAGGTGTCCATCGGTTTTACTTTTACTCGTGGTCGTTGGATGGGTAAAATTGTGAGGTTCACAAGAGCGATATGGAACCCTGGTCACGTGTCTGTTCATGTGCATGTGTTGGAGCGCGTGTCTCGTCCAAGACACGCTTAAATTCGGTTCGTTTCCGCTTTCGCAGTTCCACACTCATTCCTCGTTTTCTTTATTTTACTCTTATCTTTTCCTCCTTTCGAGCGCGCTGCTGTGAGATCCATCATGGTGAGATCAACTTGTCGAACGTTCGACCGCGTAAAGTAACAACCCTTAAACATCGATTAAGTACCTTCGATAATGAATCGCGGGTGTAAAAAAAATTTTTCGGTCGTTTACACAGCGTCGAACAGTATCCGAGCGAGCTTGAACGTCTCGCGCGAGAATCGAAGATATCGCGTCGCGTTCCAACTTCTTCGATCGTTCCATCTTTGTAAAAAAAAAAAAAAGAAAATGAAAAACGAAAGGTATCCGTTACATTCCCTCATCGATAAAGTAACGAAATTATATTAACAAGAACGATAACTTTGTGCAACAATAGGAGACGAAGAAACGTCACGCGACGTGATACTGTGTTCTCGCCGCCGCATCGATAGTATAACGAACGATATTCCAAATGTCAGTTCGAACTCGCGGTCCAAGTTGAAAACTTTCTCGCTTAGGCCTTTTTCTTTCATCCACGCCATCGTCTTCGAGCGATTCTGACTAGATCGTGCATCATTTTTACTCTTCGTTTTTTTTCTTTCTTGGTCATCCACGTGAGGCGTGTTCGATCCACGGTGCGTCTCGCTGGCAGTAACTTGGTGTACGCTGTTCGGGGACGACGAGCTGCTTCGTTCATTCGGATGGAGGCCATCTTGATGAACGATCCACGCGAAAATAGAAGTGAAACGGCTTCCAGGTTTGCAATGTGGCAGGCATCGATGAGGGAAGATCGTCGAGGATTTCTTTCTTCTTCTCTCTTCTTCGTCTTTTACATCCTTCCAAAGAAGAAATTTTCTACTTGCGCACGATGCGATTCGATCGGTTGATTTGGTTGATCTTTGGCTGTGTTCCGATGCGTATTAGATAATAAAAATGGTATCTGTGTATTCTCTAACTCTTTTCAAACGAAATTCTTTACAGAGTTTTCGTTTGTTGCTGAAAGATATCGATGCAAGACGGAGAAAGTCGAAGGGATGTCGGAATGCAAGGGGCTGAATTAATTAAATCTCAATTAGCAATCGGATTGTCGAGGCGCGTAGCCTCTGGGTCGATCTCGAATCGCCGATGCAACGCGGCATGTTTAAAGAAACGGCGATTAAACGAGGAAGAACGTTCAGAGAATAGTGTCGAGGGTTCGTTGAATTAGCAATTCAAGATCGAGTACATGAATTTGACAAACAAATTTGCGAACCTGCTTACGTTTCTACGATGCTAGTGCGATGGTAATAAAATACTTCACAACGCCTCCGTAATTGAATTATGCTAACGCTCTTTGATATTCTTTGACCTGGTATTCTACAGTCGAACGACATACTTTTCATCGAACGAGTATTCCACGAACGAGGCCCATTTACCATTTATTTGCTAATAAATTACTTCGATCTGTTCATGGTCCCGTTGCAGAAATCGCGATTTGTGACGAGACGAACCGTACGTCACCGATTTTTGAGTTCGTCTGTCAGATTACAAATAAGGATGCCATCAAACGTGCAATATGTATATATATGTATATATTTATTATCAATATTCAAGGCTCTCAATATCATTGTACGTATAAAGAGATCTTCGGACGATCGATAGATATCGTCAATAAATATTGAACATACGAGAAAATACGGTTTGTCGCAATAAATATTGACGATACGTCATCATTGGTGATATCATCAATATTTATTGACAAGCCGCAATGATGTTGAGAATCTTGAAATATTGACATTATTGATCGTCTGAGGGCACCCTAAGACCAGACGAAATGTCACTCCTTTTTCTATGAAAATAATCTCTGCCTCTATTAACAGAGATCCGTTTCATCGTCAACAAGACATTGAGAAAAGAGTGTCTTCTTTTAATGGGAGCCTCGTCACGGAATATTCGTCGTTTCGCTACTCTTTCGTTGATATTTTGGGGGATTCTAAGTATCCAACAATCGATTCTATTAACGACGATCGTTTCCAGCGATGGAATTGCTTCGGCGATTTTCATTTCTTCGCGCGTCTCTTGGAACATGCAGAGCCCCCTGTGCTGCGAGAACTCGGGTCATTGTCTGTCTTGTGCAATTTTAATCACAGAAAAGTAGGATTGAACAATATCGGATGCTCATGCACAACCGAGTACATATTATTAATGAAATTCTACGAATCGCAATTTCACAGGTTTGACGAATACAGTTTGACAAATGTAAGCTTGGCAATGAAAACATTTAGAGTTTTATAAATTACAAATCATTTCGACGTGATACCATAAAATTTGTCTACGACCTAGAAATTGTGACTTATCAAAATTCGCTAATATCATTATCGTGCAGGATCCTGATATTTTGAATGACTCTATCATCCTGAGCGACCCAAGTTCCAAACGATTCTATCGCAGGAAATTCCTCGAATCTCTAGATCTTCCCCAACTCGTACGATGAAAGAGGTTCGACTGAATAGAGCGAGAAAGAGAGAGGGGTTGAAACGAGGGGACGAAGAAAAACAATGGTACAAAAGAAGAGAGAAAAAAGAAAGAAGAGAGCTCGAGAGCGGGGAGAGACAGAGAAAAACACGACTAATTCGTTATCGAGCGAGGGGTTGGGGTGGTTATGGTTATGTTTGTGTATGGAGGAGGGGGGAGAAAGAGAGAGATCATCGGCGATGATCAGTCGCTAAAGACGATGGAAATTAGGAACTTCCTTGAAAGATGAACGTCATCCCCGACCGACCCGCGTGTGTATATGTCTCTGTGTTTTCGATTCTTCGATCTATACTCGTGTGTCACGCGTGAACGAGCGTGTGTCCATAGTGTCCTGGAAGAAAGAGTCAATGGATCAACGCAACGTATACGCGATCCTTTCATGCTGCTCTTTCCTTTCTCTACTCTTTTCATCCTAGTCCTTGCTCCTTTCTTTTCAATTTCTCGTCGTTCCTCTTCATCTAGTTACTTTTATTTATTTAGTTCAGTCCATCGTCAAGTTCGTGCACGTTGGCCCCGATGTGGCATCGCGTGGAAGAGCGAGTCGCGAGTTTCGCTTCGGAAAACTTTTTATTTCCTCTTTCTCCTGTATTCTCCGACGAGAGGAGAAAATCTTCGAAATCTCCACACGCTTGAGATCCCGATTTTTATTTCATTCTATTTTATTTTATTTTATTTTACTTTATTTTATTTTTTTTCATTTTCTTTCTTTTCTTTGTTTGCTTTATGATGAGGGCAGAGAGATTCGTCGAGGCGCGACACCTTAGAGCTGATACTATTTCTTGTTGTTTTCACGCCGATGTCCTCCGGCTTCCGTCGTCATCGGCCAGCGTTGACAGCGTCGCGGCGTCCCCAATGTCGCCTCGGGGCTACCTACTGAGAGACGGAGGCTGTTGGTCCGCTGCCACCCCATCGTCCTTTTTTTTTTTTTTTTTTGGTCGTTGAACGAGCGATTACGTGGTGGACCTCTTCCCCTTCGACTTGGCTGTGTTGCCGTGTTCCTGATTGCTCGATCCCGTCGTTCCGCTGCTCAGTCTCGCCGCCCGTCGATAGATCTCGCTGTTCACGAAACGGGGATACGAGTCCCGGTGCATCAGGGTGTAGATCTGCAGCTGGGCCTCGTCGAAGGTGTTCGGCGTTGGCTGCACCATGTTACGGTTCACTATTTCGCGCACTCGCGAGTCCAGACTCACCTGAAAATTGCAGGCGTGTGTTAGAAGCGTTGTTCGCTACAGCTAGACGTCGCAATTGTTATAGGGCAAATTTTTTAAATCATGGTATAACAGCTAAAAAGTGTGTTTAATTAGAAAATTTTGGTTACGAATAATAATTACTATTATATAAATTTTTTTGATAATCATTATCAATTACGAGAATTTTATTTTAGTGGCGAATAACCATTCTCGACGACGGAAATTTAATTTTGCGTACCAGCAACCAATATAAATAACCGGAATTTTTCTTGATCACCAGTAACCTTTATCGATAATAGGAATTTTATTTTGGTTACTAATAGCCATTATCGATGACGGAAATTTAATTTTGTTTACCAGTAACCAATATAAATGACCGGAATTTTTTTTAGTTACCAGTAGCCGTTATCGATGGACTGAATTTTATTTTGGTTATCGATAACCATTATCGACGGCAACAATTCTTTCTGGTTCACGTATTCGGCTACTGTCGATTGTTATTACTGATAATTGGTATATATTCGTCGACAACGTAGAGGATATTAATTATAAAACTTGTATATTTTCATTAACAATGAAAAAAGACGATATGAAAATATATGAAACAAAAAATGGGTGGAAGATATTGCAGTAGAGTATTTGTATTAACACTTGTATTAATATTGTTTCATATATTTTTATATTTTCCTTTTATTTAATAAAATACATAAATTTTATAATTGGGTATTTTTATATTGTCAATGAATATTAATTGTCAGTAATTTAGGAACAATTGACTATAATCGAACGTAACGAGAAAAAGCTTTTGTCATCGATATTGGTTAGCTGTAACGAAAAAAAAATTCGTGCCATCGATAATGGTTACCGGTAACCAAAATAAAATTCGAGCCATCGATAATGGTTTCTAGTAACGAAAAAAAATTCCGATCATCTGTATTGGTTAGTGATAATTAAAATTAAATTTTCGACATCGACGATGGTTACTGCTAGCCGAAAACAATTTTAATCATTCATAATGGTTATTCGCAATCAAAACAATTAGGAATTAATATTTTTTAATCATTTAATTTTTTAAAAATGATTTGTTGATAATTGATTTCACTTGAAATAAAAATTAATTTTTACTCAGTGATTAAAAAATGTGTAAAATTACTGCTATTTTGAATCTCTGGCTAGAAAGGTCGATGTGTGATTTGTGAGATCATATAATGCCGCGTTTATGCTGTGAAATCGTCATAATATGATGTCGCGTTGTTCGTCTGCACTGAACATTAAAGATGCAAGAAAAATGCAAGCTAGGAGTATGTAAACATAATTGTAACAATATTTTATTAATTTTTGGTATTGATTTTTAGATTTGCATAAATACCTGTTAGCTTAGATTTTTAGAATTTCTTTAAGTCTAATTATTGTAGTTTGAGACTATTTGAATCTGTCAACGATCAAAACGATAAGATAATTGTTGCTAAAACAATATTGTAATTTCCTTCTGTTGAAGAAATTTTGAAATCTTTCAAGAGATATATCTGTTAAAGAAATTTCTGTCCCTACAGATGTTTGGACTAAGCTTTCTCAGGTGAAGCAATGACGATGTTTGACTCTCGATAACGAAAGCGATAACGATGCAGACGATCGGTCATTTGTACAATATTCTACAGATTACGGTATTTACCGAGCGTATTCGAGGGCGGCAGATGCCTACTCGATTTTTTCACCAAAAACAAACACTTTATTATAGTACAAAGGAAGTTTAAGTAGGCCTTTAAAGAAAAGACACCAGTATTTATTCTTTCTTCCAATCTACTAAACTTTTCAAGCTTGAATTGTGTCAAGTTTTACATTATCAATAATTCCAATAAAAATTTAAATTAAAATTATTCGAAATTTAAATTAAATTAAATTTCCCATCTTGAAACCCCATCATACTCTTCTCACGTCCAGGTACAAAAATGAAAGACCTTTGGTAACAAAGCCTGGATATCGTCATAATAAATCAAATAGTTTAATATAGCTAAGCCTTAAATTAATCAAATTCTTCATCCCAACTTAACTCGTTAACTTGGCTCGGCTTCACAAACTTCTTATCGAAAAAATATCTACCGCTCTCGCTTCGCTAATATCACGCTATAAAATTTGATTCCACAAAGATCCAATTTTATAATACACATTTGCAAAGTTCCATACGCTACCTAAATTCTAATCGAAAAATCATTTGATAAATGAAATTGCTAAAAATCCGTAGAAAGTTTACTACTAATTTAGTTAGTTAATCTAGCCTGAAACTAAATAATAGAGCCATACAAGCATCACGAACCTCTTTCTCCGAGACTGTGGATATGTAACGATCGTAGATGTAGCGTGCGTTCTCTTCGATCTTCTCGGAATTGCTTTCGTGTTTCAGTTGCTCGCAAGCGAGCCAGAACGCGATGTTCTCCTCGCTGTATTCGCTGAGGAGGAACTCCCTGAAGAATTTACGGCCCGCGTCGCTCCTCATCAGTTTATCGAAGGACGAGCCCCACGACCTGATCTCCTCCAGGCTGCACTCCACGTTTCCATCAAGACCATCCAAGCCGTCGAGTCCGTTCCCCGTGTCGCACAATTCGCTGTGTTCCACACCCGAGTTCCCTTTCTTCTTCCCCTGATCGATCGCGCCTCCTGCGCCTGCCGAATTTCCCCTCAACGCCGACAAACTGTTAATTTTGATTTACGATTCCTTTTAGTTTGTATTTCGATAATCGTTCGAAATAGTTTTTGGAAGTTTCGGGGGTTGGATGATCGTAGGTAAATTCTTACGCATTTATGAGAAATTTCAAAGTGCAAGAGACGTACGTTGATACAGGAAATAACTGAGGTAGAGTGCTTATTATATAATATTTCGTAGGTGAACTGATTTCTGCTTGGATCTTATCTCTCTTACTTCTGTGTTTATAGAAACATGAGATTGGTTAAATATCCAAATATCAGTGTGATCATAGGGGTAGGTTTGGAAGAATCGATTTTATACCGTGATTCGAAGGTTGTTTTTTTCCTTCTCGGTGAGGGTGCTGAGTATGATTGTACGGCAAGGCAAATACAGCCTTTTGTTGGCCGGTTATTTCATCTGAGTAAAGTTATTTGGGGGAGAAGAGTTTGTGGAGTGATTTGAGGGTTGTTTCTTTTAGTGCGAATGTGGTGTGGATTCTACGATAATAGATCTTTTTGGTGATTGATTATTTTATTCAAGCGAGGCTATTTGCAGGGTAGAATCGACTTTTTATTGCCATTTGAAAGATTCTTCTTCGCGAGGGTGCTAAATGCGATTGTATGCTAATGTAATACGTTCCTTTGTCGATGGACTATTTTACTCGAGTAAAGTTTCTAGGAGGAGAAAATCGACTTTCAGTTCTTTTCCCAATCCAACTCGCGTGAGTGATAAACCATGAACTGCAACGGTCCTTCTTTCAAAAACTGAAATTTCCTCCGCGAATTTTTACACAATGAACGAACCATGCAGGCGTGTCTTTCTTCGTTACATTCATTTACTAGTAATTTCAGTAACAGTAAAGAGAAAGATACCAGATACCGTAAAAACCACCAGGAATTACCTCAAAATGCCCATTTCACCGATTCACAAACTCGAAACTCGTAAAACAAACGATCCACGGTTAACCACTGCAATTCGACCGACGATGGCCACGGAACCGTAAAAACCAGGCCAAAGGAGGGGAAAATTCACAAAGGAAGTGGAAAAGAAAAGTAAAGATTCCGCGACGCTTGTCAGATAAAAAACTACAAACCGAGACGAAACGGAACGAACGAAAATAAAGGAGACTTTGTACGGTTTTCTCCGCGCGACGGAACGAGCTCCATTATTCCGGAAGCTCGCTCGTTTCGTTTCAGTCGACGACGATAACGTGTTGGAAGAGCCCGTGAGTTTCGTGGATAAACAAGCAGATAGCGATGGAGAAAGACGCGCGAGACATCCAGTCGGAAAAACATTTCCCCCAGTCCACCAGATTTCCGTCGAGAATGGACACGTGTTACGCATCCGGCGAGGGTTCCGTGCCAGCCACCGCGTAATCTATCGACCCAGGGGCGGTTATCGCCCGACTGAAACAGTCTGCCGTTCCAAAAAATTCGACCAACGCCGCGGCGAGTCCGTTTGCTTATCGTACGAATGCCTTTTTATTCGAGAGGGGATATTCACAGAGACTCTGTTCCGTTTCTTCGTGTATAAAGAGGCAGATCTATGGCTACGAGTTGTTTGTTTCGCGTGGAGGAGCGTGAGATTGGTGGATGTTCAATGGGCATTAGGGTGGATTTTCTCGGGGTTGCTAAAAAAGTTTGCCAGTCGATCGATGCTGCTATATCGGTGAAATAAGAAGTTTTGCTTTAAGCTGACGGGTTTCTGTTTTATTATCTCTTTCCCCTTGGAATATGAATTTTGAATTTATCGAGTCGGCGATATTTGTGGTTCCGTTTTGTCGCTTACGTTAAGAGATGCTGGTACGAATATGTATTTGCGGAATGAGATGCTTTAGTGTCGAGCGTGGTTTAAATTTTGTCATCGACTTCGTTTGAGGAGATGAATTCGCAGAAACTTATTTGGGTCTATGATATCTTCAGTGTCTGTTTGTCAGCTGTAAGTTAGATAATCGATAGACGATGTGACGAATATTGGTGGAATGAAAAGTTTCAGCACGAGGGTATTTTAACTTGATGGACTTAATTTTTGTTAGATTCTACGTTTCAAGGTAGGAATTTTAAGTAACGTATTAAGCTGATGGTATTTTTAGTTTCTCTTTGTCGATTAAAAGTTAGGCGAGATACCAAAATCTCTTCCGATATTTTCAGCAATGTGAATGGAGGTTGATCTTGTTAAGTGGGATTTTCAATTTCTTTCGTGAAAATCGAGAGGAATTGCGCCATTCGTTTGCGTTAAAATATAGTAAGATGCTACGGATCGAAAAGAAGAAGTAATTTGAACGAACGCAGATGGCCTGCTTACCAATTATGCCTGCGTGCAGCATGAAACACAGAAAGAGTGTATATAGGTATGGCTGTTCTTCGATAAATAGGTCGTAGCTCCGTTTTAAAGACAATGGACTGACGTCGTTTCGCTTACGATTATATTACGAAACGCGGCGATAATGGCTTGTCACGCGGCAGGATACGCGAGTTATCGCGGGACGGTTTCGAGGATCGATCGTCGGTTACCACCGTCTCTTCTTTTCCGCGATGGACGGATGAAAACGTTCGATCGACTCGTTGCTTTCAAGTCGAGCGCGTTTCAACTCGAGATTTCTAGTAAAAGTACGTTTTTTTTCTTTCTTTCTTTTTCATACGCTTATGACGAGTCGAGGTCAGCTTATTGTCTTTAATGAGATGCTCGGGACATAAGCGTGGATGCATTGCAGGAAGAGTGACATGTACTAAGCATGAAGCATCGTGAGGACGAAAGTTGTGGAATTAATAATTGAAGTTGAGAATTGTATTTAACTGAATCGAATAGCTGGTACGAATAAAAGGTAATGACTTTCTGTATAAGCACAGTCATTGAATTAATTATTACAAGTTAAAACATCTAGTCTTCGTGTAATATATAACTAATATTAGCAGTTGACCAATGCAACTGACATCAGTGTTACCAATCACGGGAATCGCTATTTTCTCGTACGAACAATCTTTGTCTCTTTAAATTTAACGCTCATCTAGTATCATAAGAATCTAGATGATCATAAAGTAACTTTATAATTATATTTAAATTAAGTTACTTAATCTCAGATTAGCCAGTTTTCATTTGTAGTCCGTATCTTCTGAGACAAACGACGCTAATAGTTTTCATCGCATAAACTACGCAACGTAAGTGAACTAACCTACTATAAAATCAGATAACTCGTTTCAAATTACCAATATCGCCTACCTATGTAACAGTGGCAATTGAAGCTTAATAGCTCTATATAACTCTAAATGACAACTAACAAAAAAAAATTACTACGATAAAAGGGCAGCTGAATAATAACCAACAACGAAAATAATCAGCCAGTACCAGCCCAAAATCAAAAACGAAACGTACCTAACCAACCATTCCCGTGATAATAATTTTGACAAAATGATAAGGGCTTGTAAAGAAAAACTACGTGACCTTCCACAAACTTTGTCAAACCATTGGTGAAAAGAAAAAGCGGGATGTAGACAGGCACATTAATACCACGAGCAACTACAACACCAGCACCAGCACAGGCAACAGTTGTCCTTCTTCAAGCGGCCCATGATTCCGGATGACTGGCGTTGCTGTTGCTGCTGCGGCTGCTGCGACGAAGGTTGCTGCTGTTGTTGCTGCTGTTGCTGCTGCTGCGAGGACTGCTGCGAGTTGCCCGATGATCCGCTCGCCTGGCTTTGGCTCTGCGCGCGGAGCCGGCACCCACCGGCGACACCCTCGCCACCCCCTGCCCCGTGACTAACGTCGATCCCCATTGCAGTTGCACCGATTCCGCTCGACATCTGCAAACGATATCTGCGCTGGTCAGCCAGCCCTATCCCCAGCTCCGGAACCCATCATCGCTCCATCTCGCTAAAAATACACAGGCGCGCACGCCGAGTCACTGGAGCAACCGATCGACGCTCTTCGGCCTTTTCGCGACCTTAACCTTCTTTGTCACCGATTCGCCGAGAACACAATCTTACGGTGGATTAGCATCACGGTGTATTCCATTTTGCATGGAAGAAATTCGATGGTATAGTTTTTAGAATTTTCTTTGGAAATATTTACGAGAATGTTTAGTGGAATTAACTGAGAGGCAGCGTATAAACTATAATTACAGGCTGAGATGAATTGAATAAACGATGAATTGGATCAAGTACTCGTGTGAGTGGAATCAAGAAGATTGGAATGGTATATAATCTTCGAGGAAGTTAGGAAAGACAAGTTTGGAATATGAATAGCTTGATGGAAGAAAAGCAGGAACGGTAAACGGCGAAAGAGGAATTGGATTGAAAAGAAAACTTAGGGGTAGAGTGGGAAGAAGTGGTAAAGAATACTATATTCTTTGCAATATTCTTGGGAAGAGTTTGAAATGTGCAAGACTTAATTGAGGAAAAGCGGTAGGAAACGCGAATTGGCTTGGAAAGGGAACTTAGAGACGTGATAAGAAAAATTCTGATCGAAATTAATGAAAGCTGAGTAATGGCGAGTTGAGGGAGTAAATTGAATTGAAAGAGAGGGCTTAGAAACGGGACAGAGAAAATTACAAAAGGGAACATCCCTTGGAATCTTCTTTGAAATTTTGGAAATTAAAAAAGCAATGGGGTACGCTCTTTAGGTTTCTCTTTAAAAGTTTCGAAATACCCCTTTGAAACGTGACAGAATTAATGAAAGGAACGGTAAATTGGATTTACAGGGAAAACTTATGAGTAGAATAAGTGCATTTGAAGAAAAAAATGTTCTTTGGAATTCTCTTTAGAGATCACGGAAATGGTATTTAGAACGTTGGAAATTTATTAAGAAAAAGATGGTAAGAAAAGGATAGAAGACGAGGATATTTGTGATCTTCTTCTAAAATTTTGGACACTGCGTGAAAGAATCGATAAGGAAAAAAAGTGATAGGGATGGTAAATTGAATTGGAAGTATCTAAATGGAGAATGTAGAGAAATGGAATAATTTGAAGTTTGTCAGGAGAGTGAAGAGACACGAGTAGACCAGCCTTATGGATATTAAGTGATATTAGGTAGAGTCGATTCTAAATCAGTGTGACTATTGGTAATAATGAGCGAAGATTGATCACGGAACTCTGTGTGCGCTCGAAAGCGACGATTCGAAATCACATTGTAGATTCCGATTGCTACGTTAGTATCAACGATGAAGAATTTATCCTCCAGAGAGTTTTAATTAGGGGAATCCGATTAAGAAACGCGGAATCGACGAAGAGAGGAATGTCGTTACTACGAATATACCGTCTTATAGAAATGTGTGCTAATTACAGTCTACAGTCGGTAATAAGGAAAGTGGTTAATGAACGTTTCCTTATTACATCAAAGCCTTAACTGTAGGTAGAACTACCAAGTCTATCAAAATGTGGGATTTTACATTTCTTTCAATATTTAGCAAAATTTGACAAAATTAGAAAACTAGAATATATATATATATATATATATATATATATATATATATATATATATATATATATATATATACCTATATATATACCTATATATATATATATATATATATATATATATATATATATATATATATATATATATATATATAGGTTGTAATTAATATTACTTATCGTATTTTAAATCAAATTATTTATATATAGAATACTTCGATACGCTTAGGTCGATGGTTCTTGAGTTAGAGGGGCCAGCGATAAGAATATAATTATATTTCAAAAATAAAGAAAATGCATTCTGCATCAACTATTATTCTGAGTTAGTATTAAGAATTTTCCTTAAGTAAAGAAATTTATTTAGCAAGCGAAGAAATTTATTTAATAAAGAAGACTGTGTATTCTCTGAAAAGGCAAGGAAACTCTTGTTCGTTTGGCAATAGGTTTGAATAGGTTGAAAGTTTCGGAGTCGAATTTAATCAAGGTAGAAAGCACGCACGTGATTCCATTCACTATTTTAGAATATCAAAGCATTGAATCGACGTGGCCAGAAAGAGGCCGCTCCCACGTATCGGGGTAGCTTTTATTAAAAAAGAAAAAAAAGGAAAAGGGTTAACTATGGGCTAGTGTATGGCATGTACCAAAACTTCCTCTTTCTTTCTCTCTCTATCTCTCGCCCCATATGTATTTGAACACTCGAAAAACATCACAGTCGGCTCGCACGCGGAAACACGATAAAGTCGTTAAGCTCTAATTGAAACAACCTGACCGTACGGTAATTGACACATAAGCTTTCAAAAGCCAACCAATTTGTTTGGATACGATTGTCGCACGCTCAGCTGCACCTATCGATCCGTTAGTATCTTCGAAGTGGGCACGGAAACGATGAATTCAAAATCTCACAGGAAACGTGTGAAATTCGTGAAACGCTGGACGCCACGAAAATTCTTGAAAATTTTGAAGAATTTCTCCAAAAATTCCGAAAAGAATGTTTAAAAGAGTACTACATAGAAAGATTCCAAAAAGACCCCAAGAACTTATAAAAAATCTCAAACATGAAAAAGATCGTAAAATGTTTTCATCGCAAAGATTCCAAAAGGTTCTCAAGGTGTGATCGAAGTAGCCAAAAATTTTCAAAACTTTGACTATGTTTTAACAAAAATTCTAAGATACTTGAATTCTACAAGGTCTTCAAGATCTCAAGGTATCGAAGTATCATAAACTTACAAAATCTTTGTAATGTTCTAAAAAGAATTTTATCAAATTTCAACAATTAAGATTCTGAAAGATCTTCAAGCTTTGCAGAGTATCGAAGTACCTGAAATTTGAAAAATTTCCAAAACCAAAGAGACCATCGAGATCGCAACAAGTTCTCGAGGTATCCGATTATCTTGAATCGAAGGAATTAACCCCTCTACTAAAGCGAAATCTCGTGGATCGCCTCTTCACTGATCACAATCGCTCTCTCTTCCTCTTTCTTTCCCTATTCGCTTTATTTTTACGCGGCGGTGTATATCGATGATCCGCTTGGCGAGCAGCTTTGCCACGATAACGCTTTCGAGAGTCGCTTATACGGGCTGTGGGCACCGATTGATAAACAGCAGGCCTTCGTGCGGCGCGTGTGCGTGCACGAAGATGGAAGATCGAAGCGTTTGGAGACGAAAACGCGTGCCGGTTCATTGCCATTGCGAATCGCGGTCGCGAACGCGATTTTCGCCGATGACGGAGCGGACAGGCGGAAGTGGAGGGGTGAAAATCGAAGCTACCACGAGAAAAGCGCGTCAGACGGCGCTCCGAGGAAGAATTCACAACTCAGCGAGTGTTAGAAGATGAATTTTCTTGGAAAAAATTGCAGTGTACTTATAAATTGGAAAATTATCTATTTAATTTTAACCAAGGTTCGTTTAATCTCAGATTAAGTTATGATGGTTGCAAGGATCAGTCGATTTAATTGATTTAATTCAAATTGGATACTTTAGGGGAAGTGGACGTGTTAGATGATGTTAGGATATATTAATTTCGTTGAACAATTTTGTTTGGTTTAATAATTAATTGGAAATTTATTTATAGGTTGTAAATGTTATTTAAGTTAAGCTGTATTGGTCGATGCGATAAAAGAGGGTGGTGGTTTAGAGTGGTTTCAGAAGATATTGTTTGTAAGAACTTAGATTAGAGATGTAAAGAGGAAAATGTTTATATATTGAAAGCTATTTTTGGAACTATTTCAGTATACAATGTGGTACATTAAAAAAGAAACGAGAAGAAAAAAGGAAGATTGGAGAGGATCCCTTTTTCGAGAATGTCAAAATTCAAGCTGTATCTTTCACGATTGCTTGCAAGTAATGATACGATTTAATAAAGCGATAAAATTATTCATTCTTCAATGTTACTAAAAATAAAGGGGTAATTTTTTATCTTTAGCGTTGTATTCTTCGAGTTTAAAACGAACGTATGCAAATAAATCAAGATTATGCAACGTAAATAACGAAAAAGTTAATTAAACGTGAAAAGATGAAGAGAAAAAAGTTTGCCAATAAAACGATAAGGAAAACGTGGATACAAAATGATCGAGGGATCTCCGGCGACTATTGGAACGTTGCCTAAAAGTGCATTCGCACAACGTTTACATATTCCGAAAGATACGAAAACATTTTCATTTGTGAAACATTCGCGTAAAAAAGGAAAGAAAGATTTTCCCAAAGGCTGCATTTCTATTTTTGAATACCGTATTCTCCGGACGATATTATAACCTTGTTCGAGAAAAGGCTTTTTCCGAAACATCGTACAGCATTCGTGCACCAGTGCAACAAGCTCAGACACTTGTTGATGCACGTATCATCATCGAGTGGCAGTGACTCGAAACGTTAAAGCGTTATCGACGCTAATGTGCAAGAGGATCGACCCCATCGACGAATTGCTCCATTCCAAAGCACGTGCATAACCTGACCAAAGTATGTCAAACCCGTTTGTATTGTACATTGAGTTTATTTTACCAATTTCAACCGACTTCGTTCCTTCGAATCATCGTTCCACGTATCTTCCGATATTCCAGAAACGAATGTACAAGTTGATCGAGGGTACTGTGTTCGAAAGTTATGATATTGTGAATATTTAGACTTTTATGTAGAGTGTTAAAAGATATGTAGTCAGTATTTATAGATTCCAAATAGATGAAAATCGTGGAAGAATTTTACGTTAAAAAATGTCGACTGAGATTTATTGTTTATCAATATTATGCCACAAACTCATCGTATTTCATAAATTTATTATTAGACTGCGGATGTTTATGCATTAATGAGGAGTAAAATTTGTAAAAATATACGGAATATACGTATACGGGCAATGCGTATAGTATATGCGTATAGTATTTTAGATCTCGCACTATAATATCTAGATTATATGTATATCTGTTATATATTATATATTATATATTATAAATCTGACAGATTATATCTGTCGTTCATAGAAGTGTTCATAAAAATATGAATTTGCGTAAACAACCGCAGTCTACTTCCAATAACAGCTTCTTAGGGGCACTTTACCTGGATGTTCAAACCAGTGACCTAGATTTCAATTATTTCCAACTCGCAATAACTAACCTCGAAAATAAATTTTCTTCTAACCTCGTCCAATAAACCGATAACGAGTAGCACACGAATTTTTCGTGTCGCGAGGATCGCGAAACCTGGATTTGGCGCGTGTGTCGGCAACAACTATTCATCCGGGCCGAATATAAAGCCCGGTTGGATCAACAGGCTCGACACAATCTAGCTAACCTAAATCCTCGCCACTGCTCGACGTTTTCCAGCTGTTAACTGTTCCTACTATGAAACGATTCTTCAATCTCTTCTCCCATTTTCCAACGCTCATGAGAATCGCTATTTGAAAATCAAAAATTCTATTACCAAACGAACAATAAAATATCCACGAAATATAAACGGAAAGCAGACGCATAGTGAGCGAGAGAGAAAAAGAGAGAGAAAGAGAGAGAGAGGCAGAAATATGTATATATATAGGGGAAGAGAGAGAGAGAGAGAGAGAGAGAGAGAGGGATAGGGAGAGAGGGAGAGAGAGAGAGAGAGAAAGAGAGAAAGGAGCCACACAGGACGCAAGCTCTCGCTCGCATCTCAACCATCGACAGGGCATCTCTCAATCGATATCACATCGCCTCACCTCTATCATGTTCCATGCGCCCGAAAGCGAGTCCAGCTCGCTTCCCGCGTCCCTGCGATCTCAGCTTAAGGACGTTCACTTGGTCGAGCGAACGCGACCAAGCAGCCTTTTAATCCGAACTTCGTTATCCTCTTCGTCACTTCCGGTGCGGTACTCGTGAATCGTATCGCTAAACCTTATCCCGGTCCACCGGCGGGACTCAGGCCTCTTCGGGCCTCGCCCGAACCCTGCATGCTCCCAGCACGCGCTCTTCGCAGCCCTCGTCGCGTATGTTACAATCGCCTCAACCTTTTTCACTCGTGCCACTCACTCACGGACGGACACATACGCGCGCACCACGCACCACACGCACAACGATGCTCTTGGGCTACGCGAGCCGCCCCTTCGTCACTGTGCTCTTCTTCGTAGTCTGTTCGCGACCGACTCCCTCGACGATGTTCTCCACGACTATGCTATCAACGTTGATCTCAACGAAGTCGGTAGCAACGTCGGTGTTTGAACAACAACAATCGGTCAACGAATCGGCGCGCCTTGGTCCAGCCAGCGGATCGTCCTCAAGCATTATAACAGTACACCACCGGCCATTTCCCGCCCGCTGGCTCGTCCAGCCTTGAAAAGCTCCCTAAACAGAGCTTCCTCTTTCTCCTCTTCTTCTTCTTCTTCTTCTTCCACTCGTTCGCCGGCAACACGATCACCAGCGAGACGCGTTCAACGGCACCCAACAGCAAGGCGACACCACGACGACACCCAACCCCATCCAGCGAGCGGAGCAGCTCCGGCGACAGGAGAGCAACCGCCGCGGTGGTGTAGAGCGCGCAGATCGGCACACGACGCGAGAAGGGAAGGCGGATGCGCGACGGTCGATCACACGCCAAGGGAAAGATAGACTCTCAATGGCGTCCCCTATGGGTGGGCTCCGGTGGCCGCGCCGCTAGCCAGACTCCACTGTCGTTGATCCTGTCCCATGAGGATTTCGTCGCTGTCCATCGACACCACCACGACGACCAACGAACCTCTATTTTCTCTCTATCTCTATCGGCCAACCAGTAGAACGATTCTAATTTCGAATCGTTGGAAAGCAGGAGTGTGTACGACGGGATGGATGGATGGATGGATGGATGACGAGCGTTTCACGAATTCCACCGAATTGCTCCACCGGTTAACTACGATACGTCCTCCAGCCACGGTTCGGCACGACGATTCGATACGATGACGACGGCAGCGAACTATTATGGCGAATATTTAGTAACGAGCAGCAACACGTAGATCGGGGACGAGAGAGTAGGTTGGTGTCTGCTGGCTGTTGCTCGTCTTGGTCGTCTTCTCTCGAGGTTCGTGGTCGTGCAGCTCACGGCGCGGTTCGTTCGGGCTGTTGCTCGCGTGGGCGGCCAGAACACGGCGCTGTTCTCGCTACGTCGCGTCGTCCGCTACGTTGACGGAGTATAAATAGGTTTCGTGGCTCTGTTTGAAGGTGCTGCGTGCAGGGCGCTGGCGCCGCCAGCAGCTAGAGCGCCGCTACCGCCGCCTCTGGCTGTTCCGTTTCGTCGCGACGCGTTGCCTCCGCTCTCGTGTCGTCGCAAGTTGCCGTCCTCGTGTTCGTCCTTTTGCGCCAAAACACGCACAGCCTGTTGTTGCTTCTGCTCACCGTGTATCGTTATCAAGAAGGATAGTAAAGGATGGATAAGGAGTCTCGTGTTTGTAGCCGCTGAAAGGGCGGCGAAAGCTAGCAGCAAGTGGAAGCGAGGGGAGAAGAAACGCGAGACGCGATCGGAGCGCGCAGGGGCAGAGGAGAACGGCGCGAATCGGGCGGAAGAGAGAAACGGAAAGGCATCGCGGAGCAAACACGAGCCTCTCAATTCATCCGGGCAATTCTTTTAAACCCTTTCGATTCCACTCGCTATCGGGCTTGCGTTTGTCATTCAAGCGTATCGAGTGAGCTGGGGGAGACAGAGAGGGAAGTTTGAACGGTGAACGGTAACGAGGGAAACGGATAGGATGAGAGAGAGAGAGAGAGAGAAAGAGAAGGAAAGAGAGAGCGAGAGAGAGAGAGAAGGGAGAGGAAGGCAGAGAGCAGAGCGTGAACGAGTTGGTGCGCTGGTTATTGATTGGCAGAAGTCGAGACCAGAGGGAGAGACAAGCCCACGGCGCTGTCACGCTGGACACCGACCAGCTAACCCGCTTACGTTCCGCCTCGAGTTTCTCGCGAGCCGCGTCGTTTCCACCGGAACTACCCAGAACGTTTTTCTCCAATTTGATCCTCTCTCCCTCCTATCGAATACACTCTCGACGATCGACGATCGTACGTGATCGCGAATACGAAATACGAATGTGATGGGTTGGTTCTGTCGATCGAATCGAGTGGTAGCTGCTGAACGAACGATGTTACTGAACCCCGTGAACGCGTGCTCTCGTTTATACACAAGGTCGCATGGAAAGAATTTTACACTGGCTGACCGGAGTTATCAACGTGTGCACTATGCATCGACTATATTACACGTCGTTCAACGATCAGTAGCGATCGGCGATCGATAGCGCAAGTTTGTCGGAAATAAAAAAGAAACGGAACAGGGTCATCGAGTTGTTCGGAGCGATGGGGTGTAGGCCAAGGGTGGTACTACGATCGTAGCCACCGATCCGGCTCGAAGCACGGGACACTTTTTGCGCTGACACTTTCCTAGCCACTATCACCAGAGTGTACACTTCCTTGCAGCCTCTCTCTTCTTCTCCCTTCTCCCTCTCTATGTTTCAACGGGCCAGGCCGTCTTTCACCCCGTTTCACCGTGTGGCGTGGTGGAAAACGTTCGAGGCGTATTTCGGCGTGTCCCACGACGCGATTGCCCTCTTCCTCCACCACCACCGACCACCTTCTTCGTTTCCCTTGTCGCGCACACACTTAGAATCGCGTTAGCACACACACGCTCTTCTATGTGCTACACGCCCTCGTTTCTCACCCCCACGGCCGGATCTCGGACGAATGTTCGTAAGAGAGCAGCCTTTCTCTCTCTCTCTCTCTCTCTCTCTCTTTCTCTCCCCCTCTCCCTCTATCTCTCTCTTCCTCGCGTAGTTTAAACAGGTTCTTCGCGGCCAATATGGCGGATACCGCGCTGACGCGATGCGTTGGCCACCACTGTTGCCTCCGTCGTCGATGGTCTCAGCGACGCTGACGCGAGGCGTCGCGACACCATCCTAGCCGCCGCGCCATCGCTACACCGTAAAACGCCGACGCCGACGCCGACGCAGCCCGGACGTCGGGTTCATGCTCGCGATCCTGCGTGCGAACGACCTACTGATGGACGCCTTTCTTTTTTCCTTTTCTCTCCGTCGATCGCATTACGTGAGTCCTTTTAGCTTTCTCGGCTAGAAAGAGGGTTGGGGAGGGTTGAAAAGAGAGAACAGTGTCAATGAGCCCCGGCGAATTTTACGAGTTTGGACGGTTCCACGTTGACTTTTGGCGAATGGGGAAAAGTACGGCGAGAGACGATTAATGTATGAAATTTATACTGAAGAAATAAAAGATACGTGATATAATATAATACGTAATGTAAGGGATCCTTTTCACGAGGGAATGTAATTTCCATAATACAAGCCTTTATTCATGCCTATATTTTACTGAAGGAAGGAAAGATAATGAGGTGAGGATCATGAATGGATGGTTTGGTGGCTTCCGAGATTCAACTTTAACCCTTCTATTGTTTCTAGGCTAGTTTTTTATGCAATTTTCTTTTACCTTTGATACAAAATTTTTATCAATTTTTAGGGAGGTACAAGCAAGTTATTATTGATATGGTTCTCCAGTTTCCAAGGTCCATTTTCCAGATTTAAGATTATTTTCAATGAGAGAACGTTTCTTTTCAAAACTGAAGTTATTTCTAACAAATTCTCCTAAAATTTAAAATTATTTCTAATGAACAGACAGCACGATCTACGTATCTATAATAACAAATTTAAAAGACCGCACCAGGATTAATATGACTTTTTTATACAATCATAAAAGAATTGTGTTTTCGTTTATTAAAGTTTAATTATTTATTCCTTCTGGTCTAATTTATTGGGTAATTAATGAGGTTGTTATTGGGAAAGTATTTGTAGATTAACAACGATGGTTGTAACAGGTGCCGTAGTTCGCGCGCAACAATAGGCGAGTGATCTACGTGAGAATAATAAGCGATGACGCATACCACGTGCCACGGAGGATGACGTCGAGGTTTGACGTCGACCAAGCGTACTTGGTGTTATCGCTTTTGCGCTTGCATTCTTTCAAAACGTGCTTCGATCTATCGCCTCTCTTATTTTCTTTCCAGGAAAGCTGCCACTCTATGTACATCATATTCTTAGAAATAATAATCAACCACAGTTACTTTAAATTTTCCTTACTTTTCGACAAATACAATTTTCCACGAATATCGCTGACTGTAATTAAAAAGGGAAACTAAGTCCAATAAAAGATTTATTTTTAGCTCCTCTTAATCGTAATTGGCGAACTCCGCTCGTAACCCTATCGATTTCCCAATTTCATACGTTCCTTTACTGGTGAAGGAAGTTACACGTGTGTCATAATCTTCCCATGCATTTACATATACTTATATGTCACAACGTATCTTCTCTCGAGCGAGAACAAGCGCCTTTACCTTCCTTAGAGTGAACCTTCCTTCCGCTTATTTACACGATCCTATGTACGTATGTTCGTTACATAACTGCACATAAAATGTTTCATCATTAAAAATCTAAAAGCTTTTGGCCAAATAGTTGCATCAAAATTAAGAATATTTAAATTAGGAGAAAAGCGATGAACCGATATATACGAAGGGATGGTTTTGATGAGAATATTTATTTTATTAAAGAAATAAAAATGAAACAACGAGTTTACGTATTATTTCATTGATAAATTTGTCTGACTGACAGTAATAATTCCGAATGTTAATTCAAAATAGTTTGGACTGTGCGCTCATCGAGTTCGTCCATTGAAATCTTCTTCGTTGACGGAAATTGACCGGAACTTGGTAAAGTTGGTGATGTGATAAAGTTGGGCGGATCCCTTCGAATCGAAGCTACGGACATCTAGCACCGAAGAAATCAATTTTGTAAAGAGAAAATCAAAAGAGTCGACGAGAAAACATCCTCCACGATAAACGAGACGTAGCGTAGACATTAAATAAATATACATTGACTAGAGACAGGATACATGTGACATTAAATGGGACTTCGTGTCTCACGTTCTGAAATACCGACCTCGAAAAAATTCAGTGTTTTTCACGCCCTCTACAATTTGCAACGTTGCGTCATGACGATTGTGATTATAAATCCGTTTGAACTATACGTTTGAGCGAGCTCCGTTTATTCAAACAAAACTTTGAAGCTATATTATAACCTCTGCCAATACCTTCAGATCGTAATTGAAAAATTTCAATACTCACTACTTCTTTAGAATCAAATATGTTTTACTGTTTCTTCTCAAAGCCAAATTTACCAAATGTCCAGCTGGACAAATTGTAAAGTACAAATTAAATAATAAAAAAAAAACCAAATGCAATGAAATCGTAAGCAACGAGATTTTTTCGTTCAATCGTGCGTGCTAGGATTAGTGAGTCGCATAGTTTGGTTTCTTCGGTGATGGGTCCAATGTTCAAACATGTTTATTTGAGCTCAGATACGAGCTCAACTCCCACTAGTTCTACCGTTCACACTTACGCACACTTCAATAACTAGCAACTTGTAATACTTTATCGAAAAATATTTGAAAGATATCTCTTGGAGATGTATCACCCAACTCTAGGTATCTCCCAACCACAGGAACTTAAGGTTTTCACGTGCACGGAAATACGTCGCGTAGGTTCGTTGGTTCTTTTGAGGGATCGTTTCGTTTCTTTCTCTGAAATTTTTTCGAAATCTCAAAATTTCATCGATTTTTATTTTATTCTTTGACCGATCGCGGTTCTGTTCGCATTCCTGTTTTTAAGGGAAGTTCAGTTAATTCAGGCCAGGTAATTTTTCGATATTTTGAAACGTATTAGTGTTGCGAAAGCAGGGTATTAGAGTTTGGCACAACGATTGGTATTTCCTTTTTGCAAGACACGAAATTGCGAATAGTGTCAGTTGCTTCGTTTCCTTTCCTTCGTTCCAAGTTAGACCAACGTATCTTTAATACTGAATGGTGCCAGCAGGATTGTAAATAATTGTACAATGTCTGCAGAGATACGTGTGAGTGTCGCGCGGGATAATCGATGTAGCGTGGCATGTGCCTTATTTTAAATTTGCGAAGATATGTGTAAGCGTTGTATCGGAGATAAATGTAGCGCGCTGTAACATGCTTTGTTTTAATTTTGTTAAAATTCATGTTAACGCTACGTGGGAGGTAGGTGCTTCACAATTTGAATTACGAAATATCTATCTCGCTTTACGCAGAATCATGGACAATAGAGTCGAAGCTCGACATTCTTCTTAACAGCTTGAATGTCGAAATTTATGCGTAATGTTGGCTGATACATAGGCGAGACCTGGTAATTGGCATCGTTTTCCAGAGATTAATCTTCACATTGTTTTCATATTCGTTAATTAATCTTCGGAAAACGATGCCAAGCTAAGAACTATACTAATGCAATGCACTCTAGACTATCGATTATCCAAAATTTGTTGCAGAGTCCTTGACTGATCTAGACTAGGCTAACAACTCGTCATAGGACGCCATGGGATATCGCAGGGACATCGTGGGATGCTTGCGTCTTAGTTTTAGTTAATTATAAAATCGTAGACTATAATCTACGATTGGTAGCGATTTCTCTAATCGTTTTGTAGGAGATAGATGTTGCATGATGTACACTTACTTTTAAGTTTGTGAACGTCTGTGTAATCTTCCTGTGGGAGATGGTAAGTGGTGTATATTTATTTCTGAGTTTTATATTTAAAACTTAGTTCCAACTTTCAGCTACACAGCCAACGTGGAATGCATGCGTCTAGTTTTAGTTAATCATAAAACATATAATCTTAATAAATTACAAGCACCTGTCGTGGAAAGCCGTGTGATATCGCAGGATGTCGTGGGATGCACGCTACAGCTTTAATTAATTTTAAGATGAATATATCTGGGCTAAGTTTATTATGCGTGCCTTTTGTACAAAGATATGTTGTCTAACTTGGAGACAAAAGTTAGAAGCTCCTTCATTTAATCCTCTTAAATATCAAATTATCAAACAAAACAATCGATTTAACAAAATGTTTGTACTTTCAGTTTTTAAATTTCGCTCCAAGTTATAGTCCTTGATCCGAAAGGCTACCAGTATGGCTACGATCTAATATATTCTTGTTTAGGTAGGTTTTGGTTCTAAGATTTTTATTAAGTTAAATTTATGCCTTATTTTGGCATGACTAGTGAGAGACGACGAGGGACAAAGTATTAAATTCTAAGTATTAGTCTAAGTTGAAAGTATTAATTTTAAGTCTTCGTTTTAATCCTTAGTTTTGAGCTTTAGTTTTAAGTCTTAGCTTTAAGTTGCATCATTAATTTTAAGCATCATTGCATGTAATGTACGTAATGTGTGTACAGTATACAGTATCTTATTATTTTTATAGTGTATAAGAATTTTCTAGAATATTGTGGAAGTATAGAATTCTATAATTCGCTGCGATTATTCTACTCTAATGTCATATGTACAAGGCTTTATGTAGTTTTAATTCAAAACATTACTATGTACTGAATCGATAATGTCGCATGTGACACGAAAATGATAAAGGGGCTGGGTGACCCCCAAAACGTAACACGAAAAAGCATTGTATGTTACGTCTATTCTACATGTCGTCTGTGGTACTATCTCGTGTGTGCCAGCACTCCACTGAATCGATAACGTCGCATGTGACACGAAAATGGTATGCCTGGTTAGGTGATCTTCAGAACTTGGGACACGAAAAAGCATTGTAATTCACATCTATTCCATACTTCGTCTGTGGTATAACAAAACCTATGTACTTTTGGTCGATCGGTATTTCAGAACATGTGAAGTTTCATAATATGTTAAGTTTACGGATTATCTTATACTGTGTCTGTACCATCGCATAGCTCTTCGATTTTCGTCGATAACGCAGATTACTGTAATTTACTGGTTTCCGATATCGCTTCTCTCGACATTACACAGAATTATACAACAAACTAATTTTAACCAGAGAACAATACGTGACTTCCGATCCTGTTCATTTTTAAAACTATAACCAGTATTTCAAAGTGAAAATCAGAATTTCAAATTGATTGAAATTCGTTTATATGTTTATTGCAAATCAGTAGCCTTCTTACATCAACTTCTATTATAACTTCACTTATTATTGGAGTAATGTAGAATTTTCAATAGGAAGCAGGAAACATATATAGTGTGATGTATTTTATATTACAAAATTCAGAGAAAAATCGGAGACGAGGTAAATTCTAAAGACTCTATGGAGAAATTGATCCTATCGGTATCGAATTTTTCTATTAATAGAAAGCTCCTAAAAACTTAGCCGCTCCGATTCACGCTTTACGCTCGGTGCTTCGATCTTCCACCCTGTAACCTTTAATTTACCTATATTTCTTATAAAAGCTATCTCAAAAAATAGTATTTATAGCGGAACGAATTCCACAGTTTCACTTCTATTATAGTCATTCTCTTTCCTCATTGTTAAAAATAATCATTTCCAATCTGAACAAATCTGCTCTATCATCCACCCACGACCTTTCTACCCTGCTGCAAATTACGGAATCTTTCTTCTAATTAAAAGATGGGTTCTGCCAAAATTTTTTCACGATATCCATCCGGAAACGATACGAGCCTTCCACAACCCATACGAAAGCGAGCAGAGCACCCTCGTTCCAAGGATACGAGCATCCGGCAAGCAACTTCCGTCACCCTTCTCCTGCAACTTTCTCAATTCAACGGACCCTCTGTCGTTTCGAAAATACGGACCTGCATGAGACCCAATGTTCCAGACCCTTCCAAGTAATGGTTTTCTCGACAAGGACCTCGGAAGGGCCTCCGTAAATTCTCCTCCCACCCCAGCGAATCCGCCCCTCGACCGGCTGACTGCTTCGTTGTGAACACGTGTAGGGAGGTTCGCTTCGGTTCTTAGTATGCGTGCGTGCGTGTGAGTGTAGCGAAGAAGGAAGAGACAGGCCGACACTGTGAGGCACTGCGACCACAGAGGCACGCACACATGCGTGAACACCTCCATACAGCGTCGAGAGTATGCACCAACACGCGTACAACGATCCGTCGTCGACTCCGACATCATCCTCGTCGTCCTAGACGTTTCTCTGCCTGTGCTGGATATGTGCTGAGTGAGAAAGACAGAAAGAGAGAGAGTGACGAAGAGGGTGGGAGGAAGGGAGGGAGGGAGGGGAGGGAACAGGCTCGACTGCTCCCCCTAATACTGCAGGATTGAATGGGCGAGGAGGGTGGTATTGGGTTCCCTCACCCCACTCCCACCACCCACACGCCGCTAGCTCCCAACCCACCCGCACCACCCACTTCTGTCCGCCTGCCACCCCGCCTGCCCACCCACTCGCCACCCGACTGCCGTCGAGGAAACAACCTGCAACCGAACCAGCACAACGTTTCCTCGAACAACGAATTTCCATCCTGGGCAAGGCTGGTTCTCGTCACACCGCAACAACATCCAGTGAGTACTCTATAACACGTATCATATCTTCACCATCACCTTCGTTATCCGTCGTCGTCTTCTTCTTCTTCTTCCTCTCATACGGGCGAACTCGTTCGCGCGCGCTTCAATTTTTCCCTTACACTCTCTAGGCCCCCCCATTCTGCGTCTTTCTCTCCTCCTTTCGTTCCGTCCTTCTTTCTACCGCTCGTTTCACTCTCACCGAGATCGACAACTCCTGGACTTCGATTCTTCATGATTTTTCATCGTGTCAGTTAGAACTTTTCTCGAGTTGAACTGTACACGGCGTGACCCTCGATTCTATCAGTATGTAACGTGCGTACTGTGCTCGTGCTACGAGGAATCGAATCAAACGAGTGGACGGACCAACGTACGAACCAGCCGCGATCGATCGGAGAGCGAGAGTGACAGAGTGACTTGAAGAGTGTGACGCGGAACAGGCGTCCAGAGAGGAAGCATGTATCGTGGGCATCGCGGAACGACGTTACACGCGTGGCCGCCGAGAAGATAGCGACCCTGTCCTCGTGTAGGTAGCTCGAACACTTTATCCGAGTGTGTGGTGTATTCTAACACGATCCAACTTTAAGAAAAAACGCGCTCTAAAGAAGAAAACGCCGGCTCGCGTGCGAGTGGTTAACGCTAGTATCATGGTGCGCGGTACGCGTACGAGTGAACTCGAGAAGAGAACAGCGAGACGATATGCGTCGCGTGTGCGTGTATCGCTCGCCGGATCGCGACGATTACTCGCGTGCTCGCTCGACGTGTGTGCGCGCCTTCGATCGGCCTACCAGAGGCGGAAGAAACGCAATGGCCACCGAGAAATGTTCTCACGGCGACCAGAACCGAACCAGTAGAATTTCTTCGATCGTAATGGGAAATCACCTACGCTTCGTTGCTATGTGTCCCTGCGCGGCTACTGTATCTTCCACAGTGCTATACAGACACCGCTATATATTTATAAATGCCTGTGTGTCGCCGTATGTATGCCTGTACGCATGGAGGAGTTGCACGCGCGCGCGCCGACGCCAAGACCCGCTCGCCGTCCTTGGTTAGTCGGTAATAATTTCCGGATGAATTTGAATGGCACACTGCGCGCGCCTTCTCTACCCCCACTACTTTTCACTCCCACCATTCGACAATCTCCCCACTCTTGCATATCTCTGTCTTATTCCATCGCAGCACTCCCCAATGCCGTTTCTCTCCCTCTGAACCTTTTTCTCTTCTTTCGTTTCTTCCGCTCTTCGTTCCCTCGAACGTTCCTCGTTGTATATACGACAGCTCCCTATGCTCTACCCACCCGCATCTCCCCACCAAGCTTAGGTTTTCTTCGGAGACAGTGGTGCTCAACCGGCGCAGAACACGAATCAAGGCACCCTCGCCATCTGTCGCCTTCGGGACATGTCCTCGATCGTTCCGGAGGGGAATATTGATTTATTCGTCGCCGGTCTAACCCCTTCCACACAGCGCGATCGTTCTCGCCACCACCCCTTTATAATACGTATACCGAGATACACTGAATAGTATGCGTTCTTATACACGTGTACATAATGTATGAGTAGCATGCATGTGTACATATTTCGTACGTATGTATACGTATGTGTGTATGTGTACTGTATGATCTGTGTGTGAGTATGTATGGTACCGTCGCTTGGGGTTTCCAGAGGCACCCTGTCTTTCTCTGTTCTGCTCATCTCTTCCTCTCTGTTTCTCCCCCTAGTTTTCACGCGGCAGCAACCGTGGCTCGATCAATACGCGACCAGGCTCCTTCTTCCTCTTTCCGGACGCTGCATCCCCTAAAAGCGAGTTACATCGCCGCGGAGATCGAAATCGATCGATCTATGCTCTAACAGGGTAGGATCCAGTTCGATTGACAGGGCACTCACTCCCTCCAGAGTCGATTGGCCGGTTAATGAGCCGCGTTACGCGTTGCTCACGGATTGATTTTGTTGCTTCTGGAATGCGTTGCTTCCAAGCGCTAGGATCTCGGCAATGGGTAATTTATTCGCGCTCTGGACGATTATGGGGTGGGGCTATTAATTGGAGATCGTTCTTCCGTTAATGACGGAGTTTATCTTTAGGAATTGTTGGGTTAATTGTGATTACGGTATAATATAATTTTTATAGTATAGTTTTAAAGAGCAATGGAATAACTTTTTATACTCAAAGGGTAGTTTCGATCCCAACTGATAATACAATCTTTATTTATTGTTCGAAGGTTCATTATTTTGTGATAAGTAAGATCATATTTTGAAGCAATAAAATGATTTTTAATAATCGAAGACCAGATATAAGTCTCAATCTTTGATGTGTAATTCAATTTTACATACGTGTTTAATGTTAATTTTAGAATCGTTAAATTTAACGTATTATGAGAAATATCGATGTTGAGATTCGATGTTGAAATTTGCTTAAAGTTAAGGAAATTTTTAATTCTTAATAAACGTAAAATGGTTTCAACCTGAATTACAAATTCAGTTTCGACTAATTCTACGTTTAATGTATGCACTTAAATAGACACTGGAAAATCGAAAACTTGGGAACAGTAGGTGCTAGCCGTTTAGCTGTTTGCATTGGGGAGAAAAGAGGTCTGTTGAATGTCTGAATACCTCTGTTAGAACAGTTTTGCTTTCGGTAAACCATGTGGCTGATGAGTTTTTCCTTCTCCGTGCCAGTTAGAGTGGCATAGGACTTCTACGAAGATTCCTACTTAGAATAATTAACGTGCTATGGGAATCTCAGCGTGATTATATCGTTCAAAAGCGTTTTCAATGTGTTCTATAAGATTGGAGGAGCTGTTCGTGACGTTGTGGATTTCATTATTCACAATAGGGCTCGATGAAGAACTGCTCGTCTTTATGCTCGATTAGTTTCAAGGATCCCTTGCGACGATCAGACCTTCCCTTGTGTTTGAAGGGTAGTAAATGGAATTGGCATCGGCCGTGTTTATTACATTCTGCTCTTTTGTTTCACGTTTTCGAGTATAGCCAAGCTAATAATTTTTATGTCCAATAAATTATTGTTGTCCATTTGATTCTTCTTGTTACGTTTTAAGGATTCTACGCGCTATTTAGTACAATATTAGATCTCGCATAGAAACGAATACAATTTTGAACTTTTACAATTCGTTAATAGAATTTTAAGCTTTTACGATTTATTAATGCAATTTTTCCAAATCTTAGATTTATAATAGTTCGTATCTACAAATTCAATGTAAATTTAGAAGGTTTGCAATTTCATTAAACAGGGCAAAGGATTCTTAAAAATTTCATTTTCATTTCCTTTTTCATCTTTTATTTTTATAATTCAATTTAATTTCCATCTTTCTTCTCTCTCTTTTTATTTTGCATTTATTTCGAATGCCTCCGATTTAAAATTTAATTTGTCTTTTTTCTTTCCATATTTTTCATTTATTTCGAAGGAATTCTTATCCTTTGATCAGCTGTTTTTCAAAGAAGAAAGACACGAATGGGAAACGCGCTCGTTAATGGGGCGAAAAGGAAGTGTTGTTCCTTGGTATCGCGTGAATGAGTTCGAGACGGCAGGTTTCACTCTTGTTTCACTTCTAAGTGAAAATCGATAACTCTTTTTAGTCAGCCTTCTAAATTGTAACTCGGTTCAAAGGCGAAAGATTTCCCGGTTCATGAATATTTAGCAGCCGATAACACGAAGGCGGATTTTTCATTCTCCTTTCATCCCCTCGAGATACACCGGGAAGAAGAGTTAAGACTGCTCACGCTTCAGCAAATTGTAAAGTGGTCTTAACTTCGATCCAGTTTCTCGAGATCCTCGAAGCACGTTCGCAATTGCTCCTCGATCCTTTTTTATTCATTGTGGTTCGCTTTCAAAGGACATCACGACCTGCCGAGTGCTTTTCCAACATGCTCAAACTCTCGAGGGTTTCTTACTTTCTGAAAACATTCGGAAAATGAAGAGAACAGGCATTAAACAATTTACCAGAGTATTTAACTTCGTGGCCTTTCCTCAGAATTTTTCATTTATCTTCGTAGAACCATTCAACGATTGGTGAGAACATTAAAAATTCTATCACGTGAAGAATTCCATTTTTCCTCGTAAATTATCTTTCGGAATTTGACAAACAATATTCTCTCACGCGCCTCTTAAGTATCCGCCGCTCTTTAAATACAGATATGCGATTAAAAAGTTTACTGGAATATTACGTCAGAATGTTTAGTTTCAAAACGTCTGGAAGTTGCGCAAACACGTGAAAGATTCTTTCACGTGGAAGATCGCATTTTTCGTGGTAAATTATCCTTTGAAAGTGAAAAACGAAGATTCTATTCGTTTGAAAATTGTTGAATCGTAAAATTCATTCCCCACAGTCTCTTCACTAGACTACGATATTTATGGAAATTCGTATTTCCTTACTTAAATTACTTACAAGATCGAACTTGGACAGAAAAATATTTTGTCTATTACATATTGCACTTTCAGTATTTCACAACATATATTTCTGTGTAATATGCGCATTCTATACGCATTTGTATTTACAAATTTCCCATAAATCCATAAATATTCTGCAGCCTAGTCATCAGTTTTCAAAACGCTTGTATAGTGCGAATAAAATAATTATTCTGCATGCTTGATTTCAAAGTGCCCTTAATTGAAGATCCGTAACGACGATCAGTGCTTCTAAACGGGCCATAACAGCCTCGATTCTAATTCCATCGCGGCGTCTACCTCCAGGGAGAGAAGTCGTTAACGCTTCCGATACAGAGTTTCGCGTCACCACCGGTTCCTGTCATCGTGATGGAACACCAGCCGCGATTTCCTAGCACACATTAGCCCTGTATTTACGTTCGTACGCGGCCAGAATCTCTTTCAGCTTGGAATTGCTATTACGTTGCCATTGCCTCGTTTGCGCTTGACGATCGAACGCTGCGATTGCCTTAAGCCTAGTACACGTTGGCAAAGTGATTAAAAATGTCTAAGATAGACGATAGAATCTTATTAATTTTTGTACAACGTGTTGCAAAATTATATGTTTAGTTTTAATACTCTGAGAGTAATACGCGAATTTAAAGGAACATTTCACTTTTTAATTTATTTCTTTTGGATTTGTATTTCTCTTGGGAAAGTTTCAAATATTTCAGTTAAGAGAAGATTTGTATAATATAATAGAGACATTAATAAGTATCGTAGAATTTTTCTGGAATTTTTCCTAATATTTGTTACTGTTCTAAGATTTCAAAAGTCTGGAAGATTTCTGTGAAACTTATGAATATCACTACTATATCATACAACCTTTCTTTAAGTTAAATATTCGAAACTCTTTGCTTCCTGGAGCAAGAAAGAGATACAGAGAAAATAAAATAGAATAGAATAGAAAGTATAATTTTGAACAATATCTTTTTATTTATTTTTTATTATCTTTCTATGGTCAATATAGTGTATCTTAAATTCAAATATCTTAAATACAAATCAACATGAAACTTTTATCAAGCGCGAACGCGGTTTAGTCTAATGATTCCTTGTCAGTGACTCTTTCTTCGTCCACAGAGCAGAAGGTACATAACTAAAAACTTGTTATAAGAAATCAAAGCGCAGTAGAATGAGACATCGATCATCAATTACGTTAACCGATGAGATTGCATTACGAAGCATTTTCGTAGGTATGTACGTGGCTTAAGCGCCCGTCAGGTCGGCTTCACCGAGAACCCCGAGTTGTTCTTAACGTTTTCTGACCGGGGTGAATCGATTTTTCAGGTACACGAAGATAGAAGGCGGCTTTAGGGAATAAGATGTTTTAGTCGGCAGCGTTGCAGCTGAATATATACAAGATAAGAAGATAGGGGAAAAGTCGATGACGCGGAAGCGATCACGTCTTCTAAAAACAAAATCGTCCTCTAGATTCGCACAGCAATTGTTTTTTGCAACCTTCACAATTGTGGTCATTAACGGCGATGATATAGAATGATTACACTATACAAAACTAAATTCTGTTACACAGTATGAAATTATAGTATTAATATTTGTTTATCATCGTTGAGATTTTTATTCAAAGTTTCTTCAATTTGTGATTTAAATTACTATCAAATAAATGGTTCGTTAAACAGAAAGTAATTTTCGTACTTAATAGGAAATGCAGCTTTTTATTCTCACGTTTCCAATTTGTCGAAGAGTTCAGAAGCAGTGACCGGGTATGTTTGTACGTAGAAACGTAATATCCGACCGTCAAATTCTAGCGTTATATATCTTTCCTTCTACAAACTGTTTCGACGTTAAGAATTTCCGAAGAATTGAACGCTCGGCGAAAACGACATTTCATTTACCATTCTCGGCCCCCCTCATAAAACAGAGACAGTCAATAATATGACTCCACTTAGCATCAAGAAAAATTAACTCTATTCAAACTTTAGTTTTCAGTTCTTTTTCTCCTTTTTTTCTTTTCTTTCTTTTTTGATAATATAATTCCTACAGATGTTCAAAATCCAGAACAGTATCTCAAAAAACTATATTCGTTATTCTCGCGCTAGAATATTCGGCAAATTATCACCAATCTCCTCCGTTTTCTTTGAATCGCACTTAGTACCGACAAACTCCCGTTCTCTATATAAATGTGCCATTCAAGCCGGCCAGCGGAAAGATTAAATCTTGTGGACGATTAGGGGCAACGCTTTGGCAAGATTTCATTAAGCTTCAATGAGTCAATTAGCTCCCTTCGTCGATACATCACTGTGCGAGCGATTCTAAAAAAAGACATATCTTTAAACGAGTACCGAAAAAGGAAAGGCAGGAGAGAAAGCACGAAAGCAATAACGATGGGTGAAGGTGGGTCTGTAAATGTCCAAGTATGAAAAGGGAGGAACCCAACCTTTTAAAATTCGGGAGGAAAATACATTTGGAAGAGGAATTATTAGTTACAACCCGGCTTACGGGCATCTTTCGGTTCGCAGGTAGGCGAAGGTTTATTGTTCCAAGGATAGGGGGTGACCGGCGGGGACTGGGAAGATGGAGGGTAGCGGTGCAGGAATTAGCAGGCTCGACTGCTACGAAGATATGTTTAAGGAAATAACCAGAAAATTGTACGGTGAAGATCCTGATCATAGAAGTAAGTGAATTTAAAGATATTTATGTGTTCTTTAAAATGATAGATTTAATAACTTGTGTATGTGTTACTGCGGTAGAAAATTTTAAGTATCTTTTATTGAACTGTGTACTGCATTTTAAACTTAAATTTTAAAGAAGTCTTCAAATAAACTAGAAATACTATACAGTATGCTCTTTGAAAACTCTCTCAAGCTTAAAGGTTTATATTAAGGGTTTAGATTAACATGTATCACTACGGTAAAGGAATCGATATTTTTATTAATGAGGCGTGTATCATATTTTAAAGAAGAGGTAATAATTTTCAAATTGAGTATAAATATTAAAGCGTGCCTTTAAAATTCAAGTTTAACGGTTTGAATATACTATCGCAGTAAAAGTTCATGAAAGTAAGGAGTAATTGCAAGTATTGCAATATTAATTGAAGCAAGATAAATATTTCTGGAGGATTACGGTATACTTCAAACGTTTTTTTTTTTTTTAGTTGTTTACATTCACAATTTGTCCAATTTGAACATTTGGTAGAATTGTTTTGGCTGTTTGATTATCATGTAGGTGGCTACCCCCAGCGGGGTACCATAAATACTTCAAACGTAGCACGCTTTTTTGCTTCGGTGCATCGAGATCGTTATTTTATATTTTAATATTTAAATCCATAAAACGTAATGATGCTCCCGCAGAAAACAAAAGATGCTTTGGTATTCTGTAAAATAAAATAGCAAAAGGGAATGTAGCTTATTATCTTCGTTTATCATAGCCTCAAGCGTTCAGAACGAGTTCGAAACTTCTGTATCGTACAAGACCGAAGAGGATACCGGAAACGGGACCGATAGTGATGATGGAAACTGGACCTGCGAAGAGGAGCCTTTGAAAGGCACCGATGGAAGTCGTATTGCTGCTTATCACGCTGGAAAAGCAACATGGAGGTGCTACGAATGCGGTTCGTATAATACATCTAGTAAAATTTTAAAAAATTGCACCACTTCTGTTTAAACTGTCTTATCTTAGATATAAAACATAAAATAAAATTTTTTTAAAAATACTAGAGGGGATATAGGTTATTTGATAAATTTGATTTATAGATTTTAGATATTCCTCCCCATACATATTAGTTATTAATAGAGTTAGGGACTCATAAATATTATGAACATTATAGAATTCGTAATAATTTATAGTCATCAATACAATTCATTTCTTTATTTGTCTAATTATTAGAATGACGTCGGTTATCGAGGACAACATGAGCTATATAAAAACATGTAACGCTATGTGGTGATATAATAGGTCACCGAGCACGACGGCACGGCTAGATACACAAATCGACACAGAGTTCAATATACAGGGTGGTTGGTAACTAGTGGTACAAGAGGAAAGGGGGTGATTCTACGCTAAAAAAGAAGTCGAAAATATAGAATAAAAATTTTTTTTTTAATTTTTCCATCGAGACAATGATCTATAGTGAGATCCGTTATAACGAGACGTGATAAAGTGCACGCGTACTGAGCGAACATTCAAAGTTGATTTTCTCGAAAACAAAGCCTCAAACGAAAAATGTTTATTGTACCACCGCTTGTACTTTCCGCTTCTATCACCAGTTACCAACCACCCTGTATAAACAATGCGTGAACGCAATTCGCTGTTTATGGGGATATTTGGTTCCTTCTCCAATACGAACACTATATGACGTACTATGTTTCCTTAGTAATACCTGAGTTACGGATTTCGTGACTGTCCCTTGCAAATGGAAAGTTTCTCGTGAATAGTACTGACCCTCCCTCCCCCCGTCTTACCGTCTTTTGCCCATTTTCTTGGGCTTATGGCTTTCCGGGTGGTTCAACGTCCGTTCATTACGGAGTTTGAGTTCGTGAGTGATCGTCGCCTTCGACGCCGTTTAACAGTTTGACGACGCTTGAAGACGCTTACAACGTTTGAAGACGTTTTACAACGTTTGACGATATTTGAAAACAGTTGATTGGTGTTTGACGGTGTTTGACGGTGTTTGACGGTGTTTGACGGTGTTTGACGGTGTTTGACGGTGTTTGACGGTGTTTGACGAAGTTTCGCGATACTATCAAAGGGTGTATACTATCGTATCTTCTGTGCAAATTGAAGTAATAAAGGCATAGATATATTTTACAGAAGTTTATTACCATAAATTAAAGAAACAAAAAGTTTCTGGAGTTACTTTTACCAGATCAGGTCATTCATTGGCTAGGCCGATATTCTGGACTAACGGATAAATTTACGAATGACGTTATTTCTCCAGGTGATTTGATGGGAGGTGGACCACGGGATGTAGCTGAACATTTCATGGAACTTCACTCGTCAAGGATTCTTGGAGACGATAGCAGAAACAGACACCATTCGCCCTCACAGGATTATCGACAGTCCGAAGAATTAAAAGTGGAGGATGTGATTTCCTACCTGGAAAGGCTGCGTGAACGAGTAGAACGTGTGGCACCACCATCCAGGAGAACTCAGGAAACGCAAACAGTGCCTGCAGCACTCTTACCTGTCACCTCCACCTTTCTGTTACAAGAATTACCATCAGCTCCTGCACCACAACATTTGCATCAGGTATGTCTCTGTTCATGGTTATTCTCAAATCCTTGAAGTCAAATGAGTGAGCATAGTTTATTTCTATCACGTAAAATTTTTCTGTAACACAATTAATATTAAACATACCAGTGGCGGTCAAATTGACCGCTCTCGAATTTCTACACAAACTAAACCATATTTAAACTTTATCATATCGCTTCATAATTTTTTACTTTTCCTAAAACATACAATACAATATATTTTTCGGTATTTACTTTTAGTTTACTCTTTTATTTTCTGAGAAAAATTTGTACTCTGCCTTACCTACCATGAGCGGTCATTTTGACTGTTCGACAAAATATTTTAGTTATTCTTAAAATAAATGCAATCAGTACAAAGAAAAGGCTACCTTAAGGTCAAATTTGTTTAAGATGCGGGAAATATTTATGCGGCAAATGTACATTTGATAATAAGATAATTTGTAAAAAATGCAGCGAAGTTGAATAAGATATATCTCTATATAAATAAAAGTATAATTCCATTTAAGTCTATAATTGAAATTAAACAAAAGTAAATTTGAACGAAATTTTATGAAAGTTCATCATTTTATATACATTTAGTGATAAATTAACCATTATCTAAGTTAAATCATAAAAACTATTACTTCTTTAATCACCGATCATTTTGACCGCACACGGTAAGGATAGGTATACACGAAGTGTCGGTAGGTTTAGTGTTAAATATCTTACAGTCTATACAATCCTATAGAATTCTAAATTATATTTACTCCGATAATATTCTATATTCCGGGATGAGATATAAAAGGTTGACATGTACCAAAATGTATTGTATATTATGCATAAATGACTATATTCTGACAACTTTTCTCTATACACGCGAGGGGTGGACTCACTTAGTTTCCGAGATATTCATGAAAAACTGCCGGTACCACTACAGTGATTCTGTTTACAGTTGCGTGTCAGTAATTAAGTTTTCGAAAGTTTCAGCAAATAATATTAATTTTTTAAAGAAGTGTCTGCTTAATTCTAGCGACTGCAAAAATTACATATCTAAAATCCATTGTCTTGACGATAAGATGAAATCTTCTCTCGACCCGATAGTAACTCAGTTAATTAACAAGTAGTGTTCAAATTTTATTAATTCCACAGAACACCACCACGATGTCTTCAGTGACAGTGACACCGAGCGTGAAGCGGTATAGCTGTCCATATTGTCCTTATGGAACGGATCGCCGCGATCTGTACACACGACACGAAAATATCCACCGGGAGGAAAAACCGTTCCATTGCTATATCTGTTACAAACCATTCAACCGCGCTGATCATGTGAAAAAGCATTTCTTAAGGATGCATCGCGAGCACGGTTACGAGTTATCAAGGATACGCAGACCAGCTGGATCCAGTCCACCAAAGCCTCTCCAACAAGAAGCAGGAACCGCGAATACCGGAAATGTGAATACGAATGGCCAACCGCAGCAACAGCACACAAATTACTCGTCAGGATTTAATAATAACAAAAATTACCAGTTGCAGCCGAATACTGGCAATAATGCAGCTACTAACGCGGGAGGAATTTATCAAGGAACATCGATGCCTGCTCCGGGTATTATGCAACCTGATGCAGCGAACTGCGCCACTGGAAGAAGAGTACAGAATGGTGGATGTAACAGCAAGAGCCATCTTAAGGGAAGCTCTAAAGGTGCTCAGGAACGAAGGTGAGATTTCTTTGGAAAATTTGATGATTTTATAGTACATATAGGAGTTGGACAAGAAAAATAAATAATTAAAGATTTTCCTAATAATTGAAGGACTTTATTTCTTAAATGCAGCCTAAAGTTTTTCGTCTTTTAATAGGATAATTCTTCTTGTCAATATATTTTCTCTTGGAATTGACACTAAAGATTATTCGTTTTAAATAATATAACGCATTCTTATCAATGATAGAAGAATACTCTTTTAAAATTGTGGCTAGAAATCGTTCATTTTTATTGATTATGTAATATAAGAAATTTGTTGTTCTTATTAATGGCTGGAGTAATTTCCTGTAGAGCTCAGGTGAATAGATTGTTTCGTTCGAATCAATAGGCTGACTTAACAACCGATTAACACAGTCATCGATTTTAGGTACACTTGCTGCTACTGTTCCTGGAGCGGTGTGGACAACTGGTGTTTGAAACGGCATCTAAACACACATTTGAAGCCGTTTGCATGCACACTTTGCGAGTATAAAGCGGCGCGTGCCGAACGCCTAGCCACCCACGTGCTCAAGGTGCACAACAGACGGCAATGCTCAAGGTGCTCTTTCCTTGGCGAAGATGCGGCCCAATTACAGATGCACCAGCTGCATGTACATCGAGTCAGCAGTGCTAACGCACCCGCGACCTCTACTACTCAAGCTACACCACCGCCTACTAATCGCCATCAACAACCTTTGCAGTAAGAATGTGTTTCTATCTGTTTCGTTAACGTATTATGCAGTAATTGATGTCCTAATTGTGTTAACCGTTATCCGTGTGATGCAGTAATCGAGATTTGTTTATGAGAGATAATGGATTAGAAAAGTATGAAGGATGATTTGCGAGAAAAGTTGTTGATTTTGAGTTGTTGGATAGGTGCTGAGATATGTTGATAAAATGGATAATTAAGAAGGAAACATTTTTAGAATGTTATAGAAGTACATCTATTTAACACGTTCGTCGCCCAGTGTGTTTCAGCTATGTTTCCTGCGGGGCCCAAATCCGACCGTGGCTACGTCCAGTGACCCTCTATGGCACTTCGAGCCCGAACACATAGTCATAAAGCCAGATTGGAACATTAAAACTATTTCTTATTTTTATTACTTAAGTGTAGCTATAGTAAAAGTCTGGACTAGGGTATTGGGGTCTTTCCCAACATTCCAGACGGGAAATCCCGATGTCCTTTCATCTCCGACAAATATATTTAGTTCTGAAATGGAGAAAGCGATAAACTTTCCAGTTAGAGTATTCCGAGGGATCTCATGGCAGATATCTCAGATCTTCGATTTAGTCGAGAATGTTCAGTAAACAGTGTGAAAATATATTTGAAAGTGAGGAGAATAGTGATGACGAAGTAGTGAATTTTAGAAAAAAAATTATAAATAGAATTTCATCGAGTTCGAATATTGAGGAAGCCACAGTCGGATTTGGGTCCCGCAGGAAACATAGCCGAAACACGCTGGGCGACGAACTCGAACAAGAAGAGCGTCACCATACGTTGGTGACGGGGCCCCCACGGAAGTATACCCGTCACACGAATATGTGCGACGTGGCGACGAACCTGTTAATTGATCTGTGATATTTAATTGATTTGAAATATGACTTGGATTTACTTGATAACCATTCATATCAGTGAAATTCTTCAATTGACTAAGACTTTATATGTGGACGATCTACGTTGCATCTTATGACTACAAAATCACCTAAAAACTTGATTATGAGAAACAATGTATCTTTTTCTTCCCAAAAAGGATAGATTATACTCACTGGAAAAAGATATTATATAAATGAAATAGTAACGATAGCGATTTACAAATTTGACTATTCGACTTTGCATACTTCTAGTATCACAGATTTTGCTGCACTGTATCCTCGTAGAGTTGAAAATTTGCTATGGTTTTATAATTGTAAGACGTAGAGCGTATTTACATATTTCAGGAAATTATTCACACGTATCAATTATATTTTCAATAATCGTCCTGAACAACATTCTTATTACAGGCACACTTAAAGAATTTCACATAATCTCTACAATATATAAATTCGACATACTGCTCTGCAAACTCATTCTTTGCTTCATCTTCCAACTCGTTTGGTTCCAATCGCCCAGAAAGTCGTGTCGAACCATACGAAAACGCGATTCACACGATTCGATCCGAACTTCGAAAATTCGCGCAACATTTTTCTTCACGCGCTGTTAAACGAATCCGGATCGGACGGTTTCTCGTGCATCTTCCGCCCTGTAAAACTCATCGAACCGCAGTGCGCTGGTCTGTTTAGTTTAGAGGTTTTGCCACGACACACGAGAACCGGGAAATTCATTAAAACGATTTAATTGGAAGCCGATCGGACGCGATTAATCCGCGCTCTCGTTACTTTTCCGGTCGCGTCCCGTGGGAAAGCAAGTGTGTAACGAGCGGTCGAGCCGGATTTAAACTTCGATTCCCTGCCCCGTTTCTCTAGTTCGTTAGCCATCTTTACACAAAACCGTTCCGCTAACAGAAATTAGAGAAAAGTATTACGTATATATCGATCACGATGAGTTACGAATTAATTGGGATTCGACCGATCGCTGAAGAGGAAAGATGTGAATTTTGTTTATCCGTATCTGTTCGCCGCTGGTTTCGTATATTATACCACGTTTTGGTGCAAACTCTCGTCATTAATCATTTTCGTCCAGCAGTTTATTACTGCACCTCCTTCTATTCAATCGATGAACAGTGGTTCACGAAAGTATTTAAATATTTCCCATAATTGTTCGATTATATCGACTAAAAAATGATGTGGTTAAAAATGAGTAGTGTTTTGGAGGATTGGTTGTTATTTTATTTTTCTATGGAAGATAACTGCAAACGAAAAGCTTTCGCGCACCAGTAGAAATTAATCTGATGCACATTTTCAGATTTGTTGCAAACGTTACCTATATATAATTATACTCGTTAGGTGTCGTTATAATGTTTATGAAATTTCAAATTGTTTCGCTTAACGTACATAATATATTCATAAAATGTTTCTAAAAGTGTTCAAAGGCTCTCGTAAGTTTCTGCACAACGTTGTTGGATCGCATAATTGTTTGTTTCACTTGGCTTACATTTTGAAATTATGATCGTATTACGATTTATTCATTGAATAATAATATTGCAATTCGCTGTAATATGTGCTTTATACATGGTTAATTATCGAATTTACAGTCCCGCAGGAGGAGGACGGCCACCACCTGGTCCACCAGTTTTTCCAGCTCCAGCTCCAGCCATCGCACCTGCTACCACTGTGATACCACCGACAACGATACTCGGGTAAGCATCTCGCTAACCTTCTGATTCCCACGCTCCTAAGCTATTTTATTCGTTTTTGTTTTTGCCCGTCCGTGATTCGCTCGTTGGCGCACAGAGATCGGCGAAGCTAACTCCGCTCGTAAATTCGAATTCGTTTGCTCGTTTGTCCCGTACGACAGACAAAACATGCTAGTTTTTGATGTTTTTTAATCGGGAATCTGTATGTCGAATAGCATGAATCTTTACAACGAGATTTTACGCCAGTTTCTATTAGCTAATATCTGAATCTTTAGAGAGAAATGTAGATTTGATGTCCACTGTTGGAATTTGTAATTTCGATATTATCAGCTATATTATTATTTGCAAGATCGGTATTATTAGGCTATAGATAGTAATTTATTTTAGTTTGGGTTATGTTATTTAATTTTGGGAAGATTGAATTTTGCATTGAATTCTATGTTTTATATAACGAGAATAATTGAAGTATACAGAAACCTAATTATACACCACCTTTTTTAAATTGATAAAACATAAAATACGTACATTTTGATATTAAATATACATTTTTACATTATGGACTTTATCGATTCGGTTTTCCAGTCATTCGTACAGAGTTTTTTGTTGAACTACGTGGTCCAAATTAAAGATAGATCGCCGTAGTTACCCATGACCAAAGATATCAGGATACTTCTCGCACAATAATCAATCCAAATTTCCAAGCTAAAAATTGTAGATCTCCTTTACAGTCTTATAATCTTTTATCAAATAGGATAGTCAGATAATTTGTGACTCGTATAATGTCACTAATAATATATTAATTCAATTGTGCCAGAGTGCTCAGTTGAGAACTAGATATCAAGTAATTCGTTTAATCTACCCAATACATATTCTGACAGTGGAAATCGAATTTGTAGCAAATTAAAGTTTGTCGTTTAACGCCTTAAAGTACTTTTACTAATAAATACCTAAACGAACATTAGCGACGTCGTGTGTGCTCGTAAGTTGCGAGTGCCATTCCTGCGCTTGCTTTTTTTTTATATTACGTTCTATATTCGCCCATTGTACCAGGTCGACGTTATTCAGTGGTAGATTGAATCGTTCTGCAACATAAATTCCTACGAATTTCAAAAGGGTAGACCATCTCTCAACAACTATTGTCTGCTAAACAAAAGTCGTTTGTAAAATTTATAGATCGATTTTGAACAAAAAGATTACAATCTGCCACTGAAACTGCTCTTCACCATTTCGCCCGCCCTCCTACCTCTCCATTTTCTGTTACGTTGCAGCGTCATTTTTTAGTTTTTTTCTTTCGCGCCGTGTGCACGCTTCGTTTGTTTGCTTTCGGTGTCGCCAGGACACGCGGTGTCGTGCACGTTCCCGTGCTTCACTTTCGTTGTCTGTTCTTCTCTCGTTGTCACTGTCTCTTATACTTTTCTTCTTTAAAAAATAAATAAACAAAGCAACAACAAAAAAAAACCAAAAAAGAAAAGAAAAATGTTTCTTGCCTTCTCGTCGCACGGTCGACGAGCGCTCGTTCGTTGGTAGAAAAATGACGCGAACGTAACTTATGGAACAGTGCCGCGGTGGTTGCAGCCACGAGATGGTAAACTCCCCTGCAACTGCAGCGACAATGGCGTACCCGACCTTGGAGGAGGAGAGGCGGTCGAGCTGGCACGAGCACGGCCGCGACCACGACCATCGTCGTCGCCATCGTCAACACGACGCCAACCAGATCGTCGATCACCATGAAACCGAGATACTGAGACGCGACCTCGTTTCGTTTTACGCCGTATACTCGTCGAACGTCGAGCAACACGACAACCGTCATGTACACGACGAACCGTGCACCGGTTGTTCCAGTCGTGACTCTACTTCTACTTTACTTAATCGTGATTTTGCGCACAGCTACCGAGCCGTTCCCGAAGCGAGCAAGGGACAGTCAGCCACGGAGCCGTATGAGTTTCCTTGGCTAAGAAACATCCAGAGCAAACCGCACGAGAGGCGACCGAGGAAGCAGAGACAGCCCAGAAAGGTGACAGGGGTCCAGGAGTTCGATGACGAGGACTCAACTTGTTCTGAGGGGGAGAACCAGGACAAGAAACTAGAAGAAACGACATCCAGTCCTGTAAAGAAGTGTCCATCCAGGGCTATCACCTTGATAGATATGAAAGCTAGGTATCGAAATCAACAGAACAGAAGAAATTTGCTCAAGTGTCGTCAATGCCCCAAAGATGCACTTGCCAGGGGATCAATTTGTTCAGCGTACCACACCAAAGTCTCTCTCATTCTCCATAAACTATGGAGGCACAGAAGGAATGAAATTATAAGCAATTGGGTAGCTAGGAACAGTTCGTTGTCACAACCGCCCTCCATCACGTTGAAGGCGACGGTGTTCACCAACCCTGGATACGAATACGACAGATAACACTCGATAAGAAAGGCAACGACAGACGATCGTGTAGATGGATCTCGAAATGCGAATCTAGAAAGCTGTTTTTCGATCAGTATCTTCTCCTTTTAACAAATTAATTTTGTAATAAAGATATCTCTTTACTATGACAGGCGGAAATGTTTTTGTAAGACGTTGTGTTCGGAGGTCCTACAGAGAGGACTTTTCAGAAAATTATTACTAGGATTTGATTTGTTCTATTGTCATTGTACTTAATCGTAATATTCTACTTATTCTTATTTCTAAGGATAATATTATATATTATCCTTTATATTACTATATTATATTATATTATATTATATTATATTATATTATATTATATTATATTATATTATATTATATTATATTATATTATATTATATTATAATATATTATATTATTACAAGAGGATATTCTTATTACAAAGTTATCGATCTCGCGAGAGAAAATATTTGACGAAAAGAGCTGGTACCTTTCGATATTCATCGCTTTAAACTTTAGCTTCCGGATTCAGGGTATTTGTATCGTATTGGTTAAGAAATCCGTAGCCTTCGTCTTGTTCGGAGGATAATATCGGATGCTGTGAAGCGAACGTCCGTTTTTGAGAAATTATTGGTGTTCCTAATCAAGATTTCGGACCACATCTCGTATGAAGTTTGAGGGTATTGATCGATTTGAAACGAACGGTCCATGTTTGGTCGATGAACTACGGCGATAGATGCGGAAACTTTCTCATAGCCAACGAAACAATTTTAGATAGAAAAGAATTTTGTCGAGGTTGTAGGGATAAAACGATAAAGGAGCCTTTCTGCTCTCAATTAAACCTTTTCTGGACGGGACGATGATTCTAAGAAATTGAAACAGCGAAACATTTAGCGCATAAGAAAGAACTAATCGAAAGTACCTTGACACTCGAGTTTTTATCCTTGTAAGCACATTCATCCGCATTGGACTTTAGATTGCCTATGACGAACGTCGCGAAGACCATATTTTTCAGAAAAGATAACAGATAAAAAAGATGAAAAAAAAGAATGCAAATTGAAACGATATTAATGTTGGATGATCGTCCCTAATCGATGTCTTGTGCGTATGTCCATCGTCCGTCTCTGTAATTACGTGATTATTTTCGTTTACTGATCAGTCGACTTTGCTAGCCTAAAATATACTTACGGTGGGGCTGTGTCTAGTCAAAAAAAAAAAAAAAAGAAAAAATAGAAAATATCAAAAAAAAAGGCGAAAGAAAAAATGATTGAGACACGCAAGTCACGAAATTTGTGCCTAGCCGTCAGACAAGCACCATATTTATATAAGGGATATTTGTACAAAAACATCTTGTTTACGTTATTACATGAAATATATTATATCTATTGTACTTAAGCAGGGGACGTGAGAAGCCCAGGCAACTGTAGACTCTCAGAGAACATCCACCTTATCTGTTATTTCTCTGAGATTCTGTGATTTCTGGCTTTTCATTTCACACTCCCCTCCATTTAAGCATACGAGCACAAATGGAAAAGGATTTAATTTCATTTCTTTTATAGTGATCCAAAATCGTGTCTTTCAGATCATTAACTTTAATGTTCTAATCTTCATTTATGTGGTATTATTGATCGTTTATTATTGTAAAAATGATTTTCGAACTTTTTGTTTCGTACTAAATTAATTGCTGCAATACGTTGATTAAAATTCCATGAGATTCGAGAGATGTTCTAAGCGAAATTATTTCCATTGAAAAGATTATAATCGTATGTGAAGTAAAATAAAATATGTTGAGGTCACAGAAGGTGTACACTTTATTTCTCAAAACTACAAGGCATAGTTATCGTCCCATGTTGCATTCGTGCAGTTTGTCTTTTACGAAGAAAATACGTGTCTGTTTCTCTTATAAAAGAAACCGTATCGAATGTTGATATTAGCAGCGTAAGAGAAACTTGGCTCGAAAATGTGCCGGTAGACGTCGCCAAAATCGTCACAGCCGATCGATTTCCGGTTTTTCGCGCGAAGTTTCACACAATCTATGCTTATTTTTCTCCTAAACTTGTCAGCAACGCAAAAAATATATTGTGAAACTTTTTCTGAAACGTGGACCGCGTAACATCAACTCGCGTAACTTCATTTTAACTTTTTTAGAAACAGGAATTTTTTACTTCGCTCCAACGGAAGACTTCCGGCTTCCATCAACAATGTTAGAAACTTGATTCAAAATTTTTAATACATGCGAGGAAGAACGGCTGTTGAGTATCGTCCAGAAAACTTAAGTCTTTATGCGGAAGAGAGCCCGAGAAACTTAATAAACTGAAAGTAAAGTCGAAGCTGCGAGAGCTGTGAGCAATTTACAACGTAAATAACTAAACTTCGTCAGATGAGTTCGTAAATCGTAATTTCTCGAATAGTTCCTCTTTTTGCTTTATCGAATAAAAAGTTCGCGAAACTTTTCAAGTTGCAAATTTCACGGTAAAGGTAACTGCAAAGAGCGCATAGCAGACGGAAGTCTTTGTAAAGGTATTTAGTAACGATCAGGCGCAATCTCTGGTAACGTAAACTGAAGAAAACACGCAATGTCGACGAGAGTCGATAATTGGATGAAACGCGAAACCGCGTGGCTTCCATTTTGTTCTCCTTGCTGCTGAATAACGTTAAATAACGTTATCTACGAATCGTTCAACTGTGCTTTCACATAACGATTTCAACCTGTCATTTCTCGAATAAAGAATGAGTTGGGTTTGTAATTTATACCCGAATAAAACAAGTAACTGTCCTAATTTTCGATTACGATCTTAAACGAGATTAACTTTCGAAATGCAGTACGAAATTTGGTTTGTAGTTGATTTAAAAACTCATATACATAATGCCAATGATACCGATGACAAAGAATAATACCACTGCATCATTCAAGTATCTCGCTTTTTAATTATATAGACTATTTTTTTTACGACTGTACGTCAAACAAGATAGTCAAATAACTAGTAATTTTGCAAAATATCACTTGTAATGTTGTTCTCATTTCTTTCATTGTCATAAAAGGATTTAATAATTGCTAACAACTTACACTTTATGATTCGATGAACTTCGCTAATAACATTAGTCGAATTGTGGCAAGAAAACACAAACGATAAAATACACGCGAAAATTGTGGCGAAACTATTTCGAAATGCGTGGAAACATTACTCCGAAATTTGAGTCATAAATTACAGGAAAGTGAGGAATGTTTTAGCGAAACGGAAACGACAGTTCCACTGGTTTGTTTTATTCGAATGCGCGAACGAATTTACATGCTCTGTCACTTTTATCAGGTCAAAAATTCGACTGCACACTATCGCCACTTCTCGCTTAGCCCAAAAATTGTGTTTTTACGGTTTTGGTATTTTGGTACCCGCAGGCACAAGCGGTGCATTTAAATGGGACCATTCGAACGTTTCTTTCAATTCTAGATTCGCAGGAAAAAAGTATTCTGAAACGAAGTTACCCAGAAAAAAGTGTCCCGGAACAAAATTATTTTTTTTAGAAATTTCAGCACGAATTTTGAACGCAAAACCATCACTTTCGTACTAGCTATTATTACGCCGAGTGGAAATGTAAAAGAAAGCGATACGTTTAAAATGTTTCTTTTTTTTTTTTGCAGAACGAAAGAAAATGCATTCAAAGTGTACGTATAAAACTGACAACAAATTTTCGTATTCTCAGTATTTTTAAATAAAATGTCAACGAATGGGTTAACGTGGAAAAAATATCAGAAAAGAACCACTTACATTCGATCTTAAAATACAATTTCATCTAATATTCCTGTACGTTTATTTATTCTCATATACCAATTTTGTAACAATGTTTTATCTTATCAGTCCTATTCTAGTGTTCAATAATTACAAAAACGGTCATACCATTCACATATCTAAAAATTCCATAGAAACAACAGAATGTCTTTTATCAGAAATCTGTATCATTCTACTTCCGGTTTCGAGACGTTCGAGTAGCTCTCTCTGTTGTTGGAATTATTTTGGCCATGGATTCCGGATCCGAGAGCTCGCTGGAGATTGATCATACGAACGCGAATGTCGTGCGAGAAGAAATGCGCAGGAAGGAATCAAAGGCGTGGTCTCGAAGCGGAAGCTCGTTGCCCATTTTCGTTCCATCGGGTCAGCTACAAAATCAAGTAATCGTTGCGGCGGAACAGGTTAGAAAAAGAAAAAGAAAGATAGATTGAAACAAAAAGTACAAAGAACAACGTCACGTGAATGGTCGTTCAATTCGCGTCGTCCGATTCGCGCGAACTCGCGTTGAATCTTGTTCAGATTACTCAAGTTATCTGAGTTTGATATAAGTATTTGCGTTTGCAGTTGCTTTTATAGATATTTACAGAGCCAGAAAATGTCATCGTTTTATAGAAAGCTAGTTTTCGAAAACTCAATCAGCATGTAACAGTTTTATATTGAATTAGAAACATATTAAATATATATTAAATTTTAATGTTGGAATCCCAAAATTCAAAACCTATTTAAAATCAAATTCATTTTAATTAGTCGAATTTAATTAATTGGCTTTTCACGGTACTTTAGCTTAACGGGAAATGCGTATCTGAAATCAATTTGGTTTAGGGGATCGATATCGACAAGCACGTAATTAGAAATAATATTACGTTATCTAGCAAGTAACTCCTGTTTTTATCCAGTCAAAGAAAACGCTTGAGATTCTCAATTTGTATTGAAACTTACATTTTTATTGAAATTTAAATTTGTAATTTAAGTCCTAAAGTATCTTAATCAAGGTATCTTGAGTAATCCGAGCAAGACTCAGGTACTCGATGCATTCGAACGATTCTTATTTGTTATAACTTTCCATTGCTTCTATATATTTTCAATAGTAATACTCTCGTATGTATCACATCATTAAACATGTCTAATAGACTCTGTGCTGGAGCAAATGTTCATGCATTTATACCAAAACTATCAAATTGCAAAGCGTCACAACGGCAAACTCGCATCGCCGCCGTGTACCTAACCCAACGTAGCGACATGCAAGCTCACGAAATACGAGCGATTGAACGCGATCGATCGTTGATCCTATTCCCATAATTAACGTCGTTGATCAACCGTTTCGTTTACGGGGTAATCGATCGGAAACCGATCACTTTCCGTGTCTCGTTTCGTGTATGATGCGACTCGATCAACCATAACTATCCGTAACGCGAGTCGTTTCGACCGGAGAACGATGCTTGCGGTGAGGATCGTGTTGTGCGCATCGAGTATCTGTTTATCTCGGGAAGTCGGATTTTTCAAGGATTTTTCCGATATCGACTGGGGGATAAGTCGATTCTTATGCGGAAATTTGGATAACGAAAGTTGGCAGGAAGATGCTGGCGAGCGCGAGAAGGCGGTTAACTTTCAATGTGGAACACTGGTATGGTAAATATTGGGATTTGTGCCTCGATTCACATCGATAAGCGGATAAAAGAAATGAAGAATATTTCAGCAACATCCGCAACACCACCATGAAACGGGTTACGATTGATGGTATCTGTCGTTCTGAAACGATTTCGTTTTTCCATCGTTTTTATTCCACAAATATCGCCTACTTGGAATCTGAAGCTCGTTCATCGATTTTACGATGAAAATGCTCACACGAATCTGCGTGATTTATATTCATCTCACAATGAAGTTTCTAATTTCCTGAATTTTTCTATCATTAATGACTGTATTGTTGGATCTTATCAATTTATCGTTGGTCGTGTAAAAATTTTCAAATTTTCCTTGTCGTTAACGCGTAAGCTTTCACTGATTTGAGTCTTTGGTACATGATATATATGAATTTCTGAGTTCTTTGATCCTCACCATCGAATCTTTCACTTCGTCTGCACGATTTTAATCCACTTTCTCAATGTATCAACTTACTCTTGACGTAACCAACCCTTAGCTCTGGACGCAGCTAGTTAAACAAACACCACACGAAGGAAATTCGCGTTGTCGCCATATCGAAAGGATGAATTTCGCGTTAAAGGCATTTTTTAATATCCGGTCCGCAAGCAAGCATGACTATGACGCTCGTATATCAGTTTATAGTGGCACTTCAGCCGAACGCGCGTGAAGTGGGCACGTATACACCAGGCGCATATCTCCTCGCGGAAAGCACGGCAATGGTGAACAACTTTCTCATCATTACGCATGCCGCATTAACGCATGAATATTCATGACGTATGCCTTTTCCTCCTTTCCCCATCCTTTTTACTTCTTTTTCCCTTTTTCTTTTTTAATTTCTTAAGCGGTCCAGAGCCCGACGAAAAGCTTCGTGGAAATATATATTCGCCAACAGCGACCGAATCATGAATGCAATTTCTTTTTTGCAGCTTTCTTTAGCACCGTTCCCCTCCCATGAAACGGTACTATCTGTCACCGCCACCTTTTCGCCTGCAATCGTTTTTATTTGTATCTCATTTAGAGCTCACGAAATGCGTTTTGCATTTTAATTGCGTCAATCTCGCGTTAATATAATTTCCAGCATAATTTCGAGCCGCGATGTTTCGAAAACGCGTGGGTGCTTCACTAGTCTCATGTGAATAAAAAAAAAAAAAAAAAAATGAAGAACTATCGGTTCGATGAATTAATTTAAATATTTAAGTTCCTTTAATGCCGCTTGGGACAATCGGTTAATCTCATTCTCAAGTTACGGGGATGTAGGCTGATTACTGGATATATTGTTCCATCCTACTGCATTCGTCCCAGTGTTTTCAGATGATTAGTGTCTCCGAGCGTTTCCATTTTATCCTCTATTTCGTTTATCATAGCGAATCGTGGAAAACTTAGGCGAGATAATCGCGATTCTGCGAATTCACGATAACAGAAGTTCCGTTTAAACGATCCTGTCCATTTTTCGAGGATAGGGTCGTAATTTAGCAGCTATTACGAGCGCCTACGTCCTCCTACGAATATTCGTACGAAACACTAGCCCATTCACCGACACATACCGACCGTTGCAGTTCAGCCATTCAATGCATTTTACATGCAGGTTAAACCGGTTAGAGGTTAAGGGACACCATTACCTGGTTATTTTGATCGTTTCCATTTTGGGAAAGTGCTTAACGGCCTGATGAGGTTTAGCTTCCCTTTCGCGAAATGTTAAACCGTCGCTATTACATTTTTCTCGCGCACCTATTGTTAGGAACGAAAATTTGACTCTGATGGTTCTTAGTCATGAATTAGGTTTCTTCTTAAAAGATGCGTATGGGAGCAGAATTTTATTCCAGATAGTTTATTCTTATTCGCCTTTTTAAAAAAGGTTTGAAAGAAGACTTCCTCCTCAAATAATATATTGAAAATTACTACTTTTCTCTTAATTTTTCTTGTTAAATTCTTGTTAAATATTCTTAATTGTTACAAGTATGGAATCATTGGAATGATCGAGCATCTAACTGATTATAAGCCTATTAAATTAAAAAACCATATGAGTGACTGTAGATGCAATTAACAAAGAGACAAAACATTATTCGAGAACTCGATCATTAATATAATCAATCTTCAAAAGCTCAGGTGCTACTCTTCCTAAATCTCCTAAAATTCCATTATTATCGATTCTACCCTCGTGGAAATACGCATATCAGCAATTCTATCTCTATCTGTCCTCGCCGAAAAGTTTCCGTCGTCTCTTCAAACTTCGAAACAGATGCTCGCTTAACACTTTGAAGAATATTCAATTCATTAAACTGAGAGCTCAGCATACCGAATATCCAGCCGCGAAATAAGGGGTTGGCTCAGGTGATGAGAAGCTGTACATTAGGGGAATAAATGGAGCGAAACTTGTAAATTTATGCTAACACAATGCCACATATGCTCTAATAAATACATACTAATTATTCGGCGAAAGTAGCGGAGAGAGTACGCTCCTGGTCGTACATCGTCTCCTTTCCTTAAACTTGGACTACTATCATCATATTTTTTGTCCATTCCTCTACGCGAGATCCTCTTTCTCCCAGATACAATTTTCCTAAACCCTAATACGTTACTCCGGTAACCGCCTGCAGAAGAAAGAAACGCTTTGAATTGGATAACGAAGTTAATGCCAGCCGTATGCATAATGCAACATTCCTCCAGCTGCATTAGAAAGCATTACCCCGTCTTATAAATTGAAATTCGCCGAATAAAGAAACTCCAACAAGCGACAGGGAAAAAATGCTTTAAAACGTTTTTGTTACTACATCCTTGTCCTTCGTTGATTTCCCCCTGTTCGTTTCATAAGATTAGTATTAGAAATTAGAAGGTCCATTCTTTTCTTATTTAGGTACTAAGGTATTTAATTAATACTTAATTAATACTTAAAGCATTTCTTACTTTGATAAGGTGTATACCTATTGCACGATATAGAATGAAAAATTCTCAATCACTGATCTTCGATCATTTATAATTTAGCCAATCTTTTTTAAGAAATGTTACCTTAATTTTTAAAGAAATGTTCATCCTAAGTATAGACCTTCTAAAAGTTTTATCAACCTGACAAAGTGCAACTGAGGGATATTTTTCTGACGTCATCATCACGGACGACATCATATATATTCCTGACATACTCTGAGCTCCACTGGGACGTTCGACTGCGTATGAGCACCTTTCTTTCGAGCTCAACTCGCGACGTCAACTTTGGGCTATCATAATTTACGTATTCAAGCCGAACATGCTGATCGATCGGACAGTAATGAAGTTTCTTAGCTCTTGTTATCTCCATGTCCTTTCTTAAACAGTTAGTTACGTTTATCGTATGAAAATTATTGAAAATTATATTCTGCAGGTGCAGACTATTGATTTGAGGAGTGTTACACTTGCAGCTTACAAGTTTCGGTATAAAATCGTTGGTATTGGTACAATTTAATATGTATCTATCAAATATACTTCGGTTTAAAATAATATAATAAATAAAGACTCGAAACCCAAATTTATGGAAGGCTAGCAAATTTGTAATTTTCGGAATTATGATGTGTTTAATGGTTTTATGGAAAATAACATTATACTATCTGAATAAAAATTCGAGGTTCTAGTTTTTTCTAAATTTCGATGTCGACTTATGGTTGCGCGATCGAAGCTGTTGTCGCGAGAAAACAGCTGGGTAATTGAGCTGGCGAGTGTCATTCTATGCGAGTTTCGGGGTTAATACGTCGGAACACGAGAGTGTTGCGGGGTCGGCAACCTGCGACACGCGAACCGATTTTGTACGGTTTCTCTCGCGAATGTGCAAAAAAAGATAAGCGGCGACGAAAAAAGGACAGAATGAAATTGAGAACCACGGGATTGTTTTGTAATGTTCTGTCCTGGTTGAAAGGTGGCCGGTACACGCATCTATTCGCGTGCGAGCGTGTAATTTCGCGCGGACGACATACGCGTTGAAAATGTACCAACGAATACGATGCTAGCGATGACACGCACGTGGCAAAGTATTACGGGTAGATTCGTTATAAAAAACTTGTCTTCTTTATGGTGTTATTTCACGTGGATTAGCCCATGCACGAATTGGTGTTTATAAATGCTGGAGATATAGCGAGATCGTAAAGTCAGTTAAGCAGAAAATTTTGTGTAAGCTCTTTTTATTCGTACATTATCACAATATCGTACATTTTCTAACAGACTATTTTTAATTACAATTTAATATACTATTTCTTTATAAATCTTTTAGAGGAATTTACGAGACGATATAATTCTTTTCCTTTCAATTGGTAATTATCAACCATCAATTGGTAATTTACATTAAATCATTAAGAATGGCTTATATTAGAGGGAATATAATTTTTCTTATGAGTTATGAATGCAATCAAGAAATTTTGTAGGAAATACATGGGCGATATTAATCGGTACCTATTATTCGATATACATAATTTACGACTTAGCTATTTCTCCACCAGCAGCTATGTTCACATCGATACAGTGTACAATTAACGGTACATTATTGTTTCCATTAATATAGGTAACGATACTGAAGTAAGAGAATTATCATGATTAGAGTGGTAAAGCTTGATATTCATGATATTACACGTTGATATTCATACTTCCAATATTATTGTTTGCAGATAGGGATCAAGTACATTTCAGATATTAGGATAATATTCAACGTAATACATGATTTATGAACAATATTACCAAAGTTATAATCAAATGAATTATTCAGTAGCATATTTTAACTGGTTGCTTCATGTGGTTATATATATTAATAAAATTCTATTTTGCAATTATTTAAATGTACATTCTGCTTCTGCTTATTTTCATCCTTAGGATATAATAATATATGTACATACATACATAGTGTTTAGAGGTTAAGTTAATAACTTAACACTATTAAGAGAATTAGATATATAGATAGTTGTTATTAAATGGATAATCCAATGTCATGTTTGAGATTGCTAGTTTAAATAACTGTGTTAATAAAATTATACTTTTTTCAGTGATTTGAATACATACTCTACTTTTACTCATTTCATGAGTAGATCTACATACAATAACGCAACATTAATAGAAAAAGTATGTATCTTCGAAGAGGACGCTCTAAAAACCTCAAACTTCAACGTCACTAAACGATTGCAAATAAATAGAGTCGCATTAAACTTACCGAGTCGAGCAGTCCTGATATTGTTATATATTAATATATATGATGTAACTTGCATTTCACCTTTCGAACAGTCTTCGAGCCTTTTCTTCTAAATCATGTGTTCTTAATCGTCCCTTCTATATATGTTCTCGTTTCTTCGAAGACGGCAAACACCTTTTTTCGTCGCATGACACGGGTCAGATTTGTGGAAAGATATTTTGTGTTATACGTGTGCATCGATCCCGACAAACGATAAATAATCGCAATTAATAATCGCGTAATCGGCGCACGAGCGCCGCCTCGAGCGAAAAATTAATGCGAACGAACCGTGCTCGCGTGCTCCAGCCATCGACGAACGATCTTCGAACGTCGAGTCGCGTTTTTCATTTTAGTCATTCGGTTGACGTTAAAATCGAGTTATGGTGGCTTTATAGAATTCTTAATTCCGTGCCTTGATTAATTAAGTTCGTGTTAAGTAAGTGAATTGATTGGTTGTGTTGTGTGGGAGAGATTAGACGAGGCGAGACTTTTGAACGTGCGAATGCAGAATATTTGAGGTTATAGTATAAATAAAGAATGCATGGCCCATTTGTTCGAAATTTCATTTGCAGAGAGCAAATGTGAGTGTGTAATTAAATTGTTACTATATTATTATTTCGTTATCGAGTAGTATATAGTATAATAGTAGAGAATAAGAGAGAATTTTAAAATATCTAATGAAAATAATATGTACATATAGTTATTGTATTTTTGTTTCTTTTGACACATATGTATTAATATCTCACAAGATTTATTGAACTAAACTAACAAATGTATCGTATTTGATGGAATCCGTGTGTAAGAATACCGTGTTATGCGAGGGATACCTGTACTATAATATTTTAGACACATAGATATTATATTAAAAAGATAATGTTTAAAGAAGAAGAACATATTCGCGAATATTTATATCTTTATATTCTCAAGAATAGTGCTACTTTGCACGGTGACATAATACAACGGTATAAAGTTGAGGACAGTATACATATATTGTGCCATCTCCTTCCCCTTTGTATAAAGGAAAAGGAAACCACACAAAGGTTCATGTTTGCAAACTTCTTAATTGTCATTTAACTTAAACTGATTCTTAAAGTGTTAAATACGGCTGAACTGTGTTGCAACAAACTTTGACGTGAAGAATGTGAGAGAGGGATTACAAGGTGACAAGCGTGCATATGCATATATACGTAGAGTATGGGCGACAAAGCATGTACATAATTCCTAATGCGTTGAGCTGACATGATGTGCACGTGTCTCAGAATGAGAATGTGCATGGAGGAAACATCTCAGAGGCTGTAGGGTAACTCGTAACATCGCTAATACGTAACACGTAGTACGAGTCGTCTAATGTCACCGGCTTTGCGCCATCTAATGGAACACGAGCTCTTTTATAGAATTACGCAAATAAATCATCCGAATTTTCCATCTAGTGATCTTAAATAATAATAATTCCGAGACCATTTAGAAGGAGCTGGTTCGAATATTGCAAATTACTTCAGTATCACAAAATTTAGTGTCGCGTCATTGTATTATAAGCTCATTATAAGCTTATGATAAGCTTATTATGTAGATAACTAATTTTCGATTGAACAATCTTGAATCAAAATAATTCTCGCACTATCTCGAAATTCCTAGAACATTGAAAATTCTAAAATATAGAAATCTGCAGATTTTTTCATCTGTGAACGTCCCCATACGATCGATCTTCATCGCAAAAGTCGCAGCCATTATTCTCCAATATTTTATCTGCCATCTACTAACAACTCTCACAAATCTTACAAATCTCGCAAGTCTTATTGCATCAAACTGATCATTCTTTTTATCCAAGAATACCACGATCTTCGCTAATTACCCTGATATCGCTGTCGAGAAAACGAACCCTTCTTATCTCCGAGTTCTCGCCATTCTTAGTATCCAACCCTACCAGAGAGATGGCTACTTAACGCCACAGATAACACCTCTGACAATCTCACGAACGAGCTATTCCTCTTCTTTCGCTTCCTTTTCCTCAGACCTGGACCCCTTTCCATTGCTAAATCCATCGCCATCCAAAAGATTATCTCTCGAAATCAATTTTCTTCCTCATTCCACGAGGTCTTAATCACGCACGATTCTTTTTGAACTGGCCAAGAAATAATAGGGTCGATCTGTTCTCTGGAACCATCGATCCAGTCCATTTCACGAATGCAATACATAGTTCCCAATCATCGAATGCTGATCGCTCAAAATTTTCAATATTTTTCACTTCTCTATTAAAATCGAATGACACGAGCGAATCGTAATAACGAACTTAATTAATTATTAATTAATGCAGTGTACACGTACATATATGCATGATAACAATTTCTGTTTTCCCCTTCGCATTCATTACAGCTCATGTCCTTCCCAATTTGCACTGTGTGCATCGTCATGTTGTATATTTTATATTCTCATTATTTCGCTAAATATCTTTTCGAACATACCGGACTGCACATTTTTATGTATTTATGGGCAATTTAAAGGTGCAAAAATGCACACAATGCGTATTGTTCGAGATTTGGAGGGGTCGCCTGGTAATTACCGCTACGGTATGACCACCGGACGCAAGCCTCGAGCAGGACGACCGTCAAGGATACCGTAATGCGGACCCATCATAAACAGTGGGCCTATTGTACAGTCGAAGTACTTTAGGACCTACCATAAAACACCTATATTTTTATGCGATATCTCAGGAAGACGGGACACGCGGGTTTCCCCAAGTGTAAGGTCACCCGCGCGAACCGTCACTAAGGCAGCCAGCCCATTCAGAAACATACGGCTTTACCCAAGGACCAGGTAGGAACAGACCTGGGACACCCCCACGACGAACCTTCCGCTACAACAGCAACAGCCCCAAGACTCACTCTTGCAACAGTATTCGAAGAGTCAACACGTACCAGTGAACAGCATATTCCGTAACCTACGGACAGGACAGACTCTTGCATCAGTATTCTAAGAGTCAACACTTACCAGTACTCACTCAGTGAACAGTATATTTAACAGGACAATCAGTACACTTACGGACAGTGGATTCAGAGTAGAACGTGGAACATAGCAACTTAAATCAGTGTAATCCGAGTATTGAATGTAATAAATAAGGTGAATTAAACCTCGCTCTTTACCTTTATCGTATTCCTCCACCTTGAACGCTAATGTAACGTCAATTCATATCAGAGACCAGGCCATACACCACGGACAGGATGGCACCCAGATACCTGCATATCCCTGGCGCGAACCCTCAATAGTCTTAAGTGCCTATCAGGGGCCTTGGCATTTTTATAGTTAAGGTCGTTCGGACCAAGCGAGTATTTCCTTAGATACCCCCACCCCTAGCTTTCCTCAGACACAGTATCGTCAGTAAGACTTCACTTATTCTGTATCCTTAGAATAGTCAACATATCTATGTCGGTCTCTACTCTTATAAGTCGCGTACTTAATGTATCGTTGTAACTAACTCTGACATAACGTGGTTGGAGTGAATTGTAATTTATGTTAATTCAGTGCGTGTTACATTGTGATTGCTGAATTCATAATAAAGGTTGATTAAAACCAAGTAAATAGTTGTGTTACGACTCAACTATATTTTATTTTCACCAACTAACCCAAAAATTACGTGACACTAATAACGTTCAAGGCTCGCGATAAACAACCGATCAGTTGCCATCCGACTGGTTGTTAGTAAGTTGTGCGTCGCAACACGTATAACGTACAAAAATACGTAAATTATATAAGGCAAGATATTCGTTATAATATTTAGGAGATGAAACAAATCTCTATTTAGCGCCCATTTCTTTAGCTAAGTCCACAGAGCTATAAACGTGGATAAAAATCATTACATAGTCATTGCAGTATCAATGAAACCTCGAAAGTTTCGTATAATACGCACGATATATTTGCGAAAGATTTCTACATCTCTTCGAATACTTTCGTGATTTCTTATGATTTCGAATGATTCATTTCGAATGATTTCGTGATTTCGAAATTCTTATGATTTTGATTCGATGTCCAGAGATATGTGATCATTCAGCAGCTTTGGCACGAAGGATTCAGGCGGCGTTATTTCCTAGGACATGCTCTACCACGAATGGCGAGCTTCATTGTCGAGTTTCGTGGAAATTCCTCGAAATCGGTCCCCGAAATAGATTACGCGGGCTTTTCGACATTGTTAGGCAGATCGATTCGCGGGTTTCATTTAATGATCGACTCTCCCTACGACCCTCTGCTAGCTTTTCGTTCGACGCGATGGTTGGATCCTGGTTGAATGAAATAACGATAAGCAGCGGTCGGGATTAATTAAAAAGTTAATCCCGTTGGGTGGTACACGGGCATAAATCCACGACTACAGTTGGAAAAAATAACTGTGAGAAACGTGGTGTGCGATACGTGCGTATACGTGAGACAATGGGATTTTGTATTTTTCGTTGGGGAGTGGGTTAGGGGATTATCGAATGTGATTTCGATGAAAAGATTCTAAAGCATGATCGAATGCGTTTTCCAATGAATCTCTCCTTTTTGATGGATTGCGAAATGGCTAACGATTTTTTGGACGAGATTTAATCTTGTTTGAGACGCTATTTGTATTTGTATTTGTATTTGTACGACGCATATCTGATATTTTTATGTCAAACGTATAAATATGGATGTCTCTAGGTAATGTCTAGCTTTAGCTTGAGTTTTTAAATTTGATATTTGTATGCTTGCATATTTTTTATATCATATATTTAAACGTGGGTGTTCGTAGTTGATGGGTTAAAAGGTTGCAGAAGAAGCTCTAAAAAGATAGTATTAACGATTGATATTTCATAAGAAAATATTGGGAATATTGAATATAGGAAAGAATAAAGAAATTTCAAATTGCTAGTTTTACCGACTTTGAGAACTCGTTTGGTATTTGACTGATGATGGATATTTCAGGGGTTAATAAAAGTTCCCGGCTAAAACTTCCCCGCGGTTAAGTTTATATTAACTTTATTTAAAACCGAAGTTTGTGGCGAAAGTTCCCCGTGCACGATGTACCTCCTTCCGGGAATCTTTCGATTATTCTATTTAAATTCTGATTATGCTTCCATGAAGTTGAATTCTATTAAATGCAAGCAATTCTACCATTACAATCACAAATTAGTCTTAAACATTTTTTTACCAGTTATTATTAATACGAGGATCATTATAAATGGGAATTATTAACAATAGGAACATATTTTATTTAATATTTTTATAAAGAAAACACACGATGTGTTTATTCGACCATTCGCGGAGAGACACGATCGCGAGAAAGCACGTCAACGGGAGTCGTAAATTCCCGTTACGACTAGATAATCGACGCCACGAAACTGATCGATCCCCTGATTTCTGTTACGATAACAGGGGTGGTTCAATTGAGTTTACACTGAATTAACAGGTATAAATTAATGTTTATTCCAACAACTTTGTGAAGAAGATAATTACACTGATACACTATGTATAAGTTAAGTAAGTGATTAATTTAAGGATAGAAACCCGGTAATGACATGTTGACTATTCTAACGATGAAGAATAATTAAATGACGATGCTGTGTCGGAGGAAAGCTAGTAATGGGTGTGTCTAACGCAAGAGACCATTGAATTTGTTGATGACAATTTTGGTTAGGAAAGTGAGAGCAATAGACATTGCTTCTGATTGAATAAAAGAAGGTTGGTGGACTAGGAAGGGTCTTAGCCGCCCTCGATAGAAAGTTGCTAGTGTGAAGTATCATAGTCATACCATGTGAGGAAAACTAACTTTCCCGCGTCTTCCCGTAGTAAACAATAAGCTTTAGAAACGATTCAGTAAAGAGATGTTTGTTCGGTCTGAAGGACCTTAGCTAGAAAGTTCCTGAGATTTATGATGGGTTCTTAAGACTATTGAGGATACGCAGTAAGCGAACATTTGGTTCCCATCTTGCCCGCGGTGTGCGGCCTGGTCTAGGTAGATAACATCCTCCCCCCCGTTGAGAGGGTACCGATCAAAAGTTCTGCAAAAGTTCTGCCGTCCAACTCTTTGTCGATTGCTGGTTGTCCGTATTCTGCTGGGTCGGAGGGGCGGTGTATCGCTCACACCGGTTCCCGGGCCCCTTTCGATTGCAACCGGGACGGTCATCGTGGAGGTTTTAGTCGGTTGGAGTCCGGCACTACCACGCCGCTTTTCCCCAGAAGCGACCTGGTGTCCGTGCGGATTTCCTCCACGTTAATAAAAAAAAAAAAAAAAAAAAAAAAAAAAGGACGAGCTGCGTGGCACCTCGATCCACGATGCTCGTTGCTGTATGAATTGTGGTTGTCTGGATGAGACTGCGACATCAATCACATCTCAACCTACATCAGAGATAAGACATCAACCCCCGAGCTTCGGACTCCTTTGGACACATCACCACCTTATCATCATAGCCTACACCAAGGCTGTGACGCACCTTAGTCCAGACTAGAGATAGGATATCGACCCCCGACCTTCGGACTCCTTTGGACACATCACCACCTTATCATCATAGCCTACACCAAGGCTGTGACGCACCTTAGTCCAGACTAGAGATAGGATATCGACCCCCGACCTTCGGACTCCTTTGGACACATCACCACCTCATCATCATAGCCTACACCAAGGCTGTGACGCACCTTAGTCCACATCTGTTTCTTCGACCATTCGCGGAGAGATGCGATCGCGAGAAAGCACGTCAACGGGAATCATAAATTCCCGTTACGATTAGATAATCGGCGCGACAAACTGATCGATCCTCTGATTTCTGTTACGATAATAGGGGTGATTCAAATGAGGATAATACTGAATTAACAGGGTTAACATAAATTTGTATATTTAACAATATTTAAAAATAATATAACAGACACGCCACAAATTGTTTAACAATTATAATTAGTTTGATACAGGATTCGACTCGACTTTATTATATCTCTCGATGTATGCGTTCGACTAAGCGATGTACAGCGTTTGAGTCTTCAGAAGGAACTAATTGCCCTTCGATCATTTCTTTGTTTTCTCTGGGAGACGACCCCCACTACGCTCGGGTTACGCCACTGTTCACGCCTATGATATCACGTATGCCGCCTTCTTGCGTGGCAAAAATAACGGACCGAAATTAACGTTTCTAGAACTCGATATATTGTATACCCTCCGTTGGACAGATCAGACGATCCGTTTGCGAAACTGCAGAACCGCGAGCGACGGTTAGAAATACGGCCTATAGTAAGTCTCGTGGCGTAACAACATCAGAGATAGGATATCGATCCCCGACTTTCGGACACTTTTCCATATCATAACCTACACCGAGCCCCCTCAACATCCTCAAACCAAAACGTATATAAAGCGAGACTTCACCCAGCTCGGGCAGTTCTTGTTCTAGTCGCTGTTCTTGTATAACCTCTTTCTCCGGTTCAGTGTTATTCTATTATTGTAAGTGCTAAATTTATAATAAAGTTCGATAAAAGAGAATTAATAGTTAGGTTACGACTCAGCCTTCTTTTCTCTTACAATCCAAGTATCAATTTTACGTGACAAGGCCGTTGTCACGTAAAATAAAAAGAAATTTAAGAAAAAAAGAAACTTTATCTTTTCTGGTTTACAATACACTTCCGAGCTCGGAGCGTGACTGTTCAAGACTGACTTGGATGATTTTAGGAGGAGTATTTAAATTCCTTTATTCGTGGGAGTGAGAAAAGGCTTCGATCGTATTTATCATATATTTCTGAGAACGAATAGAGTAACCGGATGTTATCCGGATGGTCACTCATACTAAGGCGCTTCGCTATCTTGTCGCTTTGTTTAGTCGGATTTCATCTGTGACGCCGTCGTTGCCAGGATGAATTCGATGATACGGCCGAAAGGCCGTTGCGTTGAGGGTACGTTGTCTGCCTTGTAGTCTGAATCGCCGTGGTCCTCGGCATTACCAAGAAATTTGCCGTTGAAGTTCACGAAGTGTCGTTATACATTTCGTCGATTTCACAAAGGCAAGTGAAATTCGCATGTAGATGCGTTTTGGAGGCGTGAAAGAGGTCTACGGTTGATTGGGAGTCAGGGCTCCCCCCGCTAACCCATCCGTATCGCGCCTTCTTGATGATGCTTGGTGGTTGTACCGGCGTGGTCCAACTATCCGCAAAAGACAAAATCAGAGACTTGTTCGATGTAGTGATATGTGGGCTCAGTCGACAAGTGTTGAGATCCGAAGGGGTGTTCTGAAAACTATCGATATCAATTAAGTGATTAGTCACAGTGGCAATAACGTAGATATTATTTCAATACGGGTCACTCGCAGGTATGGCCCCTTTCGATCATGAAGAAGGAGGAGTCTTCACGTTATGTCCCGAAGAATGAGTTTCCGATATGTTGTTTATATCAGGTGTAACAGGTGACGTGATGCAGGACAGGTTATTAACCGTCGAAGTGTTGATCGAGGAAAACCTGTTCCTGGATAATTCGATCATCGTGGATTTTGGAGAGTCTGCCGTAGGTTTCGATTCTAGATCGACTTTCTGTGAAGATGATGCTGCGGAGGAAGCTTGCTGTGGGTCTACTGTTTGATCGAGAGGATTTTGGACTGGGCGTGCTGGAACGAGACCCTGAGTGGTGTTTTGCCCTATGCAACATCGTATAATGTCGTTCTCCGCACGCCCGACGTGACCCGGCGTGGCGATCTCGCTCTGTATGTCCCTTCCGGAGGCAGTTGATGCATAAGGATGCTCGTTTGACCTCTCGAAGGCGCTAGCGAAGGGATTTGGTTTTGAAGATATCACAATCCAGATGGTATGTGATCCCTGGCAAGTGGGACAAGTTGACAGCGCCTGGGATGTGATAAATGCGTGTCCTCGTGTTGTCGTTAACTACGAGATATCTCATAGTTGGCAGTGAATGTGTTAAAGTACAAAATAGAGCGTGTAATAGTTAATAAGTATTCTTTGTTTCCATTCTGCATTATTATTTATTATTCTATACTTTTATTTTGTATTCTTTCCATTGCTTTGTTTTCTTCCAATTATGCGTTTGTATGATTTTTCCACTGAGTACTTTATTAATTAAGCTCGTTAATTTTTATAATTTACGTAGAATGCACAGAATTCCCTGAATAATTTGCCAGAGTATCAAAGGGAGGCGATACTTTTGATAGACAAGGATCGTGTCGCCCTGCGATCGCCAACGATATTCGACGCGTGGTCTGCGAATTAATGGCATTATTTTAAACGATTATTAAAATGATCGGATTGTCCATGCTACAGTGGAATTGATTGGAATTTCACGCAGCGGATTCTGCCGTACGATTCGGATCGAAAAGTAACGCGCTAATGAGCAGACGAAATAATTAACAGGTCCTCGATACAACGCAGACGTGATCGCCATATTTGATTATTTCTTATTCGATTTAATATTCCAGTCGATCGTGATCGGTCGTGTCCATTTCACGGGTTTCCATTTATCCGTGAAAAGTCCTATGGACACGAATAAAGGGCGCATTAACGAGACAGGTGAAAAAGTGAATAAACAAAACTTTTCACTTTGATCGAGATTACCGATTCATCCTCGTTGTTTGCCCTCCGCGCCGAATACGCAATTAACGAGAGCGAAATTACCATAATAAGTTTGCCCCTTCGTGTAATCTGTAAACGTACAGGAAATAATGCGTGATTATTTAACGCGGTAAAATATCTTTAGCGGGAGAAAATTGAAGATGACGAGGAGTTTCGTGCGAAATCGGTTAAATAGTTTATTACGTCGTGTTATAAATAAAATATCTGTATAATTTTAATGCGATAACGCGAAAGAAAAATTGAAGAATCAATATTTATCGCGATTTCGAATGGGATAGCTGGAATAAATTAATCGTAACGTGGTAGAGGGCTTGAATGGCCTCACGTGTTTTCAGGTTGCGTAAGAGCAGCAATTATCAACGCCATACACCGGTCCGTCCCCCATGTAGATTCGTTCCGGAAATGACACTGACCGTGCCTCGTTTCCTTCCTTCCTTCCTTCCTATCTTCGTGTGCCACCGCATATCGTGCTTGTAAATTCGATTGGGTATTAACAGGCGCGCCCCCATTACGATTTTACGTCTACGTATCGTTGAATCAATGGAAATTTCGACTATTTTGGAATTATATAATTACATACATAACTCACGTTAGTATTATTATTTGTAATAGAAAATAGATAATAAGGAAGCTGTTTGGTTTCGTATTAGACAGATGATAAGCAAAAAGAGCTTTCCAAAGTGGAGATGTTTTAAACATTTGTAGATGACGTTACATTTGTTTAGATGGAAATATAGTATATCTCTTTTAGGATCAGAATTTTTCTTTAGGAACGATAACATATTGTATTTGTTATGTATTATAATCTTTTTTCTTGTCAATTATTGAATAAACCAATATCTTTTTGCATACAATACTTTGCAGTATTTTTGCAGAGCTTTATAAATATCATTAAACATACTTGTGATTCCCTACAGTACTACAAAATTCCCAATTTAAATTTTACGTTTGCCAATTGTGATTCCACGACTCGGCATCTGTAGAAACTTTATTCGTGTAATTTGAAGCAGTCGAAGTTCTTCATTAAGTATTCAACGAGGTAAAAACGTCAATCTTAAACGTAGCAAAATAGACGAATGTCGTTTCAAAGTAGAAGTAAACACTATCTAACTAATAATTAGTCATTAATAACGAGTTAAACGAGAGTCAAATCAAACTGCAAAACCTGGTATTGTAGGGGGAATGAATTCTTATGCATTGTATAGCTACGAGTGACAAGTGTTTATGAAAGTATGGATGAGTCTAACCATAATCATTTGGGATGGTTGTGTTTGAATAAAATATGAGTATGAATGAATCCTAAGTATACACAGATAGCTTCATACGATCGGGAATCGATAATAGCAGTTCATGATCGCGTATAATAATTCATGTTTCATCAGTCTGTGGGTATATTTATAGATCAGAGAAATTCTGTGTTTGAAAAATAACAGCAGAACACAAAATTTGTATATTATTATTTGTATTATCATACGTGTTAAAGTTAATAGTAAATAGTATGTGTTAATAGTAAGTAGAAACATTTGTTGGAAAGAAATATTTAGAAAATTGATATAACGAAGTTGTACATTTTGTACAATTCCATATTACAACTTGCTAATTTATTTTTTATTATTTTATGTAGTTATAACCTCGCAAAATTTCGCATGTATTTCACTTAGCACACTAAAATCCTATTACATCCCTTAGAGTTTCAACATGTTTGTAAAGTAGGTTTTACACAGACCAGACGAAACACATACGTCGAAACGGAAAATTATCGCGACGAAGTGTCATATTCTGGAATTTTTTATGATCATTAACGGAGGTTGAATCAAGGGACGATGATTAAAAGTGCTTTTTTTTTGTCAGGATGATTCCTCTTGAGGACGAGTACGTCTTAACGTGAGAAAAACTATATCGGGTCCGCGACTCTCGAAAACTTATCGAGCCGTTAATTTTATTTAAGCCCACTCGCGGGTCTCGCGTTAATTGGTAGACAAGCTTTACCATCCCTTATCGCTTTTCCACCTGATAATACCAACTCGATCTTGATTCTGTCCGAACCAATTCGAAACTGGTAGATATCGCTCTCTGCTAATTCTCTCTCTCTCTCTCTCTCTCTCTCTTTATCTCTCTCGTTCGACGTAATTAGAGATCGAGTGACACGCCAAACTGGGATTGAAACGAGACTTAACGAATTGCCTTGAACGTGGGATGGAGAATCGGCCCGAGAGACGATTCACCGACATTATCCCTCAAAATGGTCATTATCTCATTGCGGAATAATTATTTCGCCGAGTGCCATTCTGGATAACGATCCTTTGTCATAGGTAAATAATTATGTGCTCGAATAATAATGTATGAACGTGATGATATGACTGTTTTGATAGGTAATCTGGGTCAGTTAAGTAGATTGATTAGGTTAAGCTTGATATAATTCTTGCTATACGGGGATCGAATGAGAAGTAATGCTTCCGATCCATGGAAACCGATAAGCGACGTTGGTGTTGTGAAAATCTTTATTTAGTTTTGTTTTTGACACGAGAGAAGAGTGGAAAGGAGGCTGTGTAACTAAATTTATAACCAGGCTGCGAATGTTCACGCAAATTCATATTTTAACGAATACAATTATAATGCGTACTGTACTTTTAATATTTTATATACGAGCATTTTTTGTACTTTTGAATGTCCCATGAATGTATGAAAATCTGCCGTCTATTTATAATACTTTCTCTTTTTTAAGAAAAGAAACTTTTAGTCTCAAAAAATAAATATTACAAGTCGGTAATTGATCATATATAGAAATCCTTAAGTTTTAAAGAGCTGATGAGTAAAAACGAAAATAACGCCCGAAATTTATTTTTAATATATTTCTGACGAGTGAATCAATGTGAAAGAGAGGGAAAAATTTGCCACGATATTCGTATCCAGTAAACGCATTATTAGATCAATAAAACGCACAACAACATATTTAAAGGTTTGGAAGTAAGAAGAAAATTTCGTTTCAACAGCGAGTAGCAATAGAGAGTACGAATCGAAATTAACTTCGTGTCCGCGAAATTAATTAAAAGAACCGCTTTTCCCCCGTATTTCGAGTAACGAGTTGACATTTGCCAATATCGATTGCAGCCGGTTGATTCGACGTTGAACAACAAGAGCGCGATAAATAAAATCAATGAAGGGGTCCGCTGCCGTTCCACAATACGCGTTTAATTAGGAACATTTTTCTGATTTCGCGTAATTAAAAGCATATACGCGGACAAAGAAACGCGGTATTTCCGACGGCACGCCACTTGTAAAAGGGACAAACGGCCGGAACCGGAAACACGGACGAGGATGGAGGGAGGTCGTTAACCGAATGCAATTAAAATAATTATCTTGCCGGAAATGCGAAATTCGTTGCGAATCGAGATTGACTACACGCCGTGTTCTTATTTTCTCGTTTGCGTCTATATTCCCGCGTCAGAGATTAAGAGCCCCGAGACTAATATTGTCCATGTTCTGCAGTGTCTCGCGAACAATTAGGAAGCTTTTATCAATATGTGCGTGTCATACGAAATTTCTTGAAATTTTTTGTCCACCGTAATGAGCTGTTGGGTTGGTGCAAATAAAACTCTGAATCATTTGAAGAACACATAGTATATAATAATTCTTTATATATATATAAATAATAATAGTATAGAAATATATAATAATATTGACAATTAGTGATGAATTAGTTTTGTTATTCAAGAATTGTCGAATTACCGTTTCTAAAAACAAATTCTTCGATTCGAATCGTAACAGTTTCTTTATTTGTTTCTTCTTTTGCACATTAGAAACTTGTTTAAGCGTTCGATTTTCCCCAAATGCTAATAATAATTCATGTCTCCAGCATCGTTCATGCCGTTTTCTTCAAATCTCAATTCATAGAACAAAATCATACGAATATTTTAATTATTCGTGACAACCAACGATGAAGGTTTGATACTTTTATTAGAAATCTTCTTAAAAGCAGATAGTATTCACGGTCATACCATTCTGTGATTCTGTATGAAAATATCGAGACAAACGGGCCTTTAATTTTCTTAATTCGACGAGTGCACGCAGATGTAGGAAATTTAAATTTGTACTTGGATAGACTTGTACGGAAACGTGGGGTTCAATCTTTAATTGGTCCGAGTTATACAAGAAGGAAACAGTCCAGTGAGAAATGAAATTGAGAAAAATTACTTCGAAGTTTGATGGTAGTAATTAAGTATGCTATGAACAGAAGAAATTGTAAAGAATGATTTATATCGTGATATTACGTAATTTCGATGAAAGATTTAAACTTAATTTAAACTAAACTCGAGATAAATATGGGAATTGGTAAATATTAGAAACAGCAGTGAAATAGCAAGAAGAAAGATGTAATTTTATGAGTAAAAAATTACGAAATTTAATTATGAAATTGTTCAGTCCAGCAATATTCTTCAATTCGTTACGAGCTAATATGTCAAGGTTTTTTAAAAAAATTATGGTCATATTCAGGTGTGAAATATGATAAATAACACAATTTTATATACATCCACTTGTCGTATTAACCTTTGACGGTTGGTTCTTTTATGCAAGGTATGAAGAGAAATGTTTCCAGCAAACAAATTGATTTTCATTTAATCATAATATATTCATATTTTAGATTGTTAATTTTTGATACTGAAATAATTATGTTGTAACTGAGCTAGTGAATTCAACTATTTGCACGTCATAGGCAAGATCTTTAATTTATGCTATACGAGACACTGTAGCATTAAATCAACTCAATTTTCCTCGTCACTTTTAAATATAAAAGAATCTATTTATCTTTAAATAAACTTTAAATAAATTGCTCTTTTTCCTTCTTTAACCTAATCTTTTCTCACGAATCTTAAACAAGCAAGAATCTACTTATTAGAAACTTTGAACGAACTTAGTCAATCATTTTTCACCAACTTCAAATGAGAAAGAACCTACTCCGCTCACAAAGTATAATTCATAAATCTAAAATGCGATTTACCTACCTAGGAACAGAGTCTAATATCGAAAATTAATTGCACGAAATTGGGCTGGTTTTATTCGAGCGAAAGAACAGGGAACGTCGAACTGACGGCGAATCACCATTGAATATTGAGATAACGCCATCAGCAGCGAAGGCAGCGCATCGTCTAGCGACGTCGCTTAATGCCGGTCGAGCGAAAAGATGATAGGAGCACGTGTCGAATGCAAGAACGCGTGTTCGACAATGCCATCCAATCTTAACCGCATACGTGATCGGCCTGGAATCGCTCGATAATTAGAGTCCATTGATCGGGACGCGTTTGTTCTTGTCAGTGAGAAAATGTCCTCGCAAGACCACGTCGCCTTCTACAGTCGTCATTATATATTTTATCGTTCGTTTGGAACGATGTTACGTATCAAACGGAGTCAATATTCGGATCTTTATATAATTTCAATCCAAACTGATCAATTTTACCTTTTTTGATTTCCTCGTTTCATTAGACATTTAGTATTCGATTTTTAAATTTTATTAATCAGCTAAAGCTTTTCCCCGTTGATCATAAAAATCCGAAGACCCTCGTTAAATAAACTTTCCAATTAAGTTCAATGCAACTTTAACATTTACGTCGCTTTGAAAGTTTCGTTTATGGAAAAGGAAATTCACAGGTTCGTAAATATTTTAAACTGGAAATTCGATAAAAAGGAAATGGGTCGTAATTCAACGAGGTTAAACGTTTCTGGAAGCATTAGATCAAGCTTGCAATTCGGCAGTCGAGCAAATGAGGCGAATAAACAGCCGCGTGAAACAATGGGTGATCAACACGGGCGAACAAAAGTGGAAAATATCATCGCTAGATTAAAGAAGACAAAGAGTGCATTTTGTAGCGATACATCGTCAGCCGGGTTGAAAGCCAATGATTTATGTATTAAAAAGGATTGGAAAATCGATCGGGCCATTAGCGTACGCGGACTGGAAATATTATCGCGACATGTGTTGCCAGGAAAGATGTGAAAATGAAAATGTTTCCCTGTGCAAATTGATCATCGCTCTACTCGATTATACACCATGTCCCCAGAACTTGAACGCGAAATAACTTCGTGCAAACATGGCCGCATTTGTGGAATGCCAACCAGTCGCGTAAACGCAGTTTCACGAACATTTCGGTTTAAACTTCTATGACTATGATTTTCTTGCTATTTCACTGGAAATGCTCACATTAGAACGTACATAAATACGCTTTGCGTGTGGTTCAGCAAATTAATACTTTCTCGTATCTTAAAATTTATAACATTTAATTAGAATGTAATCATTATTCGATTTTGTTGCTATATCATTTGATCGATAACAAGCAGTTTCATTGTTACATTTTTATTAATTCCTTGTATGGTGACTGAAATTACGAAACTATATCGAAATGCGATTTTTTTCTCGTAACCAAATAAAATTCCCATTACATTCTAGTTAACAACATTCTGATTTAAGGTGTTTTGAAGTATCCATAAACAAGATCAATTCAATAGTATTGACCCTTCGTACACGAACTGAGTTTTCTCTCTTCACTTTCTCCAGCAAGAATTCTCACTTTTACTAAAAAAAGTCTCACGCATTTGACTCGACTTTAATATCATAGTGGAAATGTGGAAAGAGTTCTGGAAATCTTGTTTGGATTTTTTAAATAAAAAATGTCAGCTGAACATAAATAATCCAGTTTACCAGGAAGCAGTGAAATATTTCAAATTTTCGTATTCCGTGTAACAAGATGTATTTTCGTGTACCAATTATCAGCTTTCTATAATGAAATATTTCTGAAATATCGATGTATAGGTACTTCAGAGACACCCGGTAGAAGCTCATTTAGCCAGAGACGAATGAACGTTTAAACGGTGATGCGGCGTTAATGATTTCGGATCGTTGTAGTCGTGTTTGCGGGATTATTAAGCTGCCGATTAATCGCGTCAGCAGCGTAAATGATTGTTATTAGACAATGAGACGAGCCATCTGACAAGATTGATTGTTGCCGCGAATGGTACACTGAACCGACGAGCGATCGACCATTGTTATCGATGCTGTGGACTGCATTGTATTCCTCCATCCTGTGCCATCGGGCAGGGTGGCGACGAAAAATTACATCTAACCGTTGTAAATGACTCCATGAACGTTAATTAATTTCAGCATCGTTCAAAGCTGACGCGCTCGATCGAATTTCGTTGATTTTCAGCCCTGGGACAATCCTTTGTTCTTCGCGCTTTTTGAAATTAACCGAACGACCGTCAAAATATTTAATCTATTTTAATATTTATTTTCACTTATGCACGTACTTTGTTCCTTGTTTCTGTTTTTTATTTTGCATGAAATTTGACTTTTTATTACCTTGCTATCGTAATACCGGCTGTCGGCATTTTAAAAATATTCACGATTAACAATTCTGTGAAAATTTCATTTTAATGGTCTATTTTCTATACGCAGGATAATATTATAGAATATATTTAACACAAAAACAATAAAATAATAAACTTTATTACAGTAATATAGTAAAATATTAGAAACATAACAAGATAAACACTTACAAACTCGTGCACACTTCGTAAAGTTTTAAATTTTAAGATATAATATCGATATCGAGCATATTCAATATGCTATAATTTAGAATATTCTAACAAACATTTCATTTTTTACGTCCTTTTACATTCAATAACCTCTCAGGCTATAGAGCTGATATCGAAGTTAGAATACAAATTAATCTGGTCACGATTGCAACTTACGCAACTGCAATCCATGCCCTGAATATGATTTAACGCTACAATAAAAAACCTAGTAGGTATTTCACCTAAACTGCCAGACCAACTACCATTTCAACCAGGTGTCAAAATCTTCGCCCTAAAACCGCAGAAACGAACCCTCTTACCAATACCATCGAGTCCTCGGTTTCCACCTAGTGACGGACAAGGGAAACGGTAGTCTCGGAAACCTCCGATAAAACGGATCGGCCTGTACACCCGTGGAACGCAATAAAGTGCACGAAACAAGCGGTGTCAGCATCGATCACTCCCCGGGTGCCCGATAAGATCGACGCTTCGCGCAAAAAGCATCGGGTCTGTTCGAAGAAGGAGCTTGTCGGATTTACTTACAACCCCATTCGACGTGACACGTCCTACCCACGCGACTGTTGCCATTTTCGCCCGAGTCCACACACCCTCATACTATTTCACCCTTGAAACACGATGTAGCAACCGCTCTCTCGAAGGGTGCAAAATCGATCTGCGATTAACGACCTGCCGGCTAAAAAGATTATCGTATCGCGTGTTGACTAAGAGACAGTCCAGACCCTGGTGGTATTTGGCGAGATAGGCCAACGAGTGGGCGAGAGAAAAAGGGAAGCAAAGATCGAAGTAGAGAGAGAGAGAGAGAGAGAGAGAGAGAGAGACAGAGAGAGAGAGAATATCGTCATCCGGAGGCTCGCCGAGCCAGAAAATTGCAGCGACGTCGTTCGCTCGTCTGTTCGTTCGCTACCTGGATTTATTCCACGCAATTACCGCGATAAGGGGCTGCTTTAATAATCGTCCGTTAATCGTCACCACCGAACTACCTCCCCGATCTTCGTCGAAGATTCTCGCCCTGGTATTTCATGCCGCGATCTTATCGTTGATAAACGACACATGGACGATGTTTAGACGTATTTGAGCTTGTGTTGCCACTGATGGCGATGTGCTTCGAGAAGTTTTTCATTTCATGGTTGGATTTCTTCGGGGTGACTCGTGGATATCGCACGAATCGCTTTAACGAGGGTTGGTTTTAATGGAACCTGACTCGAACGAGATTTATTTCTTCGATTCGCTGCGGGTGAACTTTCTGTTAACGTCATGTTTTGTCTACAACCACAATTTATACATCTGCATATTTACAATAATTGTTGCAGTCAGTTTATATCACTGAATTTTGTTGTTTAATGTTGCAGTCATGAAAATATATCCATTTAGATTCTACAATTTTCTGCAGTTCGAAAGAATCGAATATAATTCGTATAAAAGCGCCTATCATACTTGCTTGTTTCTGAATTAATTCGTTTCATTGGACCGTTCGCTCGTTGGAATCATTACCGATAATTGAATAAACAGTCTGTGAAGCGTGTTGGTGTAAAATTTATGGATCTCATGGTTAGTTCGAAACTTTGCGATCGGATTTATAAACGAGCGTTAAAATTCACACCGTTTTATAATAAATACGAAAGCATCGCAGCGCAAATATTTGTTGCGAATGTGGAGTCAATTGACTCTGGTGCGGTTCAAGAATTCGCGGTTACCGTTATTTAAAGGGACATGTTAGAGCTGCTAATTACTTTTGCCGTAACGCAAAATTGTCGCGTCGCGTTAAATGAAATTGTTCCTGGCTCACGCGTAGACCGTAAAACGTTCGTTGTCGATTCTGCGACAAAATTCTTCAGCCAACCCTTGTACATAAAATCCATTGTTTTTATACGATATAACGATATTACGATATAACGATATTATTGTAAAATGGTTCAATCAACTCTTATACATGAAATTTATTGCCTTTTTGTAACTCGGGTATTTTAATATTATGAAATATTCGATAATTGACTTATATAGTAATCACACGATTAACCTTATAAATTAATAGCAGAGTCTAAAATTAGAATTAACAGTGTTATACGAAAAAATATATTGGATACTGAAAATTTCTGAACGTATAATTTTTCAAAAGGAAACATTAACCTCGATATTGTCGATCAGTTTTCCGTCAGTTGGGTTTCACTTTGATGAAACATTTTCAAATCGACAAGTTATATTTATCGGTTTATCTGGAAACTGGAAATTGCGCAACTGTTATACACAATGTTCTTATGATATGTAAATTTCAAACAAACGCAATTCGAACGTAATTTAACACTTCAAAGAACGACAAGTAGAAGAATTTTTAATAATATACTGACTGAACCAATTGTGACACGAGGAAAACTAAAAATCAATACTCTGTGGAATATTTTTTCATCTCTCGTAATTTTTATTTCAGCCTTCATTACGTGACTGATATATTAAAAAAGTGGAAGCGCCCCGAAAGAGGGTGATGGCTCTCACAATCGGCTCAGCTTGGCAAATGCGTCCGACCATAAATTAAATTCGAAATCGGCGAAAGTACATCGATCCTTCCCTTCGATTTTCATTCGATATTAGTTTTCGATTATTTGTTTACCTCTCGATCGGTTTTCATAAGTGATTGTAATTTTAATTAATAGCCGTGGTCGGCACATGTATAAATTTCCCTGCGAGATAGCTCGCACTAACGAAAATGAATTTTTGTGATGTATCAATAAAATGCCGGGCTATATACATTGGGTTACGCGAGAATTTGAATATTTACTGTAAAAAACTTTTAGTCATATGTACCGCATATTGCGTGCGTTATATGAAACATTTCCAAGTTCTATGAGCACTCGACTATCGTGATTGTACTGATACTTGAAACTAATCTAAAAATTTATATAGAAGTTACAAGATATTTACTGTAAAGATATATTTAATAAAAAATGGATTAGAACGCTAGGAAACATATAACTATTATAATTTACTATATCGCTGCAACTCTTTCAAATATATAGTTTCAACTAATTTTGCTATAATTATCGGATCGCAATCTTCGACCAATACAAAAAATCATTAACTTTGATTAATTTCCTCAATGATTTGGATTAATCGCTACATTTTGAATGAAACCAGCTAGCGTTCTAACGCTTGCGAAAAATGGATGTATATACATACAATCGACGAAGGTGTCGATTAGCTATCATAGAGAAACTGGAACGCGACGAAAAACTACGTTGAATCAACGAGATTGGTCGAGATCGAAGCTGGTTTCATCTTTCTAGAGGACGTTGCCGCGTGAAACGTGATATTTATTAAACGGGAATGACACGACGGATAAATCTACACGTGGAACGTGTTATCGTTCGTGTTTCAACCTATCAATAGTGTTATCCTTTGAGAAAAAAGTAATAACGAAAGACAGGGAATGCTTCGGTTAGGATTAAAAGCGCTTTAGGGTCCTAGTGTATTTTATTTCGTTGACAAAAAGTTCTCACGCGCTACTTTCCAAGCCAGATCGATCATTGAAGGAGATGTTAATTAAACTAATTTAAATATTGGTAGGAATTTTTGAAAACTTGAACTTGTTACTGAATTTCGAAATTGTATGTTTGCCCTTTTTGCACATTTATATTTAATGAAGCCAGATTTTATTTGTAATACGTTCAATTTAAAGCCCGAATTTTACATGCATTTTAGAAATAGAGTTTCAAATAAAGTTTTCAAATTATGCAGAACATTTCAATATGTTCGAAACTATAATTATCGAAACTCTCATTGAAACCTATTATTTTCCAGGAAACAACCGCTGGTTACATCATCCAACCACTTTTTCTATTGAGAAGATTCCAAATGCCTAGTTCCATCTATCCTAATATTTCTAACCATAAAATGTTTTCAGTCGTATTATATCCAGATATAAAGCGATCCTATTACAAACGATGATATGTATTCACGATATGCGTAGGAAACCTTGTCTTCACGTCACGTATACACAGCTTTTACCAGTTCCTGTATGTAAGCTTGTAGCTGACGTAACCCGTTTTGATTCAAGATACACTCAACGTAACGGGAACAACGATGAAACTACGTTACACAGTCTCGATTTTGACGAACGTGAGGACAAGTAATAGCTCTAATACTTGCTATTCTAGCATCGAGAGCGCGGAACATCGTGCCACGAGAGCTCTCGTAGTTGGTTAATTCTTTGTGGCTCGATGCTTCCGGATCGTCTGGATCCAATTAGCGTTTGACGTTGTTCCTTTCGTTGCACCGAATTGTTTTCATAGCCTGCGTATCGTTTGTCGTTACAGGTATTGACTTTTAGAAGAATTGATTTTTATGCTGTTTTTAATGCAATCAGCACCGAGTTTCAATCTGTGAGAAAAGAAAAGATGATATCATTTTATTGTTACGTTTACGCGCGATTGTTCTCCGTAGATTTTAATTGTAAACACATTTTTAGCGAACTATCTTCGGAGGAGTGAAAACATATGAGTATAAAATAGAGTAAATAGTTTGTAGCAAGATTATGTAAGATTATGTATGGTTAAATGTATTAGAAACAATTGAAGAATATAAAGTACAGCTGGATATGATGTGGTATTAGCGTCACGGTGTGAAATTTAAGCTCTAGGTACGCATTTTTCGTGCAGTGCATTATAACATACTTACATTCTCTTTTTCTCTAGTTTTAAATTATATTAAAATAATTACATTAAAAATTGTGTAGTAAATTATACAGGCGTTTTCAAAATACACTTAGACTGATTTATTCGAAGTTTTTCTTTTACTTCTAATTTACAATAAACAATCTCAAGTACAATTTATTATATAGAGCTGAACATAGACAGGATGGAAAGATGGTGACTAAAAAACCAGAAGATTTTCCAAACCTAAGATAAGATGCAGATGGGATAGCAATGAGATGAGATTGAAGATGCAAGAGGAAAAGAAATCAGGAGATTGGCTCTCCCTGATGCAGCTTTCGAAACCGAATCTTTCATTTTCCAAATGAGTGGCCCATCGCTTTTCTGAATTTATCTATGAAAATGATGAATCATTTCTATAAAAGGAAAATAACCAGCAATACAAATGGATGTATAAATTATTGTTTATAAGACATATAGATATTGCAGTCATATCTATAGCATAAGATCGTGGTTCTGGAATTCGAAAAGATGATGACGATTACATACGTTGAGCGATTAAAGTACTTATTAACTTATTAACGATTATAAGATGTTTATAAAACTTAGAATCTAAATCTCGGACAATTAACACGGATTACACGCGACGAACCTGCATTCATTTGCTATCATTAAATCTCGACAATATCGTTGAGCATCTTAGAGGGAAATAAATGAAAGCGCTGTTGCGAAAAGCAACACGCGTAGGATTGGCTGCATGTAGTTAGAATTTCAAGAGCACGCGAGTTCGAGCGCTTAAATTCGATCTCGACACATAGCGCGTTTAATACTCCGTGATATATGCACACATTCACGAGGGTAGCATAATATCGCGCGATTAGGTTGCGGCGGCAATAACAATAACACGAACGGCAAAGATGAAGGCGCGACCTGGAATATAATAACGATATCGGCCAGGTTGTGTAACCCTGACAGTTACTAATTGAGATATATTAATAACGACTGGACACCATATGTTTTCACGTGACGGTAACAGATATTGATCGCAACCAAATCTATTTAGAAACCTCGAATCACTGTCCGGAAATTTGGACACCATTTATTAACCCAATATTCTGTCATATCAATTAGTTTTCTTTTACTATACGACACATATTGGCTAGTCAGGATCGTAAAACGTTATATTAAAATTGACGTTGTAGCATTGCTCAGCTCCATTTTAGACATTTTTCAGGACATTTTTTTTCACAGTGTCTTGACTGAATGATTCATTTATTTGCGAATGATGAATAGACCGCAAGAGGATAAACAGACTGTGGATACTTATTTATGGAAAAATTGTAAACATATGCAGGATGTATATAATATTATGAAAAAATATATAAAATATTCGAAGTAAGCCGCATATTGTAATATCTAATGGACGAAACAAGATTTCTACAGAGATGAAATTCTCTATAATTAAGTTCGGAAAACGTTCATAATTTCTTTAATTACGCTCATAAAATACATTTCGCCAAGTGTAGCAACCCTGAACACATTTCGAATATAATTTCTCCAAAAAGTTGTCTCGTACGTCAACTGATTTCTGTGTGGTAGGCGGCTAGTCATTAGCGTCCAATAACTCGCCAATAAATAATAATTAACGACGTCGTCGCTCCTCGGGAGGATCCGCGCGATACAACAAAGCCTATTTATCGAACGGTAGACACGCCATGCGCGTGTTATAATTGGATACTGAGGGCAGTCTGCGCTCGCTTCTCGAAACCGCCATGCGAACGCTTGATCGTTCGCCTGGAAAACGACCTTATCAGTGCGGATGGTTGGCCCCAGCCACGTGCGCCGGATTTTTGAAGGAATTGTGATTCGAAATTGCGTACTTCAACCTTTCATAAGTATAGAAAGACGAGGAGAAGGAAGGGAATCGTTTAACGTGGAGGTATTCGATGAAGAATCAAAAATATACTCGCGATCCGAAGATCCATTTCAATGTAAATTCGGTTAAATGAAAAATATCGATTTAATGTAGCATCGTTAATCGAATATATCCCTTTTGAATTCATTCGACGATAAATTTATCGGCAATTTCTCAAAGTATGGCATTGCAGATAAAAGATTAGTAACTACTGTTGAGCATCGGTATGATATTTATCATCGTGGAAATGCATAAAGCCAGCAATTATTGGTAAAAATGAAACAATTAATTAATTTAAACGAATAGTAATATAAATATCGTCGAAGTTGCTGATATAGAACGAGACGAAGCTCCATCTATACCAATTAATCAAATTAATCGATCTGAATTTATATCTTTTGGAGCGTATAAAATTGTTTTAACTGTAAACAATTTTTTGTTTACCTTATACGTACCTTTTAAGATTTGGGCTGAATTATAAATGATGACCGTCACAGACGGTGTGAAATTTTGGGATTTCATCGTAGATAGGCTACAAGATAAGGAATGTATGTATTTGTCGAATATATTATTCACTTGAACTACTGTTATTACGTATGCAGATTTAGAGATAGCGTGAAATAAGATAAATTCACAAAATGAGATTTCATTAGCAAGGATAGGTTAATGAATAATAAATAATGAATTTCTATGCTCGTCAAATACGTATAATATTGTATTAATTACTGTTGATACGTATTTAGATCTAAGGAGAGGGTAAAACGAGATAAATCCATAAAAATTGTGGATCTTATTAAAAAGATCATAAGACGAAGAATTTATGCAATTGTCGGATACATTATTGACTCGAATAATTGTTAATATCTAAGTACGTATTTTAGTATAGCAGAGGTTTCAATTAAATTTATCCAAAATACTCGAATAACGTTTGTTCAACAATAACTGTAGCTCTTCATTCGGAGCCATTCAAAATGCAAAACCGTTTTATAAAATTATGATTTCATTGTTCCTAGCGAGTGAAGCGCGTGGTTTACACGCGAGCACGCTATCGACCGCATCGATATTACCTACTTGCATTAAAGCTGTCGCTTTTCAAAGGGATACTATCTGGCGAGATTGTCAACTAACTGTAATTTTAACCATAGCAAAATTTTGCAAAAATGCCCTATTATTATTCATGATATTATTGCTTTGTAAATCGGAACTGTGTTCCGGCCGCGTTCATTGTAAATTCAGACTCGATAAATCGAACAATTTTCAAGGCAATTATTAAAAATACAAAGTAGAACAGAGTGAAGGCCATTGTTGAGTCAGGAAATGCTATAACCCTGTACGTAAGCAGATCGATATCAGGTCATTGAAATCAAGGGTTGTCGGTATCGAGTTCCTTGAGTTCAACTCACGGCATTAAATTTCACCAGCTCAAAATAATTGCCAATATCAAAATTGTTTACGTCAAGTCTCTTTCTCTAGCGTCGATTTAAATTATAATAAATTCTTTTTTTAAATTCTCCAATTTGCTGTATAATAGGCACTCCTCTTAGTAACGTGTTTTCTCTGGTAATTATATACAATTGGATACACCTGTCGTAACTTCTATATATGTTTTCAGATTAGTTTTGAACTTGAACGGTATCATCATGACAATCGCGTTTCATTATAGTGTCAATGAAATTCCAAATGGTTCATTCAATTCACACAATGTAGACATCAAAATTTCTTATGACAAGTGTTTGAATGCTTTCGTGAGCCATTATAATGCTGGATCCATCCGAATAAAATCGGGCACGACATAATCCCTTGTGGAAAAACAGGCAAATGATATAGAATAGAATCTTTCCATTGTCTGCTAGCTTTCAGGAAAATCGAGTTTGAAAATTTATCAAGTATACTTGAACATGGCTAATTCTGCATTGGACAGGACTAAGTAAGATAGGACGTAATTCCACGTTTGAAAATAAATCGAAAATGTGAAGCAGTTTTCCGGTAACATTTTCAAGAAAATTGAATACGCACAAGTCAGGTGTTGAATTAGTCATGTTCAAGTATATCTGATAAACTTTCAAATTCGATTTACTCGAAGACTAAGCCGAGAACGAAGAAATTTCGTTCCATACCTTTCTCATATTTTTACACAAGAAAACACGCCTCCGTTTTACATGTTATTCGGTCAGATCTAGTATTTATTATACCGTAAGTTTACACGAAATAACATAGTTCAAAATGGATGGAAAGTGTGCTATATTCAATATAATTATCCTTTCTCAGACTTGCACCACGAGATCTCATCGATTCCTTGGAATCTCCTTGAAATTCCTCCCAATTGAATACCAATAGTATTCTATATCCCCGAAAGATCTCTCTCAGTACCAAACTTCCTCGTTTCATCTCCTTCTCGACCGTGACATTAAAGAGCCGCAAACTTTCCTTCCTTTCCCATAATTTCTTGTCTTCTCAGCCATCCCGTTTTCATTCGTCGTGAATGGATCACGATCTCTGTTTGCGATTCAGATCGATTCGCTTTATTACAGGATACGAATGAATGAGGCAAGTAAGGTAGTAACAGGTGGAACGTAAACTTCGTGCTTAGAGGCTGGTAAATATTTGACGAGCCAGGGCTGTAGCCGGAGGAGACGTGGATGTCGGCTGATTTATAATGGAGGTCGTGAACGGCCCGGCTCCGATTTGAATGAAACACAGTGGGCTTGAAGGAAACAGTCAAAATTATTACACGCGTGTCTTTTATTTAGCTGCGGTAACTCGAGTTTAAGGGTTGAAACCACTCTCTAAAATTGGACTTCTTAAGAGTTAACTTAGGGACAGCTACGGATGGAAAGCAACTTGTTTGACAAAAAATTGAATGATTTTTGACATATCGCGAGGGTGTGGTGGAGTTAACAGAAAGTTGGCAAAAATGTTGAAAACGACTGCGTCAACAAATACAGCGATTACGCATGCAACGAAAAGGATCGCGTTTTTTATTGCAAAATGAGGAATATACGTCCATATAGAGTGTATTCTAATAAGGATTAGCTCTTGAATATCTTTGCTGTTTTTGGAGATATGAAGAAACCGTATTAAGAAAAGCTATTCGGTGTACAGCGGATTATAATATGGCAATAATAATCTTTTTGCAGCTGGAGGAGTTTTCAAGGTTTCAAGGCCACCTCCATTTCTTTAAATGGTATGATATACGTTTTTCTGCTTTATTTGATGCAGCTCCATATTCTCTACAAATAAGAATTAATCCATGTATGTTGAAAAATTGTTAGTTTAGGAGATATTTTAGTTTTAATTAGTCGAATTTAATGTATGAAAGACACAGAAAGACGCGAAGCGGTATTCTTGTGTTTACGTTGTCCTTGTGTCTCATACGGTAAATTGGCAAATTAGGGATGATTCACACTCGAGATCACGGTGTACGATCAGATCACGTCAAGTCGAGCGTCACATCAGAGTCAAACTCGCTTATACGTAATCCAATCAGAGCATTCACAGCAGGCGATCAAGTCAAACGAAAATCTCCCGAATAGTGCAACAGCTAGTCTGACTCAAGCTTAACAGTTGAAATATCTGCTTAAACAATCATTTTTCGACATACGTTACATAGCATACATAGGTTAATACTTTTTTATAGAGAATGTCGAGCTGCATCGACCAGTGCATAAAAGGATATATAATTCCATTTAAAGAAAGTGACCTTGTAATCTCCGAAAGTCCAGCAGCTGGAAAAAATTATTACTACCATATTATAGTCCCTTTTATATCGAACAACTTTTGTCCATAAAGCTTTTTCATATCTCCAAAAACAACGGAGATATTCAAGATTCTTAGTAGAACACCCTGTATAGTTGCCTCATAAGTTACATAAAAATTCTATTTTTCTGCAAACCAACAGTGGACTCACATCAACCATTCGTAACAGCGTTGTTAAAATCAGTGAAGCTTGTGATTTCTACAAATTCATGTTTTCAGGCATTTGTTTACAAGCCATTTGATGTATTGTTATGATATTAAATATTTCTTACCATCTATCACCTACCGTTGCTTCTCACGATCCTCTCAGCTAATCTAATTCGATCGAATCAGAATCAATGTCAGATACCTATAAATGCGACATAACGGCTTAATGCATACACGGAGCACATCCTTGTACGATGTTGGAGATCGATACAACGTACCGTTCGCGATATCCTGTTAGAGTATCGATAGCACTCAATCGCATCCGAGAATCAATCGAGCCAACACGGTTGCTTACCATATGCTATGAGAACTGTTATTATTTGTTGATTGCTTCAAGCGTCCTTTAGGATTTTTATTTGCCTGGCTTGGAATTCCAATTATGCAACGGTAGAATCATTCAACTTGCTTCAGTCACAGGTTTTAGGTATCTTGATTTTGTGATTACTTGAAGTATGTGAGTTTTCATATACGATTAATATAAGTCTTGAGTTAAAATAAATGATTTTAACGTATAGTTTATATATTTGGTTAAGGTAAATGGTTATACGCAAGTGGTTGTTTTTATGAAAGAAATTACATCAGTCAACTACATTAATTAATATATAACAGAAAGTGACATCGTTATAAACATTACTCCTTAAAATTCATCTTTCAATTTATGATTATTTAATTTCACCTCATAATGAACGAATTCGTGGGAGAAATCATTTGTTTTTTGAAAAATTGAATATTAATTATGTATTTGGGTAACGAAATTGAAAATTGTACGAGAAGTATAGTTGATCAGCTTGTTTCCTAAGAAATATTCACATAAATTATGTAGTTCATAATATGTACAATCGCCTATGTGTATGTATCTATATGGTACAAATGTTTCTGCAACGGTATAAAAATATCACAAGTCAGCTATTAGAAGTTGTATGCGTTCTCCACGCGGAATTTTCTCTGACATTCGCGAAATCTTTGCAACACGAGTCGCAGCAACCACGATTTTAATGATTCACATTCTCGGCACAGCGATAGTTGTTCCTTATGAAAGTATATCTGGGATTTCTGACTGCCTTTTGCACTTACATTATCGCGTCATAATCCAGGTGACCAAACACTGACGTTAAGACGAGAGCGACGTTTACGATCCACCTGTTTCTACGCTCCGAAAATTCGAACTAAACGAGCTCTTTATTTTCAACACTTCCGAATCTTTATTTCCGTAAACGTCATCGTGTTTTATTCGTCGTATTTTTCGTTCCCTTCCTGCTATTAAAATTGATTTTTTTTCCAAACTTGGAAACAATTAACTCGGTATCAAAGGTATATATTCGAATAAATATTTGCCAAACGTTTTCCGTTAAATTTGGGTAGATCAATATGATAGCAAAAAATTTGGAAGAATATTCATATTATTCATTTCATCCTTCAATATCAAAATAAAATATTGTAATAAAAATCGCTTCTCTGATACTAAATATCGAGTATATTTCCGGATCAAATTCTCACACATTTTTTCCACCACCATTACGAAGAAAAGATCGTTAGCTTAGTTAATTATCCAACGTATTTTTAAATCAAATTTCTAAATCCTATTCCTTCCCACGCGCAATTTTTCCACCATAACCAACAGGTTACATTCGTTATAATTTCCACCGTGCTGAGATTTCTCATATAATTCAAAGAGGAACATCGATGGAACGAATGCAGATAAGTTCAATTTTTCCGGACTCTATTTTAACGAACTTGTAATAACCCGAGACTCGTGTAAGAATAAAGAGAAGGTTTTGCTTCAAGGGGGGTGCGGTGGGCACGCGGGAAATTTTCATTTCGTTGGAAAGTTTTCGCGGTCCATTGAAAGTTTAAGGAGCTTTCACGGAACGGCGACTCCACGGCTCGCGTATGTTAATTTATGTGCGAACTGCATTACAGTCGGTAATGTATTCAGTATTCATCTGGTGAGAGGAGCACATCGAGGATTTCTATCTACGAATCTACCGCGTTTCTTCCCTTCTTGTTAGAATTCTACTTTTTTACCTCTCGAGAAAGTTCTGTCGCTGATACCGGTGCGAGTTTGTCGTACTCAACTGTAAATAAGTAAGATTCGAAGTTGTTAAAGATTGCGAAGATTCGTCTTGTGTATTACCTTCACTTCCTTGCGTTACGACAATCCTTAATCTTTGGTATAACAATGTTTAAAACGAAGAATTATCTGTATCGAGATATTCTTAACTGTAAATTTTGGAAAATTTTATTCAATACATATAACAACGAATAAAAGAAGAATCAATTATCCCATATACTGTATTCGTTCCATTGCTCTTCCCTTATTAATAATTCTAGTTTGCAATACTACGATAATTTAATGTCCTCTTCGTCCCCAAACTATCACCCTAACTAATTAAACTTTCCTATCACTCGACATAAGTTTAAGCCATCGTTCGAACACCTTAATTATAAATAGCAAATAAATAAAATAGCAAAATTTTATATAACTATATTATATAGAATAACCAAAAATTGTTCAAACCTGTTCATCACTCGACACAAATTTAAGCTACCACACGACCCTTCTTTAATTCGATTAATTCAAATCACCATAGCTCTATAAATCTTATTTACCATCAATATCATTCAGGTTGACGGGCCGCAGGTTCACCAAGAGAGTACGTCTTTCGTCAATTTCTACCTGTTCTTTGCTGGCACGTTCCTCCTTACCATGTCATGCACGTTGTTGTCGAGCGGAATCTGGTGCTTGCTGGTTCGACTGCCTGTGATCCATCTGCTATATGGTCCGACCGGGATCCTCGTAGCCCTGACCAGTTACATGGTCGTCGCGGGTGCGATCACGTTCCCCGCCTCATGCATCCTATACAGGCAACACAATGTGACCCAACGTCGACGCCCTTTGCTCCCGGTAAGTTCATTTCTGTCATCCTTTCGCCTTCCCCCTCATAGCTTCACTCTCCCTTTCTATTTCTCCACGCGGCTAATTAAGGAAACACAACGATCACGTAAGAGTGCGGGATAATTGAAGGGCTTCCGGTAGGTTTACCGTCCACAGAAGAACGCCTCGACGGGAATTGGACGACCTCACGCTGCGCCGGAAGTCGAGGAGACGTGGCAAGAGATGAGAAAGTCGCGTGTTGGCTTTTACCGCGATAGGGAAAGTGGTTTCACGAAATTTTTGCTAAAATTGTGGCCAGTATAGAGGTTTGATCAGAGGAGATGATACATAGGGAAAATTAATTAGTACTTGTTAAGATAAAAAATTTAATTCAAGGAAATTTACTTTAGCTTTGTTGCGAATATCTTAATGAAATTTTGACAGTTGAGAAAAGTCACGTGTTGACTCTTATTGCGATAGGGAAGATGGTTTGACGAAATTTTTTTGCTAAAATTGTGGCGAGTACAGAGGGCTTTGATCAGAGGAGATGATAAATAGGGAAAGTTAGTTAATGATTTTTAGGATTAAAAATTTAATTCAGGGAAATTTACTTTGCCTTTCTTGCGAATACTTTAGTGAAATTTTGGCAATTGACAAACGTGTCGGATTTTAATGCGATGTGGGAAGCTTCGTTGATTACAGGGATTGAAATGACAGTAGGTAAGACTAATTATTTTTGCAGTATGCTTAGTGGAGTAAAGTGATTTTATAAGGGTCGAAAATTTAATGTTTCATATATTCTAGGAGCTAAATCTATTTCTGGAGATATCTATCTTTCTATGTACATTTTGATACAAGTTTCGTACTTTTTGTACTCATCGGTAAATATAGTGTTAAAACAAGTTTGAAAAGTTCAACTTTTTCATTGTGGCTTCTAAATTCTATTAATAGGAATGATATTAAAAAATGGGATGTACTATTATCGCTTATAAAGGATCTACATTCTGCAACGGAAGCTTAAATAATAGCATTATTTCGAATAATTCGACCACTTGTGATGGAATTATTAAAAATTATCCACATTCGAAGCGAATTCATCTTTCCTTTCAAAGTTAAACGATGTTCTAATGGACGCCGAACGGGTGTTCAATAATTCCTGGAACCATGTATCAAGAACAGGATGAGAAAGAAACAGGCTATTCGTTGAATCGTCGCACGATTCCAATACGTTTCGTACGAGAGATCAATATCCTTTGACATCGTATCAATCTCCCGCCCGAACATTTACCGATTCCAGCGATATCGTCGTATCGACGTCGGTAGAGAATAAAATTTTTCGCAAACACTGTCACGTGAGCAGAGGATCAATTCCAGTCGACGTATCAAGTAGCTGTTATCTTCTCTTCTCTACCATGAAGTTTGTCATGTGAAATATCATTTCCTTTTACCCTTTTTTCTAGAAATTGTTTACATATATTTTCGAATTCCAAATATTTCCTTAATAGTTCTAATGTCTTTCCAGCGGTTCTGGCTTCTTATTTGCAATTTTTAAATTTAATATGTTATTAACTACCTTCTTATCAAATCTACCCATTAAAATAAATTATTCAAAGATTGTGGATATAACATCTATTTTCAAAAGATTAATATCTTTGAATCTACCGGATAATTCGCCAACATAACTGTCTCATACTAAAGTACTTCTTTTCAGTCACCAAGTGATAGAGACAACAGAAAGTTAACAAAACTGAACTTGTCTTTCCTCGTGCTGGCTTTATGTATCTCTTGTATCAGTTTCATTTATTGATCCCAAATTTAATCATTTTTCATTTCGTACCATCGTGTTAATTTCCTACCCAAGAGAAAAATGAAATTGAAAAAGTAAAAATGAAATGAAATTGAATGAGAAATAGATAGGAGTTAATTAACGATATCTGATTAATTCGTCAAAGATATATTGCTAAATTTATTCCACAAAATACTAATTCCATAAAATTCTCCAATAACCTCAAAATTCGCCAATAATTCCACGAAAAAAATGATATTCCTCTAGTATTGAAAAAAGAAAAGAAGAGCCAGTAGACATATAGAGATAATCGACAAGCGGACAAAGTACGAGAGCGTCGCATGATTGATCATATAAACGCCACGCTGGATACAGGACAATGTTCAATGGTCTACGTTTCCATCGTAAAAAACGTGGTTCCGCATCCTTGGCTCGTGTCGTGGCTGAAACTCTGTGAGAAACGTGCCCTTTCAAGGCTGTTTGCTCCTAGATTCGTGTGCATCGTTCGGAACATCTGTTCCAAATGGCTTAAGGGCCGACCGGAACAATTCGTCCGGCAGTTTCCACTTCCGGTTTACGTTCTGCCCTCCCTCATCGATAATTTGGCTCGCCGAACGTGCGAATTAATAGCGTTTACTGACATGTTTGGCGCGTTAAAAGCATTGACGCGGAGAAAAAAGTTATTGATATGGACGATAATGGTAGACGAAGGCTTTCAAAGCTAAATCAAACATCAAACTACGGCATGGAAATTGCGTTAATAACGGCGGGCGAACATTTTGCTTGTTATTGAAACAACGATAATGGACGCTAAACGGTCCGCTTTATATTCTGTGTTTTTTTTTAAATACAGCCCAGCTCGCGTATTAAATTATTTCGTTTAAATGTTGTGAAATATCAAAAGCGATACACAATTCGAGTTCCTTGATAAGTTTGAGAGTTTTTAAAGACATATTTGTACGATGAATCTCTAACTTAAACGATGGTCATTCGCTTCATAGAATATCGTAGGAATGTTTAGAAATTTATGGGAAATTTAAAAAATTTAAGAATGCGTAGTATCGCGTGTTATGCTTATTAGTTTCTCACACGACATTTTTTGTTCGTGAATCATTTTTATTGTTTCGATTACTATATTTGAATCCTACAAATATTTTCCACATATTTTGAGACATTCTGTATATGCAATAATTCGTAGACATTGATTGCATCTCACAGCATATAGTCTCATAGACTTTACCTTACGAATTAAAGTTAGGAATTAAATTCAATTAAATAATCAGCAGATCGTCGGGGGTTTTTCATTCGCTGACAAGATCGTGTCACAGGGACAAGCCTAAATCGTTTTCGGAAAGGGCTTCACCTCTTCACATTGATTTTATCGCGAAAGAAAATCCGTGAAAGTGGCCCACGCTACAAACTGGATTTTCCTTCGTAACCATTCGAATTTATCTTTATGGTCGAAGAACGTCGGTTAGGTGGAATAAGATCTTTCGACGCGACCCCCAGCCACTGTTCTAACGCTCGGCCAATATATTTCCCTTTTTCCTACGGCTTTCTCACGAACGCATTACGCGACGATATCGATTTCCATCGGATGGACAGGAATAGAAATCACTCGGTACAGATCGCCAGTGACTTCCTTGATGTTAGGGTCAAAGGACCCTCTTGGATCGATCGAAATGATTTCTCTCGTACGAATTCTAAGGAAGTTAAAAAAAAAGTTGAAACGTTCGATACGTTTCTTTCTATGACGTACTTACTGTACTTTGTTTCTTAACGTGTTGATGATGGGAGACGCTAATTCGCGTCTTGCATACTTCATGCGGTATCCTATAAAAAATATTAACTACTGTTAAATAAAACAGTAAAAAAATCAATGGATGCTATGAACGAAATGTTATGAATCTACACGAATGATTTTACCATAATCTACGAAAGACAGCTTGCAGTGGATATACTCGCATATTTCCCTAGAGTTTTTCTGTCAACATCGTATACACCCTCGATCCATTTATTAAACCCTCCTGGTTTATAGTGTTTTCTTCCCCCATGAGAGATGCATATTATCGTGTCATTCGTGGATATCGTAGTCCTATTTGTGCAATGACTTGATTTGATGAGTCCTGCCTGATTCTGTAATTGCGCTATGTATAATTAAAGGATAATTAAAGCTCTAAATAATATTAGACTGCTTGAGGTACACGCCGATTGTTAAAAGCTTTACTAATTTCTAAGTGAATTATAAATGGCCAGATAATTATACATTATTAAGTTTGGAAGGTGTCGGAAGTGTTATAAAGATATGCTTTCGCGGGTAGTACATTCTACTTATTAAAAGCTCCTCAGATTCGAAAGGAATGAGTTTTACAGGATTATAATGTACAGGTTGCTATCAGCAAAAGGATCATCGATTATTACCTGTTACAACCTATTAATTGCCTGTAAACTAAACCACGTAATCTGGTACAGTAATTAGTTCCACCTTTTATTGCGTTCAGTGGAAGTTACCAGCCGATTTTCGAGGCACAACACATTGAAAAATATTAGAGGATTTTGTGCATAACTTCTACGGCACAGCTCTAACGGCTGCCAATGTTTTCTTGCGTTCTGCGTCTTTCTCTAATAATACGGTGGCATTATACTGTAGTTTAAGAGAAGTTACCGCCGCCGCCTTCATCGGAAACAGACCGGAAGCGTGTGTGCTGGTTTACACACACGAGATGTGCACGATGCGCCACGAGCACGTCGGGAAACTTCATTACACTAACGTGCGTAGTGTAACAAACTCGTTACACGGTCGGTCGAAATCTCTTTGTCCTAGCTTCGAAGTAGATTTTTCAGTTAAAGGCGTACCATTAGCCGCGACCAGATTCCTCTATTCTCTTTCTCGTATCTTTTCTTTTTTCTTCTCCACGTTGAATCTTTATGAAACGATTCTCCCAGGGTAGGTTCGTGCGCTCTCGAAACGGAATTTTCAAACGACGGGGTAACGATGTTGTTTTGTCCTCGTGCGTTTCGCGTATTTACAAACCTGCTGCGATAATTCTTACGATAATAGCTGTATACTCACTAGTGGAGATAGTCTGAAAAGCAAATCTCGAGTATTTGGAGGAGTAAAGCGTGAAATTTGTAAAATTCCAAACAGTCTTCGAATTCCTGAAATACGAATGCTATATGTGAAAAACATAAAAGCGACAAGTCACATTTGTTATCTTCTACAAAATGGCAATCCTAAAACCTAGTATGAAAAAGTTTGAAAAATTCGATGCAACGAATTTGGCATGGAATTAATATTTATGTAATTAATACTCTGCTTATTTCGATCGTGACATCAATATATTTTGCCTGCCTTGTGTCCATGATTTATATTATTTCTTTGGTTCGAAATCGGCGGATATTATAAATATTTCAGGATAGAAAACATTTAATCGGTATTCGATCGGTATCGGTAAGTTGGCTATTTTGAAATTTCGACGCGTTCAAAAATCCGCGTCACGGCTGATTGGAAATTAATCACGTTTCATTATTAAATTCCGGCTAGCGCGATAATTATCGCCTGAATTATTGGCTCGCGTGTTGGCAATCGTCGTAGATTGACTTTTAATAGTTAATTTAGATTCAAATGTAACATGTTCCCGATAAATCCTTCTTTGCATCCTCCATGTTTATGCATAATGTACGTTCCACAAATTTGTTTTTATATACTTCGCGCAATAATCTTCTTTTTTATCTTTCTCGTGTACGTCATAAAATTAATGCATGATTCGAAATTGAAATTCATGGTGTCATTAACGATTCATCTGTTCGAAAGCGTGCTGCATAATTAACCGAATAAATTTCCCAGCGCATAATATATCAGATACCAGCCGATCGGTTATCTTTCAAGAAAATTTATATGCTTGCCACGTTGTTTTGACGCGTTAAAACGTTTTGGAATGGATTCAACAATCTCATTACACGAAATCAATCGTGTTACACAATTACAATTCCTCTCCCTAGTCATCGAATTCTGTTCACCAGCATTAATTGTTGCTTTCAATAACGAACCTATCAATTTCCATTCGTGAACTCCCAGTAGGCATCGTTAAAATCTTCTAGCATGCTCAATGTTTACACACGAAACGCGGTAAAAGGTCGTAACCGGTGTTAATTAACGCGATGCTCGGATCGTATCTCACCCCGAAATTGAATTACCACGAAGAACGTTCGACAAACGATGAAATCGTTATGTAGCCTCTTCGTGAAACTCGCTGAACGTTTCATCAATCTTCTTTCCACCTTTGCCATTTAACGCATGTACCCTTTTCTTCTCGTTGTTTCAGCAATTTTTCACGCGGTTGCTCGTTTTATCAATGCTAGAAATAAAAAAAAAAGAAGACGAGCGGCCTTGTTTTCCTGTTATTTTTCGATATTTGATAATAGCGGAAAAGGGTTGTGGCGTTTTGACGCTCGCTGAATTGTTACGTTGCTCGATTTTATATGATCACACGGTTGCATCGATGTTTACACCGGTTACACGCTGGCGGTTTGCGTCGCAACGCGCCGCTTGGATTTTTAATCCGTTCGACGCGAGAATCATCGTTTCATTAAAACATCGTCCGGCGGATACCGTGGCGAGAGATTGCAAACATGTCGCGTGGAAATTTGCTCGTTTCGTTCGCAGCACGCCGGCAAATGACAGAGCGCGAGAACGTCGCGAAACGCGGTGTTGATTCGCGTGTTACAGGAACGATCCGTCGATGGTCACACACGCAGATGAAAATGAAGGAGAGTCTAAAAAATTGAGCTGTACTGTTATTGCGAACATTTTCATACTGAGCACAGTATGTCCGTATCGTATTGTTATTACATCGCGGATGTTTATGCAAATTCATATTTCTATATATAATTATAGATATGCATGTTAAGCGGATAGACTTTTTGGAGAATTCTGTTTAATTCATCGCGAAATGTTTATATAGCATTTATATTAAAGGATTGTAAAGATGGACACAATTCAGGACACTAGTTCATTACTTTTCTGTAACTGTACATATGGTAGCGCTCATGATTATCCCAATTGTACATCTGTTATTCTTTACTTCTCTCCTATAGTACTATAAAAGCCAAATAATTTCTTGCTATTTCTTCTTTTATCGAAACAGCGATCTCTTCCTGGATTGCATTATCAATTAGAATTTATACAATTCTGAAATTTGAATTACTCAAGCAATGTCTACCATCTTTTCAAGCCGTTCGAACGATTATGAACACCAGGTAATGTAGTTTACCATGGAATACTTAAAATTGTAGCGGCACACGAGCTAGAGGACAATTCAAGCCACGTTGTTGTTTTGCCTTGAAGTACCAATATTGTTAAGATATACATAATGTAATAATAAACCAACTCCGGGTAAAACAATGTCGCCGCAACGTGTAACCGTTAAACAAAGGCGATTGGAAACATATCGGTACCCTCTCGACCAGTATAAATAAACGAACACGATCGTAAGGCAACCAGTTTTTCAGTCTCAGCCTCGAGCGACTTTATTAGCGATCAATACACAGTCTTTAACGAATCAGTTAGTACCCAGTGTCTTAACGAACATTCTCTGTATTTATTACTTAATTTAAAATATATAGGGTGGTTGGTAACTGGTGGTACAAGCGGAAAGGGGGTAATTCTATACGAAAAAAGAAGTCGAAAATATAGAATAAAAATTTTTCGTTTGAGGCTTTGTTATCAAGAAAATCAATTTTAAATTTTCGCTCAGTACGTGTGCGGTAGGTTATAACGGATCTCACAGTAGATCGTTGCCTCGATGGAAAAATTAAAAATAAAAATGTTTATTCCATATTTTCGACTTCTCTTTTCGCGTAGAATCACACCCTTAACGCTAGTACCATCAGTTACCAACCACACTGTATAATATAACGTATTATAGTACTACGTTATATAGTATTATCCAATATGGAATAACGATATATTTCATAACGCTATATGGTATAACGTTACAACCTATTAAGTTACACACTACAACGTTATGTAGTATTACGTTATATAGTACAACGACATATGGTATAACGTATGGTATAATGTTGTATAGTATTAAGTTTAACGTATTACGTTATATAGCATCACGTTATAACGTATTACGTTACATAGTCAAACGTTATATTGTATAACGATATATGGTACAAAGTTATATAGTATTACGTAATGTTGTACTACGTTATATAAAATATGGCATATGGTTACATAGTTATACAGTTATATGGATATATAGTTATATGGCATAACGCTATACAGTATTACGTTATAACGCAGGACGTAATGCAGTACGACGTTATATAGTATAACGTAGTATGGTATTACGTAATATAGTGTAAAGTTATAACGTATTAGTGTAAAGTTATATAGAATACCGTTATATGATATAATATTATATAGTAAAACGTTACCTCGTATTACGTTATATGTTATAACGTTATAACGTATGACGTTATACGACATAACGTTATAACGTATTACGTTATATGGTATAACGTTATAACGTATTACGTTACATGGTATAACGTTATGACGTATGACGTTATACAACATAACGTTATAACGAATTACGTTATACGGTCTAAGGTTATAACGTATTACGCTATATGGTATAACGTTATAACGTATTACGTTATATGGTATAACGTTACATGGAATAACGTTATAACGCATTACGCTATATGGTATAACGCTATAACGTATTACGCTGTATGGTATAACGCTATAACGCATCACGTTATATGGAATAAAGCTATAACGTATTACGCTGTATGGTATAGCGTTATAACGTATTACGTTATATAACATAACGTTATATGGTATAACGATATAACGTATTACGTTATACAACATAACGCTATTACGTATCACGTTATATGGAATAACGCTATAACGTATTACGCTATAAGGTATAACGTTATAACGTATTACGTTATATGGTATAACGTTATTACGTATTACGTTATATGGTAATACGCTATAACGTATTACGCTATATGGTATAGCGTTATAACGTATTACATTATATGGTATAACGTTACTACGTATTACGTTATATGGTATAACGTTGTAACGTATGACGTTATACAACATAACGTTATAACGAATTACGTTATATGGTCTAAGTTTATAGCGTATTGCGTCATATAACATAACGTTATATGGTATGTCATTATAACGTATTCCGCTATATGGTGTAACGTTATAACATGTTACGCTATATGGTAGAACGTTATAACGCATTACGTTATAAGGAATAACGCAATAATGTATTACGTTAAATGGTATAACGTTATATGGTATAACGGTATAACGTATTACGTTATATGGTATAACGCTATAACGTATCACGTTATATGGAATAACGCTATAACGTATTACGTTATATGGTATAACGTTATAACGCATTACGCTATATGGTATAACGCTATAACGTATAACGCTATATGGTATAACCCTATAACGTATCACGTTATATGGAATAACGCTATAACATATCACGTTATATGGAATAACGCTATAACGTATTACGTTATATGGTATAACGTTATAACGCATTACGCTATATGGTATAACTCTATAACGTATAACGCTATATGGTATAACGCTATAACGTATTACGTTATATGGTATAACGTTATAACGTATTACGTTACATGGTATACCGTAATAACGTATGACGTTATACAACATAACGTTATAACTTATTACGTTATATGGTATAACGTCATAACGTATTACGCTATACTTTATAACGTTATAACGTATTACGTTATATGGTATAACGTTATAACGTATGACGTTATACAACATAACGTTATAACGAATTACGTTATATGGTATAACGTTACATGGTATAACGTTATAACGCATTACGCTATATGGTATAACGCTGTAACGTATCACGTTTTATGGTATAACGTTATAACGTATTACGTTATATGGTCTAAGGTTATAACGTATTACGCTATATGGTATAACGTTATGACGTATTACGTCATATGGTATAACGTTATAACGTATTACGTTATATGGTATTACGCTATAACGTATTACGCTATATGGTATTACGCTATATGGTATAACGCTATAACGTATCACGTTATATGGTATAGCGTTATAACGTATTACGTTATATAACATAACGTTATATGGTATAACGTTATAACGTATTACGTTATATGGTAATACGCTATAACGTATTACGCTATATGGTATAACGTTATAACGTATCACGTTATATGGTATAACGTTATAACGTATTACGTTATATAACATAACGTTATAACGTATTACGTTATATGGTCTAAGGTTATAACGTATTACGCTATATGGTATAACTTTATGACGTATTACGTTATATGGTATAACATTATTACGTATTACGTTATATGGTATAACGTTACATGGTATAAAGTTATAACGCATTACGCTATATGGTATAACGTTATAACGTATTACGTTATATGGTATAACGTTACATGATATAACGTTATAACGCATTACGCTATATGGTATGACGCTATAACGTATTACGCTATATGGTATAACTCTAGAACGTATCACGTTATATGGAATAACGCTATAACGTGTTACGCTATATGGTAGAACGTTATAACGTATTACGTTATATGGTATAACGTTACATGGTATAACGTTATAATGTATTACATTATATGGCATAACGCTATAACATATTACGTTATATAACATAACGTTATATGGTATGACATTATAACGTATCACGTTATATGGAATAACGCTATAACGTATTACGCTATATGGTAGAACGTTATAACGTATTACGTTATATGGAATAACGTTATATGGTATAACGTAATAACGCATTACGCTATATGGCATAACGCTATAACGTATCACGTTATATGGAACAACGCTCTAACGTATAACGCTATATGATATAACGCTATAACGTATTACGCTATATGGTATAACGTTATAACGTATCACGTTATATGGTATAGCGTTATAACGTATTACGTTATATAACATAACGTTATATGGTATAACGTTATAACGTATTACGTTATATGGTAATACGCTATAACGTATTACGCTATATGGTATAACGTTATAACGTATTACGTTATATGGTATAACACTATAACGTATTACGCTATATGATATAACGTTATAACGTATTACGTTACATTGAATAACGTTATAACGTATTACGTTATATTGTATAACGTTTTAACGTATTACGTTATATATCATAACGTTATAAGGTATGACATTATAACGTATTACGCTATATGGTATAACGTTTTAACGTGTTACGCTATATGATAGAACGTTATAACGTATCACGTTATATGGAATAACGCTATAACGTATTACGCTATATGGTATAACGCTATAACGTATTACGCTATATGGTATAACGTTATGACGTATTACGTTATATAACATAACGTTATAACGTATTACGTTATATGGTATAACGTTATGACGTATTACGTTATATAACATAACGATATATGGTATAACGCTATAACGTATTAGGCTACATGGTATAACGTTATGACGTATTACGTTATATAACATAACGTTATAAGGAATGACATTATAACGTATTACGCTATATGGTATAACGCTATAACGTATTACGCTATATGGTATAACGCTGTAACGTATCACGTTTTATGGTATAACGTTATAACGTATTACGTTATATGGTCTAAGGTCTAACGTATTACATTGGATAACATAACGTTATATGGTATAACGTTAAAACGTATTACGTCATATGGTATAACGTTATAACGTATTACGTTATATGGTATTACGCTATAACGTATTACGCTATATGGTATAACGCTATAACCTATCACGTTATACGGAATAACGCTATAACGTATTACGCTATATGGTATAACGTAATAACGTATTACGTTATATAACATAACGTTATATGGTATAACATTATAACGTATTACGCTATATGGTATAACGTTATAACGTATTACGTTATATGGTATAACGTTACATGGTATAACGTTATAACGCATTACGCTATATGGTATGACGCTATAACGTATTACGCTATATGGTATAACTCTAGAACGTATCACGTTATATGGAATAACGCTATAACGTATTACGCTATATGGTAGAACGTTATAACGTATTACGTTATATGGAATAACGTTATATGGTATAACGTAATAACGCATTACGCTATATGGTATAACGCTATAACGTATCACGTTATATGGAACAACGCTCTAACGTATAACGCTATATGATATAACGCTATAACGTATTACGCTATATGGTATAACGTTATAACGTATCACGTTATATGGTATAGCGTTATAACGTATTACGTTATATAACATAACGTTATATGGTATAACGTTATAACGTATTACGTTATATGGTAATACGCTATAACGTATTACGCTATATGGTATAACGTTATAACGTATTACGTTATATGGTATAACACTATAACGTATTACGCTATATGATATAACGTTATAACGTATTACGTTACATTGTATAAGGTTATAACGTATTACGTTATATTGTATAACGTTTTAACGTATTACGTTATACAACATAACGTTATAACGTATTACGTTATATGGTATAACGTTATAACGTATTACGTTATATGGTATAACGCAATAACGTATTACGCTATATGGTATAACGTTATAACGTATTACGTTATATGGTATAACGTTATAACGTATTACATTATACAACATAACGTTATAACGTATTACGTTATATGGTATAACGTTATAACGTATTACGTTATATGGTATAACGCAATAACGTATTACGCTATATGGTATAACGTTATAACGTATTACGTTATATGGTATAACGTTATAACGTATTACTTTATACAACATAACGTTATAACGTATTACGTTATATGGTATAACGTTATAACGTATTACGCTATATGGTATAACGTTATAACGTATAATGTTATAATGTATTACACTATATGGTATAACGTTATAACGTATTACGTTATATGGTATAACGTTATAACGTATTACGTTATATGGTATAACGTTATAACGTATTACGTTTTATAGTATAACGTTATAACGTATTACGTTATATGGTATAACGTTATAACGTATTACGTTATATGGTATAACGTTATATGGAATAACGCTATAACATATCACGTTATATGGAATAACGCTATAACGTATTACGTTATATGGTATAACGTTATAACGCATTACGTTATATGGTATAACGTTATAACGTATTACGTTATATGGTATAACGTTATGACGTATGACGTTATACAACATAACGTTATAACGTATTACGTTATATGGTATAACGTTATAACGTTTTACGTTATATAACATAACGTTATATGGAAAAACGTTATAACGCATTACGCTATATGGTATAAGGCTATAACGTATTACGCTATATGGTATAACGCTATAACGTATTACGATATATGGTATAACGTTATAACGTATTACGCTATATGGTATAACGCTATAACGTATCACGTTATATGGAATAACGCTATAACGTATTACGCTATATGGTATAACGCTATAACGTATCACGTTATATGGAATAACGCTATAACATATCACGTTATATGGAATAACGCTATAACGTATTACGTTATATGGTATAACGTTATAACGCATTACGTTATATGGTATAACGTTATAACGTATTACGTTATATGGTATACCGTTATAACGTATGACGTTATACAACATAACGTTATAACTTATTACGTTATATGGTATAACGTTATAACGTATTACGCTATAATTTTTAACGTTATAACGTATTACGTTATATGGTATAACGTTATGACGTATGACGTTATACAACATAACGTTATAACGTATTACGTTATATGGTATAACGTTATAACGTTTTACGTTATATAACATAACGTTATATGGAAAAACGTTATAACGCATTACGCTATATGGTATAAGGCTATAACGTATTACGCTATATGGTATAACGCTATAACGTATTACGATATATGGTATAACGTTATAACGTATTACGCTATATGGTATAACGCTATAACGTATCACGTTATATGGAATAACGCTAAAACGTATTACGCTATATGGTATAACGTTATAACGTATTACGTTATATAACATAACGTTATATGGTATGACATTATAACGTATTACGCTATATGGTATAACGTTATGACGTATTACGTTATATAACATAACGTTATATGGTATGACGTTATAACGTATCACGTTATATGGAATAACGCTATAACGTATTACGCTATATGGTAGAACGTTATAACGTATTACGTTATATGGTATAACGTTATAACGTATTACGTTATATAACATAACGTTATAACGAATTACGTTATATGGTCTAAGGTTATAACGTATTACGCTATATGGTATAACGTTATGACGTATTACGTTATATAACATAACGTTATATGGTATGACATTATAACGTATCACGTTATATGGAATAACGCTATAACGCATTACGCTATATGGTATAACGCTGTAACGTATCACGTTATATGGAACAACGCTCTAACGTATTAAGTTATATGGTATAACGTTATAACGTATTACGTTATATGGTATAACGTTATAACGTATTACGTTATATGGCATAACGTTATATGGTATAACGCTATAACGTATTACGCTATATGGTATAACGTTATAACGTATTACGTTATAAGGTATAATGTTATAACGTATTACGTTATATGGTATAACGTTATAACGTATTACGTTTTATGGTATAACGATATAACGTATTACGTTATATGGTATAACGTTATAACGTATTACGCTATATGATAGAACGTTATAACGTATCACGTTATATGGAATAACGCTATAACGTATTACGTTATATGGTATAACGTTATGACGTATTACGCTATATAACATAACGTTATAAGGTATGACATTATAACGTATTACGCTATATGGTATAACGTTTTAACGTGTTACGCTATATGATAGAACGTTATATCGTATTACGTTATATGGTATAACGTTATTACGTATTACGTTATATGGTAATACGCTATAACGTATTACGTTATATTGTATATCGCTATAACGTATTACGCTATATGGTATAACGTTATAACTTATTACGTTATATGGTATAACACCATAACGTATTACGCTATATGATATAACGTCATAAAGTATTACGTTATGTGGTCTAAGGTTTTAACGTATTACATTAGATAACATAACGTTATATGATATAACGATATAACGTATTACGTTATATAACATAACGTTATATGGTATAACGTTATAACGTATTCCGTTATATGGTACAACGTTATAACGTATTACGTTATATGGTATAATGTTTTAACGTATTACGTTATACAACGTAACGTTATAACGTATTACGTTATATAGCATAACGCTATAACGTATTACGCTATATGGTATAGCGTTATAACGTATCACGTTATATAACATAACGTTATAACGTATTACGTTATATGGTATAACGTTATGACGTATTACGTTATATGGTATAACGTTATAACGTATTACGTTATATGGTATAACGTTATAACTTATTACGTTATATAACATAACGTTATATGGTATAACATTATAACGTATATCGCTATATGGTATAACGTTATAACGTATTACGTTATATGGTATAACGTTATAACGTATTACGTTATATAACATAACGTTATATGGTATAACATTATAACGTATTACGCTATATGGTATAACGTTATAACGTATTACGTTATATAACATAACGTTATAACGAATTACGTTATATGGTCTAAGGTTATAACGTATTACGCTATATGGTATAACGTTATAACGTATTACGTTATATGGTATAACGTTATATGGTATAACGCTATAACGTATTACGCTATATGGTATAACGCTATAACGTATTACGCCATATGGTATAACGTTATAACGTATTACGTTATATGGTATAACGTTATAACATATTACGCCATATGGTATAACGTTATAACGTATTACGTTATATGGTATAACGTTATAACGTATTACTTTATACAACATAACGTTATAACGTATTACGTTATATGGTATAACGTTATAACGTATTACGTTATATGGCATAACGTTATATGGTATAACGCTATAACGTAGTACGCTATATGGTATAACGCTATAACGTATTACGCTATATGGTATAACGCTATAACGTATTACGCTATATGGTATAACGTTATAACGTATTACGTTATATGGTATAACGTTATAACGTATCACTTTATACAGCATAACGTTATAACGTATTACTTTATATGGTATAACGTTATAACGGATTACGTGAAATGGTATATCGTTATAACGTATTACGTTATATGGTATAACGTTCTAACGTACTAAGTAATGTGGTATAACGTTATAACGTATTACGTTATATGGTATAACGTTATAACGTATTACGCCATATGGTATAACGTTATAACGTATTGCGGGTATATGGTATAGCGTTATAACGTATTACGTTATATGGTATAACGTTATATGGTATAACGCTATAACGTATTACGCTATACGGTATAACGCTAAAACGTATTACGCTATATGGTATAACGTTATAACGTATTACGTTATATGGTATAGCGTTATAACGTATTACTTTATACAACATAACGTTATAACGTATTACGTTATATAACATAACGTTATATGATATATCGTTATAACGCATTACGTTATATATTGTATACCGTTATAACGTATTACGTTATATGGTATATCGTTATGTGGTATAACGCTGTAACGTATTACGCCATATGGTATAACGCTATAACGTATTACGCTATATGGTATAACGTTATAACGTATTACGCTATATGGTACAACGTTATAACGTATTACGTTATATGGAATAACGTTATAACGTATTACGTTATATGGTATAACGATATAACGTATTACTTTATACAACATAACGTTATAACGTATTACGTTATATGGTATAACGTTCTAACGTACAAAGTAATGTAGTATAACGTTATAACGTATTACGTTATATGGTATAACGCTATAACGTATTACGCTATATGGTATAATGTTATAACGTATTACGTTATATAACATAACGTTATAAGGTATGACATTATAACGTATTACGCTATATGGTATAACGCTATAACGTATTACGCTATATGGTATAACCCTGTAACGTATTAGGTTATATGGTATAACGCTATAACGTATTACGCTATATGGTATAACGTTATAACTTATTACGTTATATGGTATAACACCATAGCGTATTACGCTATATGATATAACGTCATAAAGTATTACGTTATGTGGTCTAAGGTTTTAACGTATTACATTAGATAACATAACGTTATATGGTATAACGATATAACGTATTACGTTATATAACATAACGTTATATGGTATAACGTTATAACGTTTTCCGTTATATGGTACAACGTTATAACGTATTACGTTATATGGTATAATGTTTTAACGTATTACGTTATACAACGTAACGTTATAACGTATTACGTTATATGGCATAACGCTATAACGTATTACGTTATATGGTATAACGTTATGACGTATTTCGTTATATAACATAACGTTATAACGTATTACGTTATATGGTATAACGTTATGACGTATTACGTTATATAACATAACGATATATGGTATAACGCTATAACGTATTAGGCTACATGGTATAACGTTATAACGTATTACGTTATATAACATAACGTTATAAGGTATGACATTACAACGTATTACGCTATATGGTATAACGCTATAACGTATTACGCTATATGGTATAACGCACTAACGTATCACGTTTTATGGTATAACGTTATAACGTATTACGTTATATGGTCTAAGGTTTTAACGTATTACAGCGGATAACATAACGTTATATGGTATAACGTTAAAACGTATTACGTCATATGGTATAACGTTATAACGTATTACGTTATATGGTATAACGTTATAACGTATTACGTTATATAACATAACGTTATAACGAATTACGTTATATGGTCTAAGGTTATAACGTATTACGCTATATGGTATAACGTTATGACGTATTACGTTATATGGTAAAACGTTAAAACGTATTACGTCATATGGTATAACGTTATAACGTATTACGTTATATGGTATTACGCTATAACGTATTACGCTATATGGTATAACGCTATAACGTATCACGTTATACGGAATAACGCTATAACGTATTACGCTATATGGTATAACGTTATAACGTATTACGTTATATAACATAACGTTATATGGTATAACACTATAACGTATTACGCTGTATGGTATAACGTTATAACGTATTACGTTATATGGTATAACGCTATAACGTATTACGTTATATAACATAACGTTATAACGAATTACATTATATGGTCTAAGGTTATAACGTATTACGCTATATGGTATAACGTTATGACGTATTACGTTATATGGTATAACGTTATTACGTATTACGTTATATGGTATAAAGTTATAACGTATGACGTTATATAACATAACGCTATAACGTATTACGCTATATGGTATAACGTTATAACGTATTACGTTATTTGGTATAACACTATAACGTATTACGCTATATGATATAACGTTATAACGTATTACGTTACATTGTATAACGTTATAACGTATTACGTTATATTGTATAACGTTTTAACGTATTACGTTATATATCATAACCTTATAACGTATTACGCTATATTTTATAACGTTATAACGTATTACGTTATGTGGTATAACGTTATATGGTATAACGCTATAACGTATTACGCTACATGGTATAACGTTATAACGTATTACGTTGTATGGTACAATTGTTATAACGTATTACGTTATGTGGTATAACGGTATAACGTATTACGTTATATGGTATAACGTTATAACGTATTACGTTATATGGTATAACGATATAACGTATTACATTATATGGTATAATGTCATAACGGATTACGTGAAATGCTATATCGTTATAACGTATTACGTTATATGGTATAACGTTCTAACGTACTAAGTAATGTGGTATAACGTTATAACGTATTACGTTATATGGTATAACGCTATAACGTATTACGCTATATGGTATAACGTTATAACGTATTACGTTATATGGTATAACGTTATAACGTATTACGTTATATGGTATAACGTTATAGCGTATTACGTTATATGGTATAACGTTATATGTTATAACGCTATAACGTATTACGCCATATGGTATAACGTTATAACGTATTACGTTATATGGTATAACGTTATAACGTATTACGTTATATGGTATAACGTTATAACGTATTACGTTATATGGTATAACGTTATAACGTATTACTTTATACAACATAACGTTATAACGTATTACGTTATATGGTATAACGTTATAACGTATTACGCTATATGGTATATCGTTATAACGTATTACGCTATATGGTATAACGATATAACGTATTACGTTATATGGTATAACGTTATAACGTATTACGTTATATGGTATAACGTTATATGGCATAACGCTATATGGTATAACGCTATTACGTATTACGCTATATGGTATAACGCTATAACGTATTACGCTATATGGTATAACGTTATAACGTATTACGTTATATGGTATAACGTTATAACGTATTACGTTATATGGTATAACGTTATAACGTATTACTTTATACAACATAACGTTATAACGTATTACGTTATATGGTATAACGTTGTAACGTATTCCTTTATATGGTATAACGTTATAACGTATTACGTTATATGGTATAACGTTATATGGTATAACGCTATAACGTATTAAGTCATATGGTATAACGTTATAACGTATTACGCTATATGGTATAACGTTATAACGTATTACGTTATATGGCATAACGTTATATGGTATAACGCTATAACGTAGTACGCTATATGGTATAACGCTATAACGTATTACGCTATATGGTATAACGTTATAACGTATTACGGTATATGGTATAACGTTATAACGTATTACGTTATATGGTATAACGTTATATGTTATAACGCTATAACGTATTACGCGATATGGTATAACGCTATAACGTATTACGCTATGTGGTATAACGTTATAACGTATTACGTTATATGGTATAACGTTATAACGTATCACTTTATACAACATAACGTTATAACGTATTACTTTATATGGTATAACGTTATAACGGATTACGTGAAATGGTATATCGTTATAACGTATTACGTTATATGGTATAACGTTCTAACGTATTAAGTAATGTGGTATAACGTTATAACGTATTACGTTATATGGTATAACGTTATAACGTATTCCGTTATATGGTACAACGTTATAACGTATTACGTTATATGGTATAATGTTTTAACGTATTACGTTATACAACGTAACGTTATAACGTATTACGTTATATGGCATAACGCTATAACGTATTACGTTATATGGTATAACGTTATGACGTATTTCGTTATATAACATAACGTTATAACGTATTACGTTATATGGTATAATGTTATGACGTATTACGTTATATAACATAACGATATATGGTATAACGCTATAACGTATTAGGCTACATGGTATAACGTTATAACGTATTACGTTATATAACATAACGTTATAAGGTATGACATTACAACGTATTACGCTATATGGTATAACGCTATAACGTATTACGCTATATGGTATAACGCACTAACGTATCACGTTTTATGGTATAACGTTATAACGTATTACGTTATATGGTCTAAGGTTTTAACGTATTACAGCGGATAACATAACGTTATATGGTATAACGTTAAAACGTATTACGTCATATGGTATAACGTTATAACGTATTACGTTATATGGTATAACGTTATAACGTATTACGTTATATAACATAACGTTATAACGAATTACGTTATATGGTCTAAGGTTATAACGTATTACGCTATATGGTATAACGTTATGACGTATTACGTTATATGGTAAAACGTTAAAACGTATTACGTCATATGGTATAACGTTATAACGTATTACGTTATATAGTATTACGCTATAACGTATTACGCTATATGGTATAACGCTATAACGTATCACGTTATACGGAATAACGCTATAACGTATTACGCTATATGGTATAACGTTATTACGTATTACGTTATATGGTATAAAGTTATAACGTATGACGTTATATAACATAACGCTATAACGTATTACGCTATATGGTATAACGTTATAACGTATTACGTTATTTGGTATAACACTATAACGTATTACGCTATATGATATAACGTTATAACGTATTACGTTACATTGTATAACGTTATAACGTATTACGTTATATTGTATAACGTTTTAACGTATTACGTTATATATCATAACCTTATAACGTATTACGCTATATTTTATAACGTTATAACGTATTACGTTATGTGGTATAACGTTATATGGTATAACGCTATAACGTATTACGCTACATGGTATAACGTTATAACGTATTACGTTGTATGGTACAATTGTTATAACGTATTACGTTATGTGGTATAACGGTATAACGTATTACGTTATATGGTATAACGTTATAACGTATTACGTTATATGGTATAACGCTATAACGTATTACGCTGTATGGTATAACGTTATAACGTATTACGTTATATGGTATAACGTTATAACGTATTACGTTATATGGTATAACGTTATAGCGTATTACGTTATATGGTATAACGTTATATGTTATAACGCTATAACGTATTACGCCATATGGTATAACGTTATAACGTATTACGTTATATGGTATAACGTTATAACGTATTACGTTATATGGTATAACGTTATAACGTATTACGTTATATGGTATAACGTTATAACGTATTACTTTATACAACATAACGTTATAACGTATTACGTTATATGGTATAACGTTATAACGTATTACGCTATATGGTATATCGTTATAACGTATTACGCTATATGGTATAACGTTATAACGTATTACGTTATATGGTATAACGTTATATGGTATAACGCTATAACGTATTAAGTCATATGGTATAACGTTATAACGTATTACGCTATATGGTATAACGTTATAACGTATTACTTTATACAACATAACGTTATAACGTATTACGTTATATGGTATAACGTTGTAACGTATTCCTTTATATGGTATAACGTTATAACGTATTACGTTATATGGTATAACGTTATATGGTATAACGCTATAACGTATTAAGTCATATGGTATAACGTTATAACGTATTACGCTATATGGTATAACGTTATAACGTATTACGTTATATGGCATAACGTTATATGGTATAACGCTATAACGTAGTACGCTATATGGTATAACGCTATAACGTATTACGCTATATGGTATAACGTTATAACGTATTACGGTATATGGTATAACGTTATAACGTATTACGTTATATGGTATAACGTTATATGGTATAACGCTATAACGTATTACGCGATATGGTATAACGCTATAACGTATTACGCTATGTGGTATAACGTTATAACGTATTACGTTATATGGTATAACGTTATAACGTATCACTTTATACAACATAACGTTATAACGTATTACTTTATATGGTATAACGTTATAACGGATTACGTGAAATGGTATATCGTTATAACGTATTACGTTATATGGTATAACGTTCTAACGTATTAAGTAATGTGGTATAACGTTATAACGTATTACGTTATATGGTATAACGTTATAACGTAATACGTTATATGGTATAACGTTATAACGTACTACTTTATACAACATAACGTTATAACGTATTACTTTATATGGTATAACGTTATAACGTATTACGTTATATGGTATCACGTTATAACGTATTACGTTATATGGTATGACGTTATATGGTATAACGCTATAACGTATTACGCCATATGGTATAACGTTATAACGTATTACGTTATATGGTATAGCGTTATAACGTATTACTTTATACAACATAACGTTATAACGTATTACGTTATATAACATAACGTTATATGATATATCGTTATAACGCATTACGTTATATATTGTATACCGTTATAACGTATTACGTTATATGGTATATCGTTATATGGTATAACGCTGTAACGTATTACGCCATATGGTATAACGCTATAACGTATTACGCTATATGGTATAACGTTATAACGTATTACGCTATATGATACAACGTTATAACGTATTACGTTATATGGAATAACGTTATAACGTATTACGTTATATGGTATAACGTTATAACGTATTACTTTATACAACATAACGTTATAACGTATTACGTTATATGGTATAACGTTATAACGTATTACGTTAAACGGTATAACGCTATAACGTATTACGCTATGTGGTATAACGTTATAACGTATTACGTTATATGGTATAACGTTATAACGTATTACGTTATATGGTATAACGTTCTAACGTACAAAGTAATGTGGTATAACGTTATAACGTATTACGTTATATGGTATAACGCTATAACGTATTACGCTATATGGTATAATGTTATAACGTATTACGTTATATGGTATAACTTTGCAACGTATTGCGTTATATGGCATAACGTTATATGGTATAACGCTATTACGTATTACGCTATATGGTATAACGCTATAACTTATTACGCTATATGGTATAACGTTATAACTTATTACGTTATATGGTATAACACCATAGCGTATTACGCTATATGATATAACGTCATAAAGTATTACGTTATGTGGTCTAAGGTTTTAACGTATTACATTAGATAACATAACTTTATATGGTATAACGTTATAACGAATTACGTTATATGGTATAACGTTATATGGCATAACGCTATATGGTATAACGCTATTACGTATTACGCTATATGGTATAACGCTATAACGTATTACGCTATATGGTATAACGTTATAACGTATTACGTTATATGGTATATCGTTGTAACGTATTACTTTATATGGTATAACGTTATAACGTATTACGTTATATGGTATAACGTTATATGGTATAACGCTATAACGTATTAAGTCATATGGTATAACGTTATAACGTATTACGCTATATGGTATAACGTTATAACGTATTACGTTATATGGCATAACGTTATATGGTATAACGATATAACGTAGTACGCTATATGGTATAACGCTATAACGTATTACGCTATATGGTATAACGTTATAACGTATTACGTTATATGGTATAACGTTATAACCTATTACGTTATATGGTATAACGTTATATGGTATAACGCTATAACGTATTACGCTATATGGTATAACGCTATAACGTATTACGCTATGTGGTATAACGTTATAACGTATTACGTTATATGGTATAACGTTATAACGTATCACTTTATACAACATAACGTTATAACGTATTACTTTATATGGTATAACGTTATAACGGATTACGTGAAATGGTATATCGTTATAACGTATTACGTTATATGGTATAACGTTCTAACGTACTAAGTAATGTGGTATAACGTTATAACGTATTACGTTATATGGTATAACGTTATAACGTAATACGTTATATGGTATAACGTTATAACGTACTACTTTATACAACATAGCGTTATAACGTATTACTTTATGTGGTATAACGTTATAACGTATTACGTTATATGGTATCACGTTATAACGTATTACGTTATATGGTATAACGTTATATGGTATAACGCTATAACGTATTACGCCATATGGTATAACGTTATAACGTATTGCGGGTATATGGTATAACGTTATAACGTATTACGTTATATGGTATAACGTTATATGGTATAACGCTATAACGTATTACGCTATATGGTATAACGCTATAACGTATTACGCTATATGGTATAACCTTATAACGTATTACGTTATATGGTATAGCGTTATAACGTATTACTTTATACAACATAACGTTATAACGTATTACGTTATATAACATAACGTTATATGATATATCGTTATAACGCATTACGTTATATATTGTATACCGTTATAACGTATTACGTTATATGGTATATCGTTATATGGTATAACGCTGTAACGTATTACGCCATATGGTATAACGCTATAACGTATTACGCTATATGGTATAACGTTATAACGTATTACGCTATATGGTACAACGTTATAACGTATTACGTTATATGGAATAACGTTATAACGTATTACGTTATATGGTATAACGTTATAACGTATTAATTTATACAACATAACGTTATAACGTATTACGTTATATGGTATAACGTTATAACGTATTACGTTAAACGGTATAACGCTATAACGTATTACGCTATGTGGTATAACGTTATAACGTATTACGTTATATGGTATAACGTTATAACGTATTACGTTATATGGTATAACGATCTAACGTACAAAGTAATGTGGTATAACGTTATAACGTATTACGTTATATGGTATAACGCTATAACGTATTACGCTATATGGTATAATGTTATAACGTATTACGTTATATGGTATAACGTTGTAACGTATTACGTTATATGGCATAACGTTATATGGTATAACGCTATTACGTATTACGCTACATGGTATAACGCTATAACGTATTACGCTATATGGTATAACGTTATAACGTTTTACGTTATATGGTATAACGTTATAACGTATTAAGTTATATGGTATAACGTTATAACGTATTACGTTATATGGTATAACGTTATAACGTATTACGTTATATGGCATAACGTTATATGGTATAACGCTATCACGTATTACGCTATATGGTATAACGTTATAACGTATTACGTTATAAGGTATAATGTTATAACGTATTACGTTATATGGTATAACGTTATAACGTATTACGTTTTATGGTATAACGATATAACGTATTACGTTATATGGTATAACGTTATAACGTATTACGTTTTATGGTATAACGATATAACTTATTACGTTATATGGTATAACGCTATTACGTATTACGCTATATGGTATAACGCTATAACGTATTACGCTATATGGTATAACGTTATAACGTATTACGTTATAAGGTATAACGCTATAACGTATTACGTTATATGGTATAACGTTATAACGTATTACTTTATACAACATAACGTTATAACGTATTACTTTATACAACATAACGTTATAACGTATTACGCTATATGGTATAACGTTATAACGTATCACGTTATATGGAATAACGCTATAACGTATTACGCTATATGGTATAACGCTATAACGTATTACGCTATATGGTATAACGTTATGACGTATTACGTTATATAACATAACGTTATAAGGTATGACATTATAACGTATTACGCTATATGGTATAACGTTTTAACGTGTTACGCTATATGATAGAACGTTATATCGTATTACGTTATATGGTATAACGTTATTACGTATTACGTTATATGGTAATACGCTATAACGTATTACGTTATATGGTATAACGTTATGACGTATTACGCTATATAACATAACGTTATAAGGTATGACATTATAACGTATTACGCTATATGGTATAACGTTTTAACGTGTTACGCTATATGATAGAACGTTATATCGTATTACGTTATATGGTATAACGTTATGACGTATTACGTTATATAACATAACGATATATGGTATAACGCTATAACGTATTAGGCTACATGGTATAACGTTATAACGTATTACGTTATATAACATAACGTTATAAGGTATGACATTATAACGTATTGCGCCAATTGGTATAACGCTATAACGTATTACGCTATATGGTATAACCCTGTAACGTATTACGTTATATGGTATAACGCTATAACGTATTACGCTATATGGTATAACGTTATAACTTATTACGTTATATGGTATAACACCATAACGTATTACGCTATATGATATAACGTCATAAAGTATTACGTTATGTGGTCTAAGGTTTTAACGTATTACATTAGATAACATAACGTTATATGCTATAACGATATAACGTATTACGTTATATAACATAACGTTATATGGTATAACGTTATAACGTATTACGTTATATGGTATAACGTTATAACGTATTACGTTATATAACATAACGTTATAACGAATTACGTTATATGGTCTAAGGTTATAACGTATTACGCTATATGGTATAACGTTATGACGAATCACGTTATATGGTATAACGTTATTACGTATTACGTTATATGGTATAACGTTATAACGTATGACGTTATATAACATAACGCTATAACGTATTACGCTATATGGTATAACGTTATAACGTATTACGTTATATGGTATAACACTATAACGTATTACGCTATATGATATAACGTTATAACGTATTACGTTACATTGTATAACGTTATAACGTATTACGTTATATGGTATAACGTTATAACGTATTACGTTATATGGTATAACGTTAGAACGTATTACGTTATATGGTATAACGTTATAACGTATTACGTTATATGGTATAACGTTATATGGTATAACGCTATAACGTATTACGCTATATGGTGTAACGCTATAACGTATTACGCTATATGGTATAACGTTATAACTTATTACGCTATATGATACAACTTTATAACGTATTACGTTATATGGTATAACGTTATAACGTATTACGTTATATGGTATAACGTTATAACGTATTACTTTATACAACATAACGTTATAACGTATTACGTTATATGGTATAACGTTATAACGTATTACTTTATACAACATAACGTTATAACGTATTACGTTATGTGGTATAACGTTATAACGTATTACGTTATATGGTGTAACGTTATAACGTATTACTTTATACAACATAACGTTATAACGTATTACGTCATATGGTATAACGTTATAACGTATTACGATATATGGTATTACGCTATAACGTATTACGCTATATGGTATAACGCTATAACGTATCACGTTATACGGAATAACGCTATAAAGTATTACGCTATATGGTATAACGTAATAACGTATTACGTTATATAACATAACGTTATATGGTATAACATTATAACGTATTACGCTATATGGTATAACGTTATAACGTATTACGTTATATGGTATAACGTTATAACGTATTACGTTATATATCATAACCTTATAACGTATTACGCTATATTTTATAACGTTATAACGTATTACGTTATGTGGTATAACGTTATATGGTATAACGCTATAACGTATTACGCTACATGGTATAACGTTATAACGTATTACGTTGTATGGTACAATTGTTATAACGTATTACGTTATGTGGTATAACGGTATAACGTATTACGTTATATGGTATAACGTTATAACGTATTACGTTATATGGTATAACGTTATAACGTATTACGTTATATGGTATAACGTTATATGGTATAACGCTATAACGTATTACGGTATATGGTATAACGCTATAACGTATTACGCTATATGGTATAACGTTATATGGTATAACGTTATATGGTATAACGCTATAACGTATTACGCTATATGGTGTAACGCTATAACGTATTACGCTATATGGTATAACGTTATAACTTATTACGCTATATGATACAACTTTATAACGTATTACGTTATATGGTATAACGTTATAACGTATTACGTTATATGGTATAACGTTATAACGTATTACTTTATACAACATAACGTTATAACGTATTACGTTATATGGTATAACGTTATAACGTATTACGTTATATGGTATAACGCTATAACGTATTACGCTATATGGTATAACGTTATAACGTATTACGTTATATGGTATAACGTTATAACGTATTACTTTATACAACATAACGTTATAACGTATTACGTTATATGGTATAACGTTATAACGTATTACGTTATATGGTATAACGTTATAACGTATTACGCTATATGGTATAACGTTATAACGTATAATGTTATAATGTATTACACTATATGGTATAACGTTATAACGTATTACGTTATAAGGTGTAACGTTATAACGTATTACGTTTTATGGTATAACGTTATAACGTATTACGCTATATGGTATAACGCTATAACGTATTACGCTATATGGTATAACGTTATGACGTATTACGTTATATGGTATAACGTTATAACGTATTACGTTATATTGTATAACGTTTTAACGTATTACGTTATATATCATAACCTTATAACGTATTACGCTATATGGTATAACGTTATGACGTATCACGTTATATGGTATAACGTTAATACGTATTACGTTATATGGTATAACGTTATAACGTATGACGTTATATAACATAACGCTATAACGTATTACGCTATATGGTATAACGTTATAACGTATTACGTTATATGGTATAACACTATAACGTATTACGCTATATGATATAACGTCATAACGTATTACGTTACATTGTATAACGTTATAACGTATTACGTTATATTGTGTAACGTTTTAACGTATTACGTTATATATCATAACCTTATAACGTATTACGCTATATTTTATAACGTTATAACGTATTACGTTATGTGGTATAACGTTATATGGTATAACGCTATAACGTATTACGCTACATGGTATAACGTTATAACGTATTACGTTGTATGGTACAATTGTTATAACGTATTACGTTATGTGGTATAACGGTATAACGTATTACGTTATATGGTATAACGTTATAACGTATTACGTTATATGGTATAACGTTATAACGTATTACGTTATATGGTATAACGTTATAACGTATTACGTTATATGGTATAACGTTATAACGTATTACGTTATATGGTATAACGTTATATGGTATAACGTTATAACGTATTACGTTATATGGTATAACGTTATAACGTATTACGTTATATGGTATAACGTTATAACGTATTACTTTATACAATATAACGTTATAACGTATTACGTTATATGGTATAACGTTATAACGTATTACTTTATATGGTATAACGTTATAACGTATTACGTTATATGTCATAACGTTATATGGTATAACGCTATAACGTATTACGCCATATGGTATAACGTTATAACGTTTTACCTTATACAACATAACGTTATAACGTATTACTTTATACAACATAACGTTATAACGTATTACGTTATATGGTATAACGTCGTAAATTATTACGTTATATGGTATAACGCTATAACGTATTACGCAATATGGTATAACGTTATAACGTATTACGTTATATGGTATAACGTATTACGTTATATGGTATAACGTTATATGTTATAACGCTATAACGTATTACTCCATATGGTATAACGTTATAACGTATTACGTTATATGGTATAACGTTATAACGTATTACGTTATATGGTATAACGTTATAACGTATTACGTTATATGGTAAAACGTTATATCGTATTACGTTATATGGTATAACGTTATAAGGTATTACGTTATATGGTATAACGTTATAACGTATTACTTTATACAACATAACGTTATAACGTATTACGTTATATGGTATAACGTTATAACGTATTACGCTATATGAAATAACGTTATAACGTATTACGTTATATGGTCTAAGGTTATAACGTATTACGTTATATAAAATAACGTTTTATGGTATAACGTTATAACGTATTACGTTATATGGCATAACGCTATAACGTATTACGTTATATGGTATAACGATATAACGTATTACGTTATATGGTATAATGTCATAACGGATTACGTGAAATGCTATATCGTTATAACGTATTACGTTATATGGTATAACGTTCTAACGTACTAAGTAATGTGGTATAACGTTATAACGTATTACGTTATATGGTATAACGCTATAACGTATTACGCTATATGGTAGAATGTTATAAAGTATTACGTTATATGGTATAACGTTATAACGTATTACGTTATATGGTATAACGTTATAACGTATTACGTTATATGGTATAACGTTATATGTTATAACGCTATAACGTATTACGCCATATGGTATAACGTTATAACGTATTACGTTATATGGTATAACGTTATAACGTATTACGTTATATGGTATAACGTTATAACGTATTACGTTATATGGTAAAACGTTATAACGTATTACGTTATATGGTATAACGTTATAACGTATTACGTTATATGGTATAACGTTATAACGTATTACGTTATATGGTATAACGTTATAACGTATTACGTTATATGGTATAACGTTATAACGTATTACGCTATATGGTATAACGTTATAACGTATAATGTTATAATGTATTACACTATATGGTATAACGTTATAACGTATTACGTTATATGGTGTAACGTTATAACGTATTACGTTTTATGGTATAACGTTATAACGTATTACGTTATATGGTATAACGTTATAACGTATCACTTTATACAACATAACGTTATAACGTATTACGTTATATGGTATAACGTTATAACGTATTACTTTATACAACATAACGTTATAACGAATTACGTTATATGGTCTAAGGTTATAACGTATTACGCTATATGGTATAACGTTATGACGTATTACGTTATATGGTATAACGTTAAAACGTATTACGTCATATGGTATAACGTTATAACGTATTACGCCATATGGTATAACGTTATAACGTATTACGTTATATGGTATAACGTTATAACGTATTACTTTATACAACATAACGTTATAACGTATTACGGTATATGGTATAACGTTATAACGTATTACGCTATATTGTATAACGTTATAACGTATAACGTTATAACGTATTACGCTATATGCTATAACGTTATAACGTATTACGTTATATGGTATAACGTTATAACGTATTACGTTATATGGTATAAAGTTATAACGTATTACTTTATACAATATAACGTTATAACGTATTACGTTATATTGTATAACGTTATATGGTATAACGCTATAACGTATTACGCTATATGGTATAACGCTATAACGTATTACGCTATATGGTATATCGTTATAACGTATTACGTTATATGGTATAACGTTATAACGTATTACGTTATAAGGTATAATGTTATAACGTATTGCTTTATATAACATAACGTTATAACGTATTACGTTATATGGTATAACGTTATAACGTATTACGTTATATGGTATTACGCTATAACGTATTATGCTATATGGTATAACGCTATAACGTATCACGTTATACGGAATAACGCTATAACGTATTACGCCATATGGTATAACGTAATAACGTATTACGTTATATAACATAACGTTATATGGTATAACATTATAACGTATTACGCTATATGGTATAACGTTATAACGTATTACGTTATATGGTATAACGTTATAACGTATTACGTTATATAACATAACGTTATAACGTATTACGTTATATGGTATAACGTTATAACGTATTACGTTATAAGGTATAATGTTATAACGTATTGCGTTATATAACATAACGTTATAACGTATTACGTTATATGGTATAACGTTATAACGTATTATGTTATATGGTATTACGCTATAACGTATTACGCTATATGGTATTACGCTATAACGTATTACGCTATATGGTATAACGCTATAACGTATCACGTTATACGGAATAACGCTATAACGTATTACGCTATATGGTATAACGTTATAACGTATTACGTTACATTGTATAACGTTATAACGTATTACGTTATATTGTATAACGTTTTAACGTATTACGTTATATATCATAACCTTATAACGTATTACGCTATATTTTATAACGTTATAACGTATTACGTTATGTGGTATAACGTTATATGGTATAACGCTATAACGTATTACGCTACATGGTATAACGTTATAACGTATTACGTTGTATGGTACAATTGTTATAACGTATTACGTTATGTGGTATAACGGTATAAGGTATTACGTTATATGGTATAACGTTATAACGTATTACGTTATATGGTATAATGTTATATGGTACAACGCTATAACGTATTACGCTTTATGGTATAACGCTATAACGTATTACGCTATATGGTATAACGTTATAACGTATTACGTTATATGGTATAACGTTATATGGTATAACGCTATAACGTATTACGCTATATGGTATAACGTTATAACGTATAACGTTATAACGTATAACGTTATAACGTATTACGCTATATGCTATAACGTTATAACGTATTACGTTATATGGTATAACGTTATAACGTATTACGTTATATGGTATAACGTTATAACGTATTACTTTATACAACATAACGTTATAACGTATTACGTTATGTGGTATAACGTTATAACGTATTACGTTATATGGTGTAACGCTATAACGTATTACGCCATATGGTATAACGTTATAACGTATTACTTTATACAACATAACGTTATAACGTATTACGGTATATGGTATAACGTTATAACGTATTACGCTATATTGTATAACGTTATAACGTATAACGTTATAACGTATTACGCTATATGGTATAACGCTATAACGTATCACGTTATACGGAATAACGCTATAACGTATTACGCTATATGGTATAACGTAATAACGTATTACGTTATATAACATAACGTTATATGGTATATCATTATAACGTATTACGCTATATGGTATAACGTTATAACGTATTACGTTATATGGTATAACGTTATAACGTATTACGTTATATAACATAACGTTATAACGAATTACGTTATATGGTCTAAGGTTATAACGTATTACGCTATATGGTATAACGCTATAACGTATTACGCTATATGGTATAACGCTATAACGTATTACGCTATATGGTATATCGTTATAACGTATTACGTTATATGGTATAACGTTATAACGTATTACGTTACATTGTATAACGTTATAACGTATTACGTTATATGGTAAAACGTTATAACGTATTACGTTATATGGTATAACGTTATAACGTATTACGTTATATGGTATAACGTTATAACGTATTACGTTATATGGTATAACGTTATAACGTATTACGTTATATGGTATAACGTTATAACGTATTACGCTATATGGTATAACGTTATAACGTATAATGTTATAATGTATTACACTATATGGTATAACGTTATAACGTATTACGTTATATGGTGTAACGTTATAACGTATTACGTTTTATGGTATAACGTTATAACGTATTACGCTATATGGTATAACGCTATAACGTATTACGCTATATGGTATAACGTTATGACGTATTACGTTATATGGTATAACGTTATAACGTATTACGTTATATGGTATAACGTTATAACGTATCACTTTATACAACATAACGTTATAACGTATTACGTTATATGGTATACGTTATAACGTATTACGTTATATGGTATAACGTTATAACGTATTACGTTATATGGTATAATGTTATATGGTATAACGCTATAACGTATTACGCTTTATGGTATAACGCTATAACGTATTACGCTATATGGTATAACGTTATAACGTATTACGTTATATGGTATAACGTTATATGGTATAACGCTATAACGTATTACGCTATATGGTATAACGTTATAACGTATAACGTTATAACGTATTACGCTATATGCTATAACGTTATAACGTATTACGTTATATGGTATAACGTTATAACGTATTACGTTATATGGTATAACGTTATAACGTATTACTTTATACAACATAACGTTATAACGTATTACGTTATGTGGTATAACGTTATAACGTATTACGTTCTATGGTATAACGCTATAACGTATTACGCCATATGGTATAACGTTATAACGTATTACGTTATATGGTATAACGTTATAACGTATTACTTTATACAACATAACGTTATAACGTATTACGGTATATGGTATAACGTTATAACGTATTACGCTATATTGTATAACGTTATAACGTATAACGTTATAACGTATTACGTTATCTGGTATAACGTTATAACGTATTACGTTATAAGGTATAATGTTATAACGTATTGCGTTATATAACATAACGTTATAACGTATTACGTTATATGGTATAACGTTATAACGTATTACGTTATATGGTATTACGCTATAACGTATTACGCTATATGGTATAACGCTATAACGTATCACGTTATACGGAATAACGCTATAACGTATTACGCTATATGGTATAACGTAATAACGTATTACGTTATATAACATAACGTTATATGGTATATCATTATAACGTATTACGCTATATGGTATAACGTTATAACGTATTACGTTATATGGTATAACGTTATAACGTATTACGTTATATAACATAACGTTATAACGAATTACGTTATATGGTCTAAGGTTATAACGTATTACGCTATATGGTATAACGCTATAACGTATTACGCTATATGGTATAACGCTATAACGTATTACGCTATATGGTATATCGTTATAACGTATTACGTTATATGGTATAACGTTATAACGTATTACGTTACATTGTATAACGTTATAACGTATTACGTTATATTGTATAACGTTTTAACGTATTACGTTATATATCATAACCTTATAACGTATTACGCTATATTTTATAACGTTATAACGTATTACGTTATGTGGTATAACGTTATATGGTATAACGCTATAACGTATTACGCTACATGGTATAACGTTATAACGTATTACGTTGTATGGTACAATTGTTATAACGTATTACGTTATGTGGTATAACGGTATAACGTATTACGTTATATGGTATAACGTTATAACGTATTACGTTACATTGTATAACGTTATAACGTATTACGTTATATTGTATAACGTTTTAACGTATTACGTTATATATCATAACCTTATAACGTATTACGCTATATTTTATAACGTTATAACGTATTACGTTATGTGGTATAACGTTATATGGTATAACGCTATAACGTATTACGCTACATGGTATAACGTTATAACGTATTACGTTGTATGGTACAATTGTTATAACGTATTACGCTATATGGTATAACGTTATAACGTATTACGTTATATGGTATAACGTTATATGGTATAACGCTATAACGTATTACGCTATATGGTATAACGTTATAACGTATAACGTTATAACGTATAACGTTATAACGTATAACGTTATAACGTATTACGCTATATGCTATAACGTTATAACGTATTACGTTATATGGTATAACGTAATAACGTATTACGTTATATGGTATAACGTTATAACGTATTACTTTATACAACATAACGTTATAACGTATTACGTTATGTGGTATAACGTTATAACGTATTACGTTATATGGTGTAACGCTATAACGTATTACGCCATATGGTATAACGTTATAACGTATTACGTTATATGGTATAACGTTATAACGTATTACTTTATACAACATAACGTTATAACGTATTACGTTATATGGTATACGTTATAACGTATTACGTTATATGGTATAACGTTATAACGTATTACGTTATATGGTATAATGTTATATGGTATAACGCTATAACGTATTACGCTTTATGGTATAACGCTATAACGTATTACGCTATATGGTATAACGTTATAACGTATTACGTTATATGGTATAACGTTATATGGTATAACGCTATAACGTATTACGCTATATGGTATAACGTTATAACGTATAACGTTATAACGTATTACGCTATATGCTATAACGTTATAACGTATTACGTTATATGGTATAACGTTATAACGTATTACGTTATATGGTATAACGTTATAACGTATTACTTTATACAACATAACGTTATAACGTATTACGTTATGTGGTATAACGTTATAACGTATTACGATATATGGTATAACGCTATAACGTATTACGCCATATGGTATAACGTTATAACGTATTACGTTATATGGTATAACGTTATAACGTATTACTTTATACAACATAACGTTATAACGTATTACGGTATATGGTATAACGTTATAACGTATTACGCTATATGGTATAACGCTATAACGTATTACGCTATATGGTATATCGTTATAACTTATTACGTTATATGGTATAACGTTATAACGTGTTACGTTATAAGGTATAATGTTATAACGTATTGCGTTATATAACATAACGTTATAACGTATTACGTTATATGGTATAACGTTATAACGTATTACGTTATATGGTATTACGCTATAACGTATTACGCTATATGGTATAACGCTATAACGTATCACGTTATACGGAATAACGCTATAACGTATTACGCTATATGGTATAACGTAATAACGTATTACGTTATATAACATAACGTTATATGGTATATCATTATAACGTATTACGCTATATGGTATAACGTTATAACGTATTACGTTATATGGTATAACGTTATAACGTATTACGTTATATAACATAACGTTATAACGAATTACGTTATATGGTCTAAGGTTATAACGTATTACGCTATATGGTATAACGTTATGACTTATTACGTTATATGGTATAACGTTAAAACGTATTACGTCATATGGTATAACGTTATAACGTATTACGTTATATGTTATTACGCTATAACGTATTACGCTATATGGTATAACGCTATAACGTATCACGTTATACGGAATAACGCTATAACGTATTACGCTATATGGTATAACGTTATAACGTATTACGTTATATAACATACCGTTATATGGTATAACATTATAACGTATTACGCTATATGGTATAACGCTATAACGTATTACGCTATATGGTATATCGTTATAACGTATTACGTTATATGGTATAACGTTATAACGTATTACGTTATAAGGTATAATGTTATAACGTATTGCGTTATATAACATAACGTTATAACGTATTACGTTATATGGTATAACGTTATAACGTATTACGTTATATGGTATTACGCTATAACGTATTACGCTATATGGTATAACGCTATAACGTATCACGTTATACGGAATAACGCTATAACGTATTACGCTATATGGTATAACGTTATAACGTATTACGTTATATGGTATAACGTTATAACGTATTACGTTATATGGTATAACGTTATAACGTATTACGTTACATTGTATAACGTTATAACGTATTACGTTATATTGTATAAAGTTTTAACGTATTACGTTATATATCATAACCTTATAACGTATTACGCTATATTTTATAACGTTATAACGTATTACGTTATGTGGTATAACGTTATATGGTATAACGCTATAACGTATTACGCTACATGGTATAACGTTATAACGTATTACGTTGTATGGTACAATTGTTATAACGTATTACGTTATGTGGTATAACGGTATAACGTATTACGTTATATGGTATAACGTTATAACGTATTAAGTTATATGGTATAACGTTATGACGTATCACGTTATATGGTATAACGTTATTACGTATTACGTTATATGGTATAACGTTATAACGTATGACGTTATATAACATAACGCTATAACGTATTACGCTATATGGTATAACGTTATAACGTATTACGTTATATGGTATAACACTATCACGTATTACGCTACGTGGTATAACGTTATAACGTATTACGTTGTATGGTACAATTGTTATAACGTATTACGTTATGTGGTATAAAGGTATAACGTATTACGTTATATGGTATAACGTTAAAACGTATTACGTTATATGGTATAACACTATCACGTATTACGCTACATGGTATAACGTTATAACGTATTACGTTGTATGGTACAATTGTTATAACGTATTACGTTACATTGTATAACGTTATAACGTATTACGTTATATTGTATAACGTTTTAACGTATTACGTTATATATCATAACCTTATAACGTATTACGCTATATTTTATAACGTTATAACGTATTACGTTATGTGGTATAACGTTATATGGTATAACGCTATAACGTATTACGCTACATGGTATAACGTTATAACGTATTACGTTGTATGGTACAATTGTTATAACGTATTACGTTATGTGGTATAAAGGTATAACGTATTACGTTATATGGTATAACGTTAAAACGTATTACGTTATATGGTATAACGTTATATGGTATAACGTTATATGGTATAACGTTATATGGTATAACGTTATATGGTATAACGCTATAACGTATTACGCTATATGGTGTAACGCTATAACGTATTACGCTATATGGTATAACGTTATAACTTATTACGCTATATGATACAACTTTACAACGTATTACGTTATATGGTATAACGTTATAACGTATTACGTTATATGGTATAACGTTATAACGTATTACTTTATACAACATAACGTTATAACGTATTACGTTATATGGTATAACGCTATAACGTATTACGCTATATAGTATAACGTTATAACGTATTACCTTATATGGTATAACGTTATAACGTATTACTTTATACAACATAACGTTATAACGTATTACCTTATATGGTATAACGTTATAACGTATTACGCTATATGGTATAACGTTATAACGTATAATGTTATAATGTATTACACTATATGGTATAACGTTATAACGTATTATGTTATATGGTATAACGTTATAACGTATTACGTTTTATGGTATAACGTTATAACGTATTACGCTATATGGTATAACGCTATAACGTATTACGCTATATGGTATAACGTTATGACGTATTACGTTATATGGTATAACGTTATAACGTATTGCGGCTATATGGTATAACGTTATAACGTATTACGTTATATGGTATAACGTTATATGGTATAACGCTATAACGTATTACGCTATATGGTATAACGCTATAACGTATTACGCTATATGGTATAACGTTATAACGTATTACGTTATATGGTATAACGTTATAACGTATTACTTTATACAACATAACGTTATAACGTATTACGTTATATAACATAACGTTATATGATATATCGTTATAACGCATTACGTTATATATTGTATAACGTTATAACGTATTTCGTTATATGGTATATCGTTATATGGTATAACGCTATAACGTATTACGCTATATGGTATATCGTTATAACGTATTACGTTATATGGTATAACGTTATAACGTATTACGTTATAAGGTATAATGTTATAACGTATTGCGTTATATAACATAACGTTATAACGTATTACGTTATATGGTATAACGTTATAACGTATTACGTTATATGGTATTACGCTATAACGTATTACGCTATATGGTATAACGCTATAACGTATCACGTTATACGGAATAACGCTATAACGTATTACGCTATATGGTATAACGTTATAACGTATTACGTTATATGGTATAACGTTATAACGTATTACGTTATATGGTATAACGTTATAACGTATTACGTTACATTGTATAACGTTATAACGTATTACGTTATATTGTATAAAGTTTTAACGTATTACGTTATATATCATAACCTTATAACGTATTACGCTATATTTTATAACGTTATAACGTATTACGTTATGTGGTATAACGTTATATGGTATAACGCTATAACGTATTACGCTACATGGTATAACGTTATAACGTATTACGTTGTATGGTACAATTGTTATAACGTATTACGTTATGTGGTATAACGGTATAACGTATTACGTTATATGGTATAACGTTATAACGTATTAAGTTATATGGTATAACGTTATGACGTATCACGTTATATGGTATAACGTTATTACGTATTACGTTATATGGTATAACGTTATAACGTATGACGTTATATAACATAACGCTATAACGTATTACGCTATATGGTATAACGTTATAACGTATTACGTTATATGGTATAACACTATCACGTATTACGCTACGTGGTATAACGTTATAACGTATTACGTTGTATGGTACAATTGTTATAACGTATTACGTTATGTGGTATAAAGGTATAACGTATTACGTTACATTGTATAACGTTATAACGTATTACGTTATATTGTATAACGTTTTAACGTATTACGTTATATATCATAACCTTATAACGTATTACGCTATATTTTATAACGTTATAACGTATTACGTTATGTGGTATAACGTTATATGGTATAACGCTATAACGTATTACGCTACATGGTATAACGTTATAACGTATTACGTTGTATGGTACAATTGTTATAACGTATTACGTTATGTGGTATAAAGGTATAACGTATTACGTTATATGGTATAACGTTAAAACGTATTACGTTATATGGTATAACGTTATATGGTATAACGTTATATGGTATAACGTTATATGGTATAACGTTATATGCTATAACGCTATAACGTATTACGCTATATGGTGTAACGCTATAACGTATTACGCTATATGGTATAACGTTATAACTTATTACGCTATATGATACAACTTTATAACGTATTACGTTATATGGTATAACGTTATAACGTATTACGTTATATGGTATAACGTTATAACGTATTACTTTATACAACATAACGTTATAACGTATTACGTTATATGGTATAACGCTATAACGTATTACGCTATATAGTATAACGTTATAACGTATTACCTTATATGGTATAACGTTATAACGTATTACTTTATACAACATAACGTTATAACGTATTACCTTATATGGTATAACGTTATAACGTATTACGCTATATGGTATAACGTTATAACGTATAATGTTATAATGTATTACACTATATGGTATAACGTTATAACGTATTACGTTATATGGTATAACGTTATAACGTATTACGTTTTATGGTATAACGTTATAACGTATTACGCTATATGGTATAACGCTATAACGTATTACGCTATATGGTATAACGTTATGACGTATTACGTTATATGGTATAACGTTATAACGTATTGCGGCTATATGGTATAACGTTATAACGTATTACGTTATATGGTATAACGTTATATGGTATAACGCTATAACGTATTACGCTATATGGTATAACGCTATAACGTATTACGCTATATGGTATAACGTTATAACGTATTACGTTATATGGTATAACGTTATAACGTATTACTTTATACAACATAACGTTATAACGTATTACGTTATATAACATAACGTTATATGATATATCGTTATAACGCATTACGTTATATATTGTATAACGTTATAACGTATTTCGTTATATGGTATATCGTTATATGGTATAACGCTGTAACGTATTACGCCATATGGTATAACGGTATAACGTATTACGCTATATGGTATAACGTTATAACGTATTACGCTATATGGTACAACGTTATAACGTATTACGTTATATGGAATAACGTTATAACGTATTTCGTTATATGGTATAACGTTATAACGTATTACTTTATACAACATAACGTTATAACGTATTACGCTATATGGTACAACGTTATAACGTATTACGTTATATGGAATAACGTTATAACGTATTACGTTATATGGTATAATGTTATAACGTATTACGTTATATGGTATAACGTTATAACGTATTACTTTATACAATATAACGTTATAACGTATTACGCCATATGGTATAACGTTATAACATATTACGTTATATGGTATAACGTTATAACGTATTACGTTATATGTTATAACGTTATATGGTATAACGCTATAACGTATTGCGCTATATGGTATAACGCTATAACGTATTACGCTATATGGTGTAACGTTATAACGTATTACGTTATGTGGTACAACGTTATAACGTATTACGTTATATGGTATAACGTTCTAACGTACTAAGTAATGTGGTATAACGTTATAACGTATTACGCTACATGGTATAATGTTATAACGTATTACGTTATATGGTATAACGTTATAACGTATTACGTTATATGGTATAACGTTATAACGTATTACTTTATATAATATAACGTTATAACGTATTACGTTATATGGTATAACGTTATAACGTATTACGTTATATGGTATAACGTTATAACGTATTACGTTATATGGTATAACGTTATAACGTATTACTTTATACAATATAACGTTATAACGTATTACGTTATATGGTATAACGTTATAACGTATTACGTTATATGGTATAACGTTATAACGTATTACGTTATATGGTATAACGTTATATGGTATAACGTTATATGGTACAACGCTATAACGTATTACGCCATATGGTATAACGCTATAACGTATTACGCTATATGGTATAATGTTATAACGTATTACTTTATATGGTATAACGTTATAACGTATTACGTTATATGGTATAACGTTATAACGTATTACTTTATACAATATAACGTTATAACGTATTACGCCATATGGTATAACGTTATAACGTATTACGTTATATGGTATAACGTTCTAACGTACTAATTAATGTGGTATAACGTTATAACGTATTACGTTATATGGTATTACGTTATAACGTATTACGCTATATGGTATAACGTTATAACGTATTACGTTATATGGTATAACGTTATAACGTATTACGTTATATGGTATAACGTTCTAACGCACTAAGTAATGTGGTATAACGTTATAACGTATTACGTTATATGGTATAACGTTATAACGTATTACGCTATATGGTATAACGTTATAACGTATTACGTTATATGGTATAACGTTATAACGTATTACGTTATGGTATAACGTTATATGGTATAACGCTATAACGTATTACGCTATATGGTATAACGCTATAACGTATTACGCTATATGATATAACGTTATAACGTATTACGTTATATGGTATAACGTTATAACGTATTACTTTATACAATATAACGTTATAACGTATTACGTTATAAGGTATAACGTTATAACGTATTACGTTATATGGTATAACGTTATAACGTATTACGTTATATGGTATAACGTTTTAACGTATTACGTTATATGGTATAACGTTATAACGTATTACACTATATGATATAACGTTATATGGTATAACGCTATAACGTATTACGCCATATGGTATAACGTTATAACGTATTACGTTATATGGTATAACGTTATAACGTATTACGTTATATGTTATAACGTTATATGGTATAACGCTATTACGTATTGCGCTATATGGTATAACGCTATAACGTATTACACTATATGGTATAACGTTATAACGTATTACGTTATGTTGTACAACGTTATAACGTATTACGTTATATGGTATAACGTTCTAACGTACTAAGTAATGTGGTATAACGTTATAACGTATTACGCTACATGGTATAATGTTATAACGTATTACGTTATATGGTATAACGTTATAACGTATTACGTTATATGGTACAACGTTATAACGTATTACTTTATATAATATAACGTTATAACGTATTACGTTATATGGTATAACGTTATAACGTATTACGTTATATGGTATAACGTTATAACGTATTACGTTATATGGTATAACGTTATATGGTATAACGTTATATGGTATAACGCTATAACGTATTACGCCATATGGTATAACGCTATAACGTATTACGCTATATGGTATAATGTTATAACGTATTACGTTATATGGTATAACGTTATAACGTATTACGTTATATGGTATAACGTTATAACGTATTACTTTATACAATATAACGTTATAACGTATTACTTTATACAATATAACGTTATAACGTATTACGCCATATGGTATAACGTTATAACGTATTACTTTATATAATATAACGTTATAACGTATTACGTTATATGGTATAACGTTTTAACGTATTACGTTATATGGTATAACGTTATAACGTATTACGTTATATGTTATAACGTTATATGGTATAACGCTATAACGTATTACGCTATATGGTATAACGCTATAACGTATTCCGCTATATGGTATAACGTTATAACGTATTACGTTATATGGTGTAACGTTATAACGTATTACGTTATATGTTATAACGTTATATGGTATAACGCTATAACGTATTACACTATATGGTATAACGCTATAACGTATTACGCTATATGGTATAACGTTATAACATATTACGTTATGTGGTACAACGTTATAACGTATTACGTTATATGGTATAACGTTCTAACGTACTAAGTAATGTGGTATAACGTTATAACGTATTACGTTATATGGTATAACGTTATAACGTATTATGCTATATGCTATAACGTTATAACGTATTACGTTATATGGTATAACGTTATAACGTATTACGTTATATGGTATAACGTTATATGGTATAACGCTATAACGTATCACGCTATATGGTATAACGCTATAACGTATTACGCTATATGATATAACGTTATAACGTATTACGTTATATGGTATAACGTTATAACGTATTACTTTATACAATATAACGTTATAACGTATTACGTTATATGGTATAACGTTATAACGTATTACGTTATATGGTATAACGTTATAACGTATTACGTTATATGGTATAACGTTATAACGTATTACGTTATATGGTATAACGTTATAACGTATTACGTTATATGGTATAACGCTATAACGTATTACGCTATATGGTATAACGCTATAACGCATTACGCTATATGGTATAACGTTATAACGTATTACGTTGTATGGTATAACGCTATAACGTATTACGCCATATGGTATAACGTTATAACGTATTACGTTATATGGTATAACGTTATATCGTATTACGTTATATGGTATAACGTTATAACGTATTACGTTATATGGTATAACGTTACAACGTATTACGTTATATGTTATACGTTATATGGTATAACGCTATAACGTATTACGCTATATGGTATAACGCTATAACGTATTACGCTATATGGTATAACGTTATAACGTATTACGTTATATGGTATAACGTTATAACGTATTACGTTATATGGTATAACGTTATTACGTATTACGTTATATGGTAAAACGTTATAACGTATTACGTTATATGGTATAACGTTATAAAGTATTACTTTATACAATATAACGTTATAACGTATTACGTTATATGGTACAACGTTATAACGTATTACGTTATATGGTATAACGTTCTAACGTACTAAGTAATGTGGTATAACGTTATAACGTATTACGCTACATGGTATAATGTTATAACGTATTACGTTATATGGTATAACGTTATAACGTATTACGTTATATGGTATAACGTTATAACGTATTACTTTATATAATATAACGTTATAACGTATTACGTTATATGGTATAACGTTATAACGTATTACGTTATATGGTATAACGTTATAACGTATTACGTTATATGGTATAACGTTATAACGTATTACTTTATACAATATAACGTTATAACGTATTACGTTATATGGTATAACGTTATAACGTATTACGTTATATGGTATAACGTTATAACGTATTACGTTATATGGTATAACGTTATAACGTATTACGTTATATGTTATAACGTTATATGGTATAACGCTATAACGTATTACGCTATATGGTATAACGCTATAACGCATTACGCTATATGGTATAACGTTATAACGTATTACGTTATATGGTATAACGCTATAACGTATTACGCCATATGGTATAACGTTATAACGTATTACGTTATATGGTATAACGTTATATCGTATTACGTTATATGGTATAACGTTATATAGTATTACGTTATATGGTATAACGTTCTAACGTACTAAGTAATGTGGTATAACGTTACAACGTATTACGTTATATGGTATAACGTTATAACGTATTACTTTATACAATATAACGTTATAACGTATTACGTTATATGGTATAACGTTATAACGTATTACGTTATATGGTATAACGTTATAACGTATCACGTTATATGGTATAACGTTATATGGTATAACGCTATAACGTATTACGCCATATGGTATAACGTTATAACGTATTACGTTATATGGTATAACGTTATAACGTATTACGTTATATGTTATAACGTTATATGGTATAACGCTATAACGTATTACGCTATATGGTATAACGCTATAACGTATTACGCTATATGGTATAACGTTATAACGTATTACGTTATATGGTATAACGTTATAACGTTATAACGTATTACTTTATACAACATAACGTTATAACGTATTACGTTATATGGTATAATGTTATAACGTATTACTTTATACAATATAACGTTATAACGTATTACGTTATATTGTATAACGTTATAACGTATTACGTTATATGGTATAACGTTATAACGTATTACTTTAAACAATATAACGTTATAACATATTACGTTATATGGTATAACGTTATAACGTATTACGTTATATGGTATAACGTTATAACGTATTACGTTATATGTTATAACGTTATATGGTATAACGCTATAACGTATTGCGCTATATGGTATAACGCTATAACGTATTACGCTATATGGTGTAACGTTATAACGTATTACGTTATGTGGTACAACGTTATAACGTATTACGTTATATGGTATAACGTTCTAACGTACTAAGTAATGTGGTATAACGTTATAACGTATTACGTTATATGGTATAACGTTATATGGTATAACGTTATATGGTACAACGCTATAACGTATTACGCCATATGGTATAACGCTATAACGTATTACGCTATATGGTATAATGTTATAACGTATTACGTTATATGGTATAACGTTATAACGTATTACGTTATATGGTATAACGTTATATGGTATAACGTTATATGGTACAACGCTATAACGTATTACGCCATATGGTATAACGTTATAACGTATTACTTTATATAATATAACGTTATAACGTATTACGTTATATGGTATAACGTTTTAACGTATTACGTTATATGGTATAACGTTATAACGTATTACGTTATGTGTTATAACGTTATATGGTATAACGCTATAACGTATTACGCTATATGGTATAACGCTATAACGTATTCCGCTATATGGTATAACGTTATAACGTATTACGTTATATGGTGTAACGTTATAACGTATTACGTTATATGTTATAACGTTATATGGTATAACGCTATAACGTATTACACTATATGGTATAACGCTATAACGTATTCCGCTATATGGTATAACGTTATAACGTATTACGTTATATGGTATAACGCTATAACGTATTACACTATATGGTATAACGCTATAACGTATTACGCTATATGGTATAACGTTATAACATATTACGTTATGTGGTACAACGTTATAACGTATTACGTTATATGGTATAACGTTCTAACGTACTAAGTAATGTGGTATAACGTTATAACGTATTACGTTATATGGTATAACGTTATAACGTATTATGCTATATGCTATAACGTTATAACGTATTACGTTATATGGTATAACGTTATAACGTATTACGTTATATGGTATAACGTTATATGGTATAACGCTATAACGTATCACGCTATATGGTATAACGCTATAACGTATTACGCTATATGATATAACGTTATAACGTATTACGTTATATGGTATAACGTTATAACGTATTACTTTATACAATATAACGTTATAACGTATTACGTTATATGGTATAACGTTATAACGTATTACGTTATATGGTATAACGTTATAACGTATTACGTTATATGGTATAACGTTATAACGTATTACGTTATATGGTATAACGTTATAACGTATTACGTTATATGGTATAACGCTATAACGTATTACGCTATATGGTATAACGCTATAACGCATTACGCTATATGGTATAACGTTATAACGTATTACGTTGTATGGTATAACGCTATAACGTATTACGCCATATGGTATAACGTTATAACGTATTACGTTATATGGTATAACGTTATATCGTATTACGTTATATGGTATAACGTTATAACGTATTACGTTATATGGTATAACGTTACAACGTATTACGTTATATGTTATACGTTATATGGTATAACGCTATAACGTATTACGCTATATGGTATAACGCTATAACGTATTACGCTATATGGTATAACGTTATAACGTATTACGTTATATGGTATAACGTTATAACGTATTACGTTATATGGTATAACGTTATTACGTATTACGTTATATGGTAAAACGTTATAACGTATTACGTTATATGGTATAACGTTATAAAGTATTACTTTATACAATATAACGTTATAACGTATTACGTTATATGGTACAACGTTATAACGTATTACGTTATATGGTATAACGTTCTAACGTACTAAGTAATGTGGTATAACGTTATAACGTATTACGCTACATGGTATAATGTTATAACGTATTACGTTATATGGTATAACGTTATAACGTATTACGTTATATGGTATAACGTTATAACGTATTACTTTATATAATATAACGTTATAACGTATTACGTTATATGGTATAACGTTATAACGTATTACGTTATATGGTATAACGTTATAACGTATTACGTTATATGGTATAACGTTATAACGTATTACTTTATACAATATAACGTTATAACGTATTACGTTATATGGTATAACGTTATAACGTATTACGTTATATGGTATAACGTTATAACGTATTACGTTATATGGTATAACGTTATAACGTATTACGTTATATGTTATAACGTTATATGGTATAACGCTATAACGTATTACGCTATATGGTATAACGCTATAACGCATTACGCTATATGGTATAACGTTATAACGTATTACGTTATATGGTATAACGCCATAACGTATTACGCCATATGGTATAACGTTATAACGTATTACGTTATATGGTATAACGTTATATCGTATTACGTTATATGGTATAACGTTATATAGTATTACGTTATATGGTATAACGTTCTAACGTACTAAGTAATGTGGTATAACGTTACAACGTATTACGTTATATGGTATAACGTTATAACGTATTACTTTATACAATATAACGTTATAACGTATTACGTTATATGGTATAACGTTATAACGTATTACGTTATATGGTATAACGTTATAACGTATCACGTTATATGGTATAACGTTATATGGTATAACGCTATAACGTATTACGCCATATGGTATAACGTTATAACGTATTACGTTATATGGTATAACGTTATAACGTATTACGTTATATGTTATAACGTTATATGGTATAACGCTATAACGTATTACGCTATATGGTATAACGCTATAACGTATTACGCTATATGGTATAACGTTATAACGTATTACGTTATATGGTATAACGTTATAACGTTATAACGTATTACTTTATACAACATAACGTTAAAACGTATTACGTTATATGGTATAATGTTATAACGTATTACTTTATACAATATAACGTTATAACGTATTACGTTATATTGTATAACGTTATAACGTATTACGTTATATGGTATAACGTTATAACGTATTACTTTAAACAATATAACGTTATAACATATTACGTTATATGGTATAACGTTATAACGTATTACGTTATATGGTATAACGTTATAACGTATTACGTTATATGTTATAACGTTATATGGTATAACGCTATAACGTATTGCGCTATATGGTATAACGCTATAACGTATTACGCTATATGGTGTAACGTTATAACGTATTACGTTATGTGGTACAACGTTATAACGTATTACGTTATATGGTATAACGTTCTAACGTACTAAGTAATGTGGTATAACGTTATAACGTATTACGTTATATGGTATAACGTTATATGGTATAACGTTATATGGTACAACGCTATAACGTATTACGCCATATGGTATAACGCTATAACGTATTACGCTATATGGTATAATGTTATAACGTATTACGTTATATGGTATAACGTTATAACGTATTACGTTATATGGTATAACGTTATATGGTATAACGTTATATGGTACAACGCTATAACGTATTACGCCATATGGTATAACGTTATAACGTATTACTTTATATAATATAACGTTATAACGTATTACGTTATATGGTATAACGTTTTAACGTATTACGTTATATGGTATAACGTTATAACGTATTACGTTATGTGTTATAACGTTATATGGTATAACGCTATAACGTATTACGCTATATGGTATAACGCTATAACGTATTCCGCTATATGGTATAACGTTATAACGTATTACGTTATATGGTGTAACGTTATAACGTATTACGTTATATGTTATAACGTTATATGGTATAACGCTATAACGTATTACACTATATGGTATAACGCTATAACGTATTACGCTATATGGTATAACGTTATAACATATTACGTTATGTGGTACAACGTTATAACGTATTACGTTATATGGTATAACGTTCTAACGTACTAATTAATGTGGTATAACGTTATAACGTATTACGTTATATGGTATTACGTTATAACGTATTACGCTATATGGTATAACGTTATAACGTATTATGTTATATGGTATAACGTTATAACGTATTACGTTATATGGTATAACGTTATATGGTATAACGCTATAACGTATTACGCTATATGGTATAACGCTATAACGTATTACGCTATATGGTATAACGCTATAACGTATTACGCTATATGGTATAACGTTATAACATATTACGTTATGTGGTACAACGTTATAACGTATTACGTTATATGGTATAACGTTCTAACGTACTAAGTAATGTGGTATAACGTTATAACGTATTACGTTATATGGTATAACGTTATAACGTATTACGCTATATGGTATAACGTTATAACGTATTACGTTATATGGTATAACGTTATAACGTATTACGTTATATGGTATAACGTTATATGGTATAACGCTATAACGTATTACGCTATATGGTATAACGCTATAACGTATTACGCTATATGATATAACGTTATAACGTATTACGTTATATGGTATAACGTTATAACGTATTACTTTATACAATATAACGTTATAACGTATTACGTTATATGGTATAACGTTATAACGTATTACGTTATATGGTATAACGTTTTAACGTATTACGTTATATGGTATAACGTTTTAACGTATTACGTTATATGGTATAACGTTATAACGTATTACATTATATGATATAACGTTATATGGTATAACGCTATAACGTATTACGCCATATGGTATAACGTTATAACGTATTACGTTATATGGTATAACGTTATAACGTATTACGTTATATGTTATAACGTTATATGGTATAACGCTATTACGTATTGCGCTATATGGTATAACGCTATAACGTATTACGCTATATGGTATAACGTTATAACGTATTACGTTATGTGGTACAACGTTATAACGTATTACGTTATATGGTATAACGTTCTAACGTACTAAGTAATGTGGTATAACGTTATAACGTATTACGCTACATGGTATAATGTTATAACGTATTACGTTATATGGTATAACGTTATAACGTATTACGTTATATGGTATAACGTTATAACGTATTACTTTATATAATATAACGTTATAACGTATTACGTTATATGGTATAACGTTATAACGTATTACGTTATATGGTATAACGTTATAACGTATTACTTTATACAATATAACGTTATAACGTATTACGTTATATGGTATAACGTTATAACGTATTACGTTATATGGTATAACGTTATAACGTATTACGTTATATGGTATAACGTTATATGGTATAACGTTATATGGTACAACGCTATAACGTATTACGCCATATGGTATAACGCTATAACGTATTACGCTATATGGTATAATGTTATAACGTATTACGTTATATGGTATAACGTTATAACGTATTACGTTATATGGTATAACGCTATAACGTATTACGCCATATGGTATAACGTTATAACGTATTACGTTATATGGTATAACGTTATAACGTATTATGTTATATCGGATAACATTATAACGTATTACGTTATATGGTATAACGTTATAAGGTATTACGTTATATGGTATAACGTTATATGGTATAACGTTATAACGTATTACTTTATATGGTATAACGTTATAACGTATTACTTCATACAATATAACGTTATAACGCATTACGTTATATGGTATAACGTTATAACGTATTACGTTATATGGTATAACGTTATATAGTATTACGTTATATGGTATAACGTTCTAACGTACTAAGTAATGTGGTATAACGTTACAACGTATTACGTTATATGGTATAACGTTATAACGTATTACTTTATACAATATAACGTTATAACGTATTACGTTATATGGTATAACGTTATAACGTATTACGTTATATGGTATAACGTTATAACGTATCACGTTATATGGTATAACGTTATATGGTATAACGCTATAACGTATTACGCCATATGGTATAACGTTATAACGTATTACGTTATATGGTATAACGTTATAACGTATTACGTTATATGTTATAACGTTATATGGTATAACGCTATAACGTATTACGCTATATGGTATAACGCTATAACGTATTACGCTATATGGTATAACGTTATAACGTATTACGTTATATGGTATAACGTTATAACGTTATAACGTATTACTTTATACAACATAACGTTATAACGTATTACGTTATATGGTATAATGTTATAACGTATTACTTTATACAATATCACGTTATAACGTATTACGTTATATGGTATAACGTTATAACGTATTACGTTATATGGTATAACGTTATAACGTATTACTTTAAACAATATAACGTTATAACATATTACGTTATATGGTATAACGTTATAACGTATTACGTTATATGGTATAACGTTATAACGTATTACGTTATATGTTATAACGTTATATGGTATAACGCTATAACGCATTACGCTATATGGTGTAACGTTATAACATATTACGTTATGTGGTACAACGTTATAACGTATTACGTTATATGGTATAACGTTCTAACGTACTAAGTAATGTGGTATAACGTTATAACGTATTACGCTACATGGTATAATGTTATAACGTATTACGTTATATGGTATATCGTTATAACGTATTACGTTATATGGTATAACGTTATAACGTATTACTTTATATAATATAACGTTATAACGTATTACGTTATATGGTATAACGTTATAACGTATTACGTTATATGGTATAACGTTATAACGTATTACGTTATATGGTATAACGTTATAACGTATTACTTTATACAATATAACGTTATAACGTATTACGTTATATGGTATAACGTTATAACGTATTACGTTATATGGTATAACGTTATAACGTATTACGTTATATGGTATAACGTTATATGGTATAACGTTATATGGTACAACGCTATAACGTATTACGCCATATGGTATAACGCTATAACGTATTACGCTATATGGTATAATGTTATAACGTATTACGTTATATGGTATAACGTTATAACGTATTACGTTATATGGTATAACGTTATAACGTATTACTTTATACAATATAACGTTATAACGTATTACGCCATATGGTATAACGTTATAACGTATTACTTTATATAATATAACGTTATAACGTATTACGTTATATGGTATAACGTTTTAACGTATTACGTTATATGGTATAACGTTATAACGTATTACGTTATGTGTTATAACGTTATATGGTATAACGCTATAACGTATTACGCTATATGGTATAACGCTATAACGTATTCCGCTATATGGTATAACGTTATAACGTATTACGTTATATGGTGTAACGTTATAACGTATTACGTTATATGTTATAACGTTATATGGTATAACGCTATAACGTATTACACTATATGGTATAACGCTATAACGTATTACGCTATATGGTATAACGTTATAACATATTACGTTATGTGGTACAACGTTATAACGTATTACGTTATATGGTATAACGTTCTAACGTACTAATTAATGTGGTATAACGTTATAACGTATTACGTTATATGGTATTACGTTATAACGTATTACGCTATATGGTATAACGTTATAACGTATTACGTTATATGGTATAACGTTATAACGTATTACGTTATATGGTATAACGTTATATGGTATAACGCTATAACGTATTACGCTATATGGTATAACGCTATAACGTATTACGCTATATGGTATAACGCTATAACGTATTACGCTATATGGTATAACGTTATAACATATTACGTTATGTGGTACAACGTTATAACGTATTACGTTATATGGTATAACGTTCTAACGTACTAAGTAATGTGGTATAACGTTATAACGGATTACGTTATATGGTATAACGTTATAACGTATTACGCTATATGGTATAACGTTATAACGTATTACGTTATATGGTATAACGTTATAACGTATTACGTTATATGGTATAACGTTATATGGTATAACGCTATAACGTATTACGCTATATGGTATAACGCTATAACGTATTACGCTATATGATATAACGTTATAACGTATTACGTTATATGGTATAACGTTATAACGTATTACTTTATACAATATAACGTTATAACATATTACGTTATATGGTATAACGTTATAACGTATTACGTTATATGGTATAACGTTATAACGTATTACGTTATATGTTATAACGTTATATGGTATAACGCTATAACGCATTACGCTATATGGTGTAACGTTATAACATATTACGTTATGTGGTACAACGTTATAACGTATTACGTTATATGGTATAACGTTCTAACGTACTAAGTAATGTGGTATAACGTTATAACGTATTACGCTACATGGTATAATGTTATAACGTATTACGTTATATGGTATATCGTTATAACGTATTACGTTATATGGTATAACGTTATAACGTATTACTTTATATAATATAACGTTATAACGTATTACGTTATATGGTATAACGTTATAACGTATTACGTTATATGGTATAACGTTATAACGTATTACGTTATATGGTATAACGTTATAACGTATTACTTTATACAATATAACGTTATATGGTATAACGTTATATGGTACAACGCTATAACGTATTACGCCATATGGTATAACGCTATAACGTATTACGCTATATGGTATAATGTTATAACGTATTACGTTATATGGTATAACGTTATAACGTATTACGTTATATGGTATAACGTTATAACGTATTACTTTATACAATATAACGTTATAACGTATTACGCCATATGGTATAACGTTATAACGTATTACTTTATATAATATAACGTTATAACGTATTACGTTATATGGTATAACGTTATAACGTATTACGTTATATGGTATAACGTTATAACGTATTACTTTATACAATATAACGTTATAACGTATTACGTTATATGGTATAACGTTATAACGTATTGCGTTATATGGTATAACGTTTTAACGTATTACGTTATATGGTATAACGTTTTAACGTATTACGTTATATGGTATAACGTTATAACGTATTACATTATATGATATAACGTTATATGGTATAACGCTATAACGTATTACGCCATATGGTATAACGTTATAACGTATTACGTTATATGGTATAACGTTATAACGTATTACGTTATATGTTATAACGTTATATGGTATAACGCTATTACGTATTGCGCTATATGGTATAACGCTATAACGTATTACGCTATATGGTATAACGTTATAACGTATTACGTTATGTTGTACAACGTTATAACGTATTACGTTATATGGTATAACGTTCTAACGTACTAAGTAATGTGGTATAACGTTATAACGTATTACGCTACATGGTATAATGTTATAACGTATTACGTTATATGGTATAACGTTATAACGTATTACGTTATATGGTACAACGTTATAACGTATTACTTTATATAATATAACGTTATAACGTATTACGTTATATGGTATAACGTTATAACGTATTACGTTATATGGTATAACGTTATAACGTATTACGTTATATGGTATAACGTTATATGGTATAACGTTATATGGTATAACGCTATAACGTATTACGCCATATGGTATAACGCTATAACGTATTACGCTATATGGTATAATGTTATAACGTATTACGTTATATGGTATAACGTTATAACGTATAACGTTATATGGTATAACGTTATAACGTATTACTTTATACAATATAACGTTATAACGTATTACGCCATATGGTATAACGTTATAACGTATTACTTTATATAATATAACGTTATAACGTATTACGTTATATGGTATAACGTTTTAACGTATTACGTTATATGGTATAACGTTATAACGTATTACGTTATATGTTATAACGTTATATGGTATAACGCTATAACGTATTACGCTATATGGTATAACGCTATAACGTATTCCGCTATATGGTATAACGTTATAACGTATTACGTTATATGGTGTAACGTTATAACGTATTACGTTATATGTTATAACGTTATATGGTATAACGCTATAACGTATTACACTATATGGTATAACGCTATAACGTATTACGCTATATGGTATAACGTTATAACATATTATGTTATGTGGTACAACGTTATAACGTATTACGTTATATGGTATAACGTTCTAACGTACTAAGTAATGTGGTATAACGTTATAACGTATTACGTTATATGGTATAACGTTATAACGTATTATGCTATATGGTATAACGTTATAACGTACTACGTTATATGGTATAACGTTATAACGTATTACGTTATATGGTATAACGTTATAACGTATTACGTTATATGGTATAACGTTATAACGTATTACGTTATATGGTATAACGTTATAACGTATTACGTTATATGGTATAACGCTATAACGTATTACGCTATATGGTATAACGCTATAACGCATTACGCTATATGGTATAACGTTATAACGTATTACGTTGTATGGTATAACGCTATAACGTATTACGCCATATGGTATAACGTTATAACGTATTACGTTATATGGTATAACGTTATATCGTATTACGTTATATGGTATAACGTTATAACGTATTACGTTATATGGTATAACGTTACAACGTATTACGTTATATGTTATACGTTATATGGTATAACGCTATAACGTATTACGCTATATGGTATAACGCTATAACGTATTACGCTATATGGTATAACGTTATAACGTATTACGTTATATGGTATAACGTTATAACGTATTACGTTATATGGTATAACGTTATAACGTATTACGTTATATGGTAAAACGTTATAACGTATTACGTTATATGGTATAACGTTATAAAGTATTACTTTATACAATATAACGTTATAACGTATTACGTTATATGGTACAACGTTATAACGTATTACGTTATATGGTATAACGTTCTAACGTACTAAGTAATGTGGTATAACGTTATAACGTATTACGCTACATGGTATAATGTTATAACGTATTACGTTATATGGTATAACGTTATAACGTATTACGTTATATGGTATAACGTTATAACGTATTACTTTATATAATATAACGTTATAACGTATTACGTTATATGGTATAACGTTATAACGTATTACGTTATATGGTATAACGTTATAACGTATTACGTTATATGGTATAACGTTATAACGTATTACTTTATACAATATAACGTTATAACGTATTACGTTATATGGTATAACGTTATAACGTATTACGTTATATGGTATAACGTTATAACGTATTACGTTATATGGTATAACGTTATTACGTATTACGTTATATGTTATAACGTTATATGGTATAACGCTATAACGTATTACGCTATATGGTATAACGCTATAACGCATTACGCTATATGGTATAACGTTATAACGTATTACGTTATATGGTATAACGCTATAACGTATTACGCCATATGGTATAACGTTATAACGTATTACGTTATATGGTATAACGTTATATCGTATTACGTTATATGGTATAACGTTATAACGTATTACGTTATATGGTATAACGTTATATGTTATACGTTATATGGTATAACGTTATAAAGTATTACTTTATACAATATAACGTTATAACGTATTACGTTATATGGTATAACGTTATAACGTATTACGTTATATGGTATAACGTTATAACGTATTACTTTACACAACATATCGTTATAACGTATTACGTTATATGGTATAACGTTATAACGTGTTACGTTATATGGTATAACGTTATATGGTATAACGCTATGACGTATTACGATATACGGTATAACGCTATAACGTATTACGCTATATGGTATAACGTTATAACGTATTACGTTATATGGTATAACGTTATAACGTATTACGTTATGTGGTATAACGCTATAACGTATTACGCCATATGGTATAACGTTATAACGTATTACGTTATATGGTATAACGATATAACGTATTACGTTATATGGTATAACGCTATAACGTGTTACGCTATATGGTATAACGTTATAACGTATTACGTTATATAAAATAACGTTATGTGGTATAACGTTATAACGTATTACGTTATATAAAATAACGTTATGTGGTATAACGTTATAACGTATTACGTTATATTGCATAACGCTATAACGTATTACGCTTTATGGTATAACGTTATATGGTATAAAGTTATATGGTATAACGATATAACGTATTACGTTATATGGTATAACGTTATAACGTATTATGTTATCTAACATAACGTTATAACTTGTATCGCTATATGGTATAACGTTATAACGTATTACGCTTTATGGTATAACGATATAACGTATTACGTTATATGGTATAACGATATAACGTATTACGTTATATTGCTTAACGCTATAACGTATTACGTTTTATGATATAACGTTATAACGTATTGCGCTATATGGTATAACGTTATAACGTATTACGTTATATGGTATAACGTTATAACGTATTACGTAATATGGTATAACGTTATAACGTATTACGTTATATGGTATAACGATATAACGTATTACCTTATATTGCTTAACGCTATAACGTATTACGTTTTACGGTATAACGTTATAACATATTACGTTATATGGTATAACGTTATAAGGTATTATGTTATCTAACATAACGTTATAACTTGTATCGCTATATGGTATAACGTTATAACGTATTACGTTTTATGGTATAACGATATAACGTATTACGTTATATGGTATAACGATATAACGTATTACCTTATATTGCTTAACGCTATAACGTATTACGTTTTACGGTATAACGTTATAACATATTACGTTATATGGTATAACGTTATAACGTATTATGTTATCTAACATAACGTTATAACTTGTATCGCTATATGGTATAACGTTATAACGTATTACGTTTTATGGTATAACGCTATAACGTATTACGTTTTATGGTATAACGTTATATGGTATAAAGTTATATGGTATAACGATATAACGTATTACGTTATATGGTATAACGTTATAACGCATTATGTTATCTAACATAACGTTATAACATGTATCGCTATATGTTATAACGTTATAACATATTACGTTTTATGGTATAACGATATAACGTATTACGTTATATGGTATAACGATATAACGTATTACGTTATATTGCTTAACGCTATAACGTATTACGTTTTATGGTATAACGTTATAACGTATTACGTTATATGGTATAACGTTATAACGTATTATGTTATCTAACATAACGTTATAACTTGTATCGCTATATGGTATAACGTTATAACGTATTACGTTTTATGGTATAACGCTATAACGTAGTACGTTATACGGTATAACGCTATAACGTATTACGCTATATGGTATAACGTTATAACGTATTACGTTATATGGTATAACGTTATATCGTATTACGTTATATGGTATAACGTTATAAGGTATTACGTTATATGGTATAACGTTATATGGTATAACGTTATAACGTATTACGTTATATGGTATAACGTTATAACATATTACGTTATATGGTATAACGTTATAACGTATTACTTTAAACAATATAACGTTATAACATATTACGTTATATGGTATAACGTTATAACGTATTACGTTATATGGTATAACGTTATAACGTATTACGTTATATGGTATAACGTTATATGGTATAACGTTATAACGTATTACGTTATATGGTATAACTTTATATCGTATAACTTTATACAACATAACGTTATAACGTATTACGTTATATGGTATAACGTTATAACGTATTACGTTATATGTTATAACGTTATATGGTATAACGCTATAACGTATTACGCTATATGGTATAACGCTATAACGTATTACGCTATATGGTATAACGTTATAACGTATTACGTTATATAGTATAACGTTATAACGTATTACGTCATATGGTATAACGTTATAACGTATTACTTTATACAACATAACGTTATAACGTATTACGTTATATGGTATAACGTTATAACGTATTACTTTATACAATATAACGTTATAACGTATTACGTTATATGGTATAACGTTATAACGTATTACGTTATATGGTATAACGTTATAACGTACTACTTTATACAACATGATGTTATAACGTATTACGCCATATGGTATAACGTTATAACGTATTACGTTATATGGTATAACGTTCTAACGTACTAAGTAATGTGGTATAACGTTATAACGTATTACGTTATATGGTATAACGCTATAACGTATTACGCCATATGGTATAACGTTATAACGTATTACGTTATATGGTATAACGTTATAACGTATTACGTTATATGGTATAACGTTATAACGTACTACATCATACAACATAACGTTATAACGTACTACATCATACAACATAACGTTATAACGTATTACGTTATATGGCATAACGTTATAACGTATTACGTTATATGGTATCACGTTATAACGTATTACGTTGTATGGTATAACGTTATATGGTATAACGCTATAACGTATTACGTCATATGGTATAACGTTATAACGTATTGCGGGTATATGGTATAACGTTATAACGTATTACGTTATATGGTATAACGTTATATGGTATAACGCTATAACGTATTACGCTATATGGTATAACGCTATAACGTATTACGCTATATGGTATAACGTTATAACGTATTACGTTATATGGTATAACGTTATAACGTATTACTTTATACAACATAACGTTATAACGTATTACGTTATATGGTATAACGTTATAACGTATTACGTTATATGGTATCACGTTATATGGTATCACGTTATAACGTATTACGTTATATGGTATAACGTTATATGGTATAACGCTATAACGTATTACTTTATACAATATAACGTTATAACGTATTACGTTATATGTTATAACGTTATATGATATAACGCTATAACGTATTACGCTATATGGTATAACGCTATAACGTATTACGTTATATGGTATAACGTTATAACGTATAACTTTATACAACATAACGTTATAACGTATTACGTTATATAACATAACGTTATATGATATATCGTTATAACGCATTACGTTATATATTGTATAACGTTATAACGTATTACGTTATATGGTATATCGTTATATGGTATAACGCTGTAGCGTATTACGCCATATGGTATAGCGCTATAACGTATTACGCTATATGGTATAACGCTATAACGTATTACGCTATATGGTACAACGTTATAACGTATTACGTTATATGGTATAACGTTATAACGTATTACGTTATATGGTATAACGTTATAACGTATTACTTTATACAATATAACGCTATAACGTATTACGCCATATAGTATAACGTTATAACGTATTACGTTATATGGTATAACGTTATAACGTATTACGTTATATGTTATAACGTTATATGGTATAACGCTATAACGTATTACGCTATATGGTATAACGCTATAACGTATTACGCTATATGGTATAACGTTATAACGTATTACGTTATATGGTATAACGTTATAACGTATTACGTTATATGGTATAACGTTATAGCGTATTACGTTATATGGTATAACGCTATAACGTATTACGCCATATGGTATAACTTTATAACGTATTACGTTATATGGTATAACGTCATAACGTATTACGTTATATGGTATGACGTTATAACGTATTACTTTACACAACATAACGTTATTACGTATTACGTTATATGGTATAACGTTATAACGTGTTACGTTATATGGTATAACGTTATATGGTATAACGCTATAACGCATTACGCCATATGGTATAACGTTATAACGTATTACGTTATATGGTATAACGTTATAACGTATTATGTTATCTAACATAACGTTATAACTTGTATCGCTATATGATATAACGTTATAACGTATTACGTTTTATGGTATAACGATATAACGTATTACGTTATATGGTATAACGTTATAACGTATTACGTTATATGGTATAACGTTATAACGTATTTCGTTATATGTTATAACGTTTTAACGTATTATGTTATATGGGATAACGTTATAACGTATTACGTTATATGGTATAACGTTATAAGGTATTACGTTATATGGTATAACGTTATATGGTATAACGTTATAACGTATTACGTTATATGGTATAACGTTATAACGTATTACTTCATACAATATAACGTTATAACGCATTACGTTATATGGTATAACGTTATAACGTATTACGTTATATGGTATAACGTTATATAGTATTACGTTATATGGTATAACGTTCTAACGTACTAAGTAATGTGGTATAACGTTACAACGTATTACGTTATATGGTATAACGTTATAACGTATTACTTTATACAATATAACGTTATAACGTATTACGTTATATGGTATAACGTTATAACGTATTACGTTATATGGTATAACGTTATAACGTATCACGTTATATGGTATAACGTTATATGGTATAACGCTATAACGTATTACGCCATATGGTATAACGTTATAACGCATTACGTTATATGGTATAACGTTATAACGTATTACGTTATATGTTATAACGTTATATTGTATAACGCTATAACGTATTACGCTATATGGTATAACGCTATAACGTATTACGCTATATGGTATAACGTTATAACGTATTACGTTATATGGTATAACGTTATAACGTTATAACGTATTACTTTATACAACATAACGTTATAACGTATTACGTTATATGGTATAATGTTATAACGTATTACTTTATACAATATAACGTTATAACGTATTACGTTATATGGTATAACGTTATAACGTATTACGTTATATGGTATAACGTTATAACGTATTACTTTAAACAATATAACGTTATAACATATTACGTTATATGGTATAACGTTATAACGTATTACGTTATATGGTATAACGTTATAACGTATTACGTTATATGGTATAACGTTATATGGTATAACGTTATAACGTATTACGTTATATGGTATAACTTTATAACGTATAACTTTATACAACATAACGTTATAACGTATTACGTTATATGGTATAACGTTATAACGTATTACGTTATATGTTATAACGTTATATGGTATAACGCTATAACGTATTACGCTATATGGTATAACGCTATAACGTATTACGCTATATGGTATAACGTTATAACGTATTACGTTATATAGTATAACGTTATAACGTATTACGTCATATGGTATAACGTTATAACGTATTACTTTATACAACATAACGTTATAACGTATTACGTTATATGGTATAACGTTATAACGTATTACTTTATACAATATAACGTTATAACGTATTACGTTATATGGTATAACGTTATAACGTATTACGTCATATGGTATAACGTTATAACGTATTGCGGGTATATGGTATAACGTTATAACGTATTACGTTATATGGTATAACGTTATATGGTATAACGCTATAACGTATTACGCTATATGGTATAACGCTATAACGTATTACGCTATATGGTATAACGTTATAACGTATTACGTTATATGGTATAACGTTATAACGTATTACTTTATACAACATAACGTTATAACGTATTACGTTATATGGTATAACGTTATAACGTATTACGTTATATGGTATCACGTTATATGGTATCACGTTATAACGTATTACGTTATATGGTATAACGTTATATGGTATAACGCTATAACGTATTACTTTATACAATATAACGTTATAACGTATTACGTTATATGTTATAACGTTATATGATATAACGCTATAACGTATTACGCTATATGGTATAACGCTATAACGTATTACGTTATATGGTATAACGTTATAACGTATAACTTTATACAACATAACGTTATAACGTATTACGTTATATAACATAACGTTATATGATATATCGTTATAACGCATTACGTTATATATTGTATAACGTTATAACGTATTACGTTATATGGTATATCGTTATATGGTATAACGCTGTAGCGTATTACGCCATATGGTATAGCGCTATAACGTATTACGCTATATGGTATAACGCTATAACGTATTACGCTATATGGTACAACGTTATAACGTATTACGTTATATGGTATAACGTTATAACGTATTACGTTATATGGTATAACGTTATAACGTATTACTTTATACAATATAACGCTATAACGTATTACGCCATATAGTATAACGTTATAACGTATTACCTTATATGGTATAACGTTATAACGTATTACGTTATATGTTATAACGTTATATGGTATAACGCTATAACGTATTACGCTATATGGTATAACGCTATAACGTATTACGCTATATGGTATAACGTTATAACGTATTACGTTATATGGTATAACGTTATAACGTATTACGTTATATGGTATAACGTTATAGCGTATTACGTTATATGGTATAACGCTATAACGTATTACGCCATATGGTATAACGTTATAACGTATTACGTTATATGGTATAACGTTATAACGTATTACGTTTTATGGTATAACGATATAACGTATTACGTTATATGGTATAACGTTATAGCGTATTACGTTATATGGTATAACGCTATAACGTATTACGCCATATGGTATAACGTTATAACGTATTACGTTATATGGTATAACGTTATAACGTATTACGTTATATGGTATGACGTTATAGCGTATTACTTTACACAACATAACGTTATTACGTATTACGTTATATGGTATAACGTTATAACGTGTTACGTTATATGGTATAACGTTATATGGTATAACGCTATAACGCATTACGCCATATGGTATAACGTTATAACGTATTACGTTATATGGTATAACGTTATATAGTATTACGTTATATGGTATAACGTTCTAACGTACTAAGTAATGTGGTATAACGTTACAACGTATTACGTTATATGGTATAACGTTATAACGTATTACTTTATACAATATAACGTTATAACGTATTACGTTATATGGTATAACGTTATAACGTATTACGTTATATGGTATAACGTTATAACGTATCACGTTATATGGTATAACGTTATATGGTATAACGCTATAACGTATTACGCCATATGGTATAACGTTATAACGCATTACGTTATATGGTATAACGTTATAACGTATTACGTTATATGTTATAACGTTATATTGTATAACGCTATAACGTATTACGCTATATGGTATAACGCTATAACGTATTACGCTATATGGTATAACGTTATAACGTATTACGTTATATGGTATAACGTTATAACGTTATAACGTATTACTTTATACAACATAACGTTATAACGTATTACGTTATATGGTATAATGTTATAACGTATTACTTTATACAATATAACGTTATAACGTATTACGTTATATGGTATAACGTTATAACGTATTACGTTATATGGTATAACGTTATAACGTATTACTTTAAACAATATAACGTTATAACATATTACGTTATATGGTATAACGTTATAACGTATTACGTTATATGGTATAACGTTATAACGTATTACGTTATATGGTATAACGTTATATGGTATAACGTTATAACGTATTACGTTATATGGTATAACTTTATAACGTATAACTTTATACAACATAACGTTATAACGTATTACGTTATATGGTATAACGTTATAACGTATTACGTTATATGTTATAACGTTATATGGTATAACGCTATAACGTATTACGCTATATGGTATAACGCTATAACGTATTACGCTATATGGTATAACGTTATAACGTATTACGTTATATAGTATAACGTTATAACGTATTACGTCATATGGTATAACGTTATAACGTATTACTTTATACAACATAACGTTATAACGTATTACGTTATATGGTATAACGTTATAACGTATTACTTTATACAATATAACGTTATAACGTATTACGTTATATGGTATAACGTTATAACGTATTACGTCATATGGTATAACGTTATAACGTATTGCGGGTATATGGTATAACGTTATAACGTATTACGTTATATGGTATAACGTTATATGGTATAACGCTATAACGTATTACGCTATATGGTATAACGCTATAACGTATTACGCTATATGGTATAACGTTATAACGTATTACGTTATATGGTATAACGTTATAACGTATTACTTTATACAACATAACGTTATAACGTATTACGTTATATGGTATAACGTTATAACGTATTACGTTATATGGTATCACGTTATATGGTATCACGTTATAACGTATTACGTTATATGGTATAACGTTATATGGTATAACGCTATAACGTATTACTTTATACAATATAACGTTATAACGTATTACGTTATATGTTATAACGTTATATGATATAACGCTATAACGTATTACGCTATATGGTATAACGCTATAACGTATTACGTTATATGGTATAACGTTATAACGTATAACTTTATACAACATAACGTTATAACGTATTACGTTATATAACATAACGTTATATGATATATCGTTATAACGCATTACGTTATATATTGTATAACGTTATAACGTATTACGTTATATGGTATATCGTTATATGGTATAACGCTGTAGCGTATTACGCCATATGGTATAGCGCTATAACGTATTACGCTATATGGTATAACGCTATAACGTATTACGCTATATGGTACAACGTTATAACGTATTACGTTATATGGTATAACGTTATAACGTATTACGTTATATGGTATAACGTTATAACGTATTACTTTATACAATATAACGCTATAACGTATTACGCCATATAGTATAACGTTATAACGTATTACCTTATATGGTATAACGTTATAACGTATTACGTTATATGTTATAACGTTATATGGTATAACGCTATAACGTATTACGCTATATGGTATAACGCTATAACGTATTACGCTATATGGTATAACGTTATAACGTATTACGTTATATGGTATAACGTTATAACGTATTACGTTATATGGTATAACGTTATAGCGTATTACGTTATATGGTATAACGCTATAACGTATTACGCCATATGGTATAACGTTATAACGTATTACGTTATATGGTATAACGTTATAACGTATTACGTTTTATGGTATAACGATATAACGTATTACGTTATATGGTATAACGTTATAGCGTATTACGTTATATGGTATAACGCTATAACGTATTACGCCATATGGTATAACGTTATAACGTATTACGTTATATGGTATAACGTTATAACGTATTACGTTATATGGTATGACGTTATAGCGTATTACTTTACACAACATAACGTTATTACGTATTACGTTATATGGTATAACGTTATAACGTGTTACGTTATATGGTATAACGTTATATGGTATAACGCTATAACGCATTACGCCATATGGTATAACGTTATAACGTATTACGTTATATGGTATAACGTTATAACGTATTATGTTATCTAACATAACGTTATAACTTGTATCGCTATATGATATAACGTTATAACGTATTACGTTTTATGGTATAACGATATAACGTATTACGTTATATGGTATAACGTTATAACGTATTACGTTATATGGTATAACGTTCTAACGTACTAAGTAATGTGGTATAACGTTATAACATATTACGTTATATGGTATAACGTTATATGGTATAACGCTATAACGTATTACGCCATATGGTATAACGTTATAACGTATTACGTTATATGGTATAACGTTATAACGTATTACGTTATATGGTATAACGTTATAACGTACTACATCATACAACATAACGTTATAACGTACTACATCATACAACATAACGTTATAACGTATTACGTTATATGGCATAACGTTATAACGTATTACGTTATATGGTATCACGTTGTAACGTATTTCGTTATATGTTATAACGTTATGACGTATTACGTTATATGGTATAACGTTATATGGTATAACGCTATAACGTATTACGCCATATGGTATAACGTTATAACGTATTACGTTATATGGTATAACGTTATAACGTTATAACGTATTACGTTATATGGTATAACGTTATATGGTATAACGCTATAACGTATTACGCCATATGGTATAACGTTATAACGTATTACTTTATACAATATAACGCTATAACGTATTACGCCATATGGTATAACGTTATAACGTATTACGTTATATGGTATAACGTTATAACGTATTACGTTATATGTTATAACGTTATATGGTATAACGCTATAACGTATTACGCTATATGGTATAACGCTATAACGTATTACGCTATATGGTATAACGTTATAACGTATTACGTTATATGGTATAACGTTATAACGTATTACGTTATATGGTATAACGTTATAACGTATTACGTTATATGGTATAACGTTATATGGTATAACGCTATAACGTATTACGCCATATGGTATAACGTTATAACGTATTACGTTATATGGTATAACGTTATAACGTATTACTTTATACAATATAACGTTATATGGTATAACGCTATAACGTATTACGCCATATGGTATAACGTTATAACGTATTACGTTATATGGTATAACGCTATAACGTGTTACGCTATATGGTATAACGTTATAACGTATTACGTTATATAAAATAACGTTATGTGGTATAACGGTATAACGTATTACGTTATATAAAATAACGCTATAACGTATTACGTTTTATGGTATAACGTTATATGGTATAAAGTTATATGGTATAACGATATAACGTATTACGTTATATGGTATAACGTTATAAAGTATTATGTTATCTAACATAACGTTATAACTTGCATCGCTATATGGTATAACGTTATAACGTATTACGTTTTATGGTATAACGATATAACGTATTACGTTATATGGTATAACGTTATGACGTATTACGTTTTATGGTATTACGATATAACGTATTACGTTATATGGTATAACGCTATAATGTGTTACGATATATGGTATAACGTTATAACGTATTACGTTATATAAAATAACGTTATGTGGTATAACGTTATAACGTATTACGTTATATTGCATAACGCTATAACGTATTACGCTTTATGGTATAACGTTATATGGTATAAAGTTATATGGTATAACGATATAACGTATTACGTTATATGGTATAACGTTATAACGTATTATGTTATCTAACATAACGTTATAACTTGTATCGCTATATGGTATAACGTTATAACGTATTACGCTTTATGGTATAACGATATAACGTATTACGTTATATGGTATAACGATATAACGTATTACGTTATATTGCTTAACGCTATAACGTATTACGTTTTATGGTATAACGTTATAACGTATTGCGCTATATGGTATAACGTTATAACGTATTACGTTATATGGTATAACGTTATAACGTATTACGTTATATGGTATAACGTTATAACGTATTACTTTACACAACATAACGTTATAACGTATTACGTTATATGGTATAACGTTATAACGTGTTACGTTATATGGTATAACGTTATAACGTATTATGTTATCTAACATAACGTTATAACTTGTATCGCTATATGGTATAACGTTATAACGTATTACGTTTTATGGTATAACGCTATAACGTAGTACGTTATACGGTATAACGCTATAACGTATTACGCTATATGGTATAACGTTATAACGTATTACGTTATATGGTATAACGTTATATCGTATTACGTTATATGGTATAACGCTATAACGTATTACGCCATATGGTATAACGTTATAACGTATTACGTTATATGGTATAACGTTATAACGTATTATGTTATATGGGATAACGTTATAACGTATTACGTTATATGGTATAACGTTATAAGGTATTACGTTATATGGTATAACGTTATATGGTATAACGTTATAACGTATTACGTTATATGGTATAACGTTATAACGTATTAATTTATACAATATAACGTTATAACGCATTACGTTATATGGTATAACGTTATAACGTATTACGTTATATGGTATAACGTTATATAGTATTACGTTATATGGTATAACGTTCTAACGTACTAAGTAATGTGGTATAACGTTACAACGTATTACGTTATATGGTATAACGTTATAACGTATTACTTTATACAATATAATGTTATAACGTATTACGTTATATGGTATAACGTTATAACGTATTACGTTATATGGTATAACGTTATAACGTATTACTTTATACAATATAACGTTATAACGTATTACGTTATATGGTATAACGTTATAAAGTATTACGTTATATGGTATAACGTTATAACGTACTACTTTATACAACATGATGTTATAACGTATTACGCCATATGGTATAACGTTATAACGTATTACGTTATATGGTATAACGATCTAACGTACTAAGTAATGTGGTATAACGTTATATGGTATAACGCTATAACGTATTACGCCATATGGTATAACGTTATAACGTATTACGTTATATGGTATAACGTTATAACGTATTACGTTATATGGTATAACGTTTTAACGTATGACGTTATATGGTATAACGTTATAACGTACTACATCATACAACATAACGTTATAACGTATTACGTTATATGGTATAACGTTATAACGTATTACGTTATATGGTATCACGTTATAACGTATTACGTTATATGGTATAACGTTATATGGTATAACGCTATAACGTATTACGCCATATGGTATAACGTTATAACGTATTGCGGGTATATGGTATAACGTTATAACGTATTACGTTATATGGTATAACGTTATATGGTATAACGCTATAACGTATTACGCTATATGGTATAACGCTATAACGTATTACGCTATATGGTATAACGTTATAACGTATTACGTTATATGGTATAACGTTATAACGTATTACTTTATACAACATAACGTTATAACGTATTACGTTATATGGTATAACGTTATAACGTATTACGTTATATGGTATCACGTTATATGGTATCACGTTATAACGTATTACGTTATATGGTATAACGTTATATGGTATAACGCTTTAACGTATTACTTTATACAATATAACGTTATAACGTATTACGTTATATGTTATAACGTTATATGATATAACGCTATAACGTATTACGCTATATGGTATAACGCTATAACGTATTACGTTATATGGTATAACGTTATAACGTATAACTTTATACAACATAACGTTATAACGTATTACGTTATATAACATAACATTATATGATATATCGTTATAACGCATTACGTTATATATTGTATAACGTTATAACGTATTACGTTATATGGTATATCGTTATATGGTATAACGCTGTAGCGTATTACGCCATATGGTATAGCGCTATAACGTATTACGCTATATGGTATAACGCTATAACGTATTACGCTATATGGTACAACGTTATAACGTATTACGTTATATGGTATAACGTTATAACGTATTACGTTATATGGTATAACGTTATAACGTATTACTTTATACAATATAACGCTATAACGTATTACGCCATATAGTATAACGTTATAACGTATTACGTTATATGGTATAACGTTATAACGTATTACGTTATATGTTATAACGTTATATGGTATAACGCTATAACATATTACGCTATATGGTATAACGCTATAACGTATTACGCTATATGGTATAACGTTATAACGTATTACGTTATATGGTATAACGTTATAACGTATTACGTTATATGGTATAACGTTATAGCGTATTACGTTATATGGTATAACGCTATAACGTATTACGCTATATGGTATAACGCTATAACGTATTGCGCTATATGGTATAATGTTATAACGCATTACGTTATATGGTATAACGTTATAACGCATTACGTTATATGGTATGACGTTATAACGTATTACTTTACACAACATAACGTTATTACGTATTACGTTATATGGTATAACGTTATAACGTGTTACGTTATATGGTATAACGTTATATGGTATAACGCTATAACGTATTACGCCATATGGTATAACGTTATAACGTATTACGTTATATGGTATAACGTTATAACGTATTATGTTATCTAACATAACGTTATAACTTGTATCGCTATATGATATAACGTTATAACGTATTACGTTTTATGGTATAACAATATAACGTATTACGTTATATGGTATAACGTTATAACGTATTACGTTATATGGTATAACGTTATAACGTATTACGTTATATGTTATAACGTTATAACGTATTACGTTATATGGTATAACGTTATATGGTATAACGTTATATGGTATAACGCTATAACGTATTACGCCATATGGTATAACGTTATAACGTATTACGTTATATGGTATAACGTTATAACGTATTACGTTATATGGTATAACGTTATAACGTTATAACGTATTACGTTATATGGTATAACGTTATATGGTATAACGCTATAACGTATTACGCCATATGGTATAACGTTATAACGTATTACTTTATACAATATAACGCTATAACGTATTACGCCATATGGTATAACGTTATAACGTATTACGTTATATGGTATAACGTTATAACGTATTACGTTATATGTTATAACGTTATATGGTATAACGCTATAACGTATTACGCTATATGGCATAACGCTATAACGTATTACGCTATATGGTATAACGTTATAACGTATTACGTTATATGGTATAACGTTATAACGTATTACGTTATATGGTATAACGTTATAACGTATTACGTTATATGGTATAACGTTATATGATATAACGCTATAACGTATTACGCCATATGGTATAACGTTATAACGTATTACGTTATATGGTATAACGTTATAACATATTACTTTATACAATATAACGTTATATGGTATAACGCTATAACGTATTACGCCATATGGTATAACGTTATAACGTATTACGTTATATGGTATAACGGTATAACGTGTTACGCTATATGGTATAACGTTATAACGTATTACGTTATATAAAATAACGTTATGTGGTATTACGGTATAACGTATTACGTTATATAAAATAACGCTATAACGTATTATGTTTTATGGTATAACGTTATATGGTATAAAGTTATATGGTATAACGATATAACGTATTACGTTATATGGTATAACGTTATAAAGTATTATGTTATCTAACATAACGTTATAACTTGCATCGCTATATGATATAACGTTATAACGTACTACGTTTTATGGTATAACGATATAACGTATTACGTTATATGGTATAACGTTTTGACGTATTACGTTATATAAAATAACGTTATGTGGTATAACGCTATAACGTATTACGTTATATTGCATAACGCTATAACGTATTACGCCATATGGTATAACGTTATAACGTATTACGTTATATGTTATAACGTTATAACGTATTACGTTATATGGTATAACGTTATAACGTATTACGTTATATGTTATAACGTTATATGGTATAACGCTATAACGTATAACGCCATATGGTATAACGTTATAACGTATTACGTTATATGTTATAACGTTATAACGTATTACGTTATATGGTATCACGTTATAACGTATTACGTTACATGGTATAACGTTATATGGTATAACGCTATAACGTATTACGCCATATGGTATAACGTTATAACGTATTACGTTATATGGTATAACGATATAACGTATTACGTTATATGGTATAACGTTATAACGTACTACTTTATACAACATGATGTTATAACGTATTACGCCATATGGTATAACGTTATAACGTATTACGTTATATGGTATAACGTTATATGGTATAACGCTATAACGTATTACGTCATATGGTATAACGTTATAACGTATTACTTTATATGGTATAACGTTATAACGTATTACGTTATATGTTATAACGTTATATGGTATAACGCTATAACGTATAACGCCATATGGTATAACGTTATAACGTATTACGTTATATGTTATAACGTTATAACGTATTACGTTATATGGTATCACGTTATAACGTATTACGTTATATGGTATAACGTTATATGGTATAACGCTATAACGTATTACGCCATATGGTATAACGTTATAACGTATTACGTTATATGGTATAACGTTATAACGTATTACTTTATACAATATAACGTTATAACGTATTACGTTATATGGTATAACGTTATAACGTATTACGTTATATGGTATAACGTTATAACGTACTACTTTATACAACATGATGTTATAACGTATTACGCCATATGGTATAACGTTATAACGTATTACGTTATATGGTATAACGTTCTAACGTACTAAGTAATGTGGTATAACGTTATAACGTATTACGTTATATGGTATAACGTTATATGGTATAACGCTATAACGTATTACGCCATATGGTATAACGTTATAACGTATTACGTTATATGGTATAACGTTATAACGTATTACGTTATATGGTATAACGTTATAACGTATGACGTTATATGGTATAACGTTATAACGTACTACATCATACAACATAACGTTATAACGTATTACGTTATATGGTATAACGTTATAACGTATTACGTTATATGGTATCACGTTATATGGTATCACGTTATAACGTATTACGTTATATGGTATAACGTTATATGGTATAACGCTATAACGTATTACTTTATACAATATAACGTTATAACGTATTACGTTATATGTTATAACGTTATATGATATAACGCTATAACGTATTACGCTATATGGTATAACGCTATAACGTATTACGCTATATGGTACAACGTTATAACTTATTACGTTATATGTTATAACGTTATATGGTATAACGCTATAACGTATTACGCTATATGGTATAACGCTATAACGTATTACGCTATATGGTATAACGTTATAACGTATTACGTTATATGGTATAACGTTATAACGTATTACGTTATATGTTATAACGTTATATGGTATAACGCTATAACGTATTACGCTATATGGTATAACGCTATAACGTATTACGCTATATGGTATAACGTTATAACGCATTACGTTATATGGTATGACGTTATAACGTATTACTTTACACAACATAACGTTATTACGTATTACGTTATATGGTATAACGTTATAACGTGTTACGTTATATGGTATAACGTTATGACGTATTACGTTATATGGTATAACGCTATAACGTATTACGCCATATGGTATAACGTTATAACGTATTACGTTATATGGTATAACGTTATAACGTATTACTTTATACAATATAACGTTATATGGTATAACGCTATAACGTATTACGCCATATGGTATAACGTTATAACGTATTACGTTATATGGTATAACGCTATAACGTGTTACGCTATATGGTATAACGTTATAACGTATTACGTTATATAAAATAACGTTATGTGGTATAACGGTATAACGTATTACGTTATATAAAATAACGCTATAACGTATTACGTTTTATGGTATAACGTTATATGGTATAAAGTTATATGGTATAACGATATAACGTATTACGTTATATGGTATAACGTTATAAAGTATTATGTTATCTAACATAACGTTATAACTTGCATCGCTATATGGTATAACGTTATAACGTATTACGTTTTATGGTATAACGATATAACGTATTACGTTATATGGTATAACGTTATGACGTATTACGTTTTATGGTATTACGATATAACGTATTACGTTATATGGTATAACGCTATAATGTGTTACGCTATATGGTATAACGTTATAACGTATTACGTTATATAAAATAACGTTATGTGGTATAACGCTATAACGTATTACGTTATATTGCATAACGCTATAACGTATTACGCCATATGGTATAACGTTATAACGTATTACGTTATATGTTATAACGTTATAACGTATTACGTTATATGGTATAACGTTATATGGTATAACGCTATAACGTATTACGCCATATGTTATAACGTTATAACGTATTACGTTATATGGTATAACGTTATAACGTATTACGTTATATGGTATAACGTTATAACGTATTACGTTATATGGTATAACGTTATATGGTATAACGCTATAACGTATTACGCTATGTGGTATAACGCAATAACGTATTACGCTATATGGTGTAACGTTATAACGTATTACGTTATATGGTATAACGTTATAACGTATTACTTTATACAATATAACGCTATAACGTATTACGTCATATGGTATAACGTTATAACGTATTACGTTATATGGTATAACGTTATAACGTATTACGTTATATGTTATAACGTTATAGGGTATAACGCTATAACGTATTACGCTATATGGTATAACGCTATAACGTATTACGCTATATGGTATAACGTTATAACGTATTACGTTATATGGTATAACGCTATAACGTATTACGTTATATGGTATAACGATATAACGTATTACGTTATATGGTATAACGTTATATGGTATAACGCTATAACGTATTACGCCATATGTTATAACGTTATAACGTATTACGTTATATGGTATAACGTTATAACGTATTACTTTATACAATATAACGTTATAACGTATTACGTTATATGGTATAACGTTATAACGTATTACGTTATAAGGTATAATGTTATAACGTATTGCGATATATAACATAACGTTATAACGTATTACGCTATATAGTATAACGTTATAACGTATAACGTTATATGGTATAACGTTATATGGTATAAAGTTATATGGTATAACGATATAACGTATTACGTTATATGGTATAACGTTATGACGTATTACGTTTGATGGTATTACGATATAACGTATTACGTTATATGGTATAACGTTATAACGTATTACGTTATATGTTATAACGTTATAACGTATTACGTTATATGGTATCACGTTATAACGTATTACGTTATATGGTATAACGTTATATGGTATAACGCTATAACGTATTACGCCATATGGTATAACGTTATAACGTATTACGTTATATGGTATAACGTTATACGGTATAACGCTATAACGTATTACGCTATATGGTATAACGCTATAACGTATTACGCTATATGGTATAACGTTATAACGTATTACGTTATATGGTATAACGTTATAACGTACTACTTTATACAACATAACGTTACAACGTATTACGTTATATAACATAACTTTATATGATATATCGTTATAACGCATTACGTTATATATTGTATAACGTTATAACGTATTACGTTATATGGTATAACGTTATAACGTATTACGCTATACGGTACAACGTTATAACGTATTACGTTATATGGTATAACGCTATAACGTATTACGCTATATGGTATAACGTTATAACGTATTACGTTATATGGTATAACGTTATAACGTATTACGTTATATGGTATAACGTTATAACGTATTGCTTTATACAATATAACGCTATAACGTATTACGCCATATGGTATAACGTTATAACGTATTACGTTATATGGTATAACGTTATAACGTATTACGTTATATGTTATAACGTTATATGGTATAACGCTATAATGTATTACGCTATATGGTATAACGCTATAACGTATTACGCTATATGGTATAACGTTATAACGTATTACGTTATATGGTATAACGTTATAACGTATTACGTTATATGGTATAACGTTATAACGTATTACGTTATATGGTATAACGTTATGTGGTATAACGCTATAACGTATTACGCCATATGGTATAACGTTATAACGTATTACGTTATATGGTATAACGTTATAACGTATTACTTTATACAATATAACGTTATAACGTATTACGTTATATGGTATAACGTTATAACGTATTACGTTATAAGGTATAATGTTATAACGTATTGCGTTATATAACATAACGTTATAATGTATTACGTTATATGGTATAACGTTATAACGTATTACGTTATATTGCATAACGCTATAACGTATTACGTTTTATGGTATAACGTTATAACGTATTACGTTATATGGTATAACGTTATAACGTATTACGTTATATGGTATAACGTTATATCGTATTACGTTATATGGTATAACGATATAACTTATTACGTTATATGGTATAACGCTATAAAGTATTGCGCTATATGGTATAACGTTATAACGTATTACGTTATATGGTATAACGTTATAACGTATTACGTTATATGGTATGACGTTATAACGTATTACTTTACACAACATAACGTTATTACGTATTACGTTATATGGTATAACGTTATAACGTGTTACGTTATATGGTATAACGTTATATGGTATAACGCTATAACGTATTACGTTATACGGTATAACGCTATAACGTATTACGCTATATGGTATAACGTTATAACGTATTACGTTATATGGTATAACGTTATAACGTATTACGTTATATGGTATAACGCTATAACGTATTACGCCATATGGTATAACGTTATAACGTATTACGTTATATGGTATAACGTTATAAGGTATAAAGTTATATGGTATAACGATATAACGTATTACGTTATATGGTATAACGTTATAACATATTAATTTATACAACATAACGTTATAACGTATTACGTTATATGGTATAACGTTATAACGTGTTACGCTATATGGTATTACGTTATAACGTATTACGTTATATAAAATAACGTTATGTGGTATAACGTTATAACGTATTACGTTATATTGCATAACGCTATAACGTATTACGTTTTATGGTATAACGTTATATGGTATAAAGTTATATGGTATAACGATATAACGTATTACGTTATATGGTATAACGTTATAACGTATTATGTTATCTAACATAACGTTATAACTTGTATCGCTATATGATATAACGTTATAACGTATTACGTTTTATGGTATAACGATATAACGTATTACGTTATATGGTATAACGTTATAACGTATTACGTTATATGGTATAACGTTATAACGTATTACGTTATATGTTATAACGTTATAACGTATTACGTTATATGGTATAACGTTATATGGTATAACGCTATCACGTATTACGCCATATGGTATAACGTTATAACGTATTACGTTATATGGTATAACGTTATAACGTATTACGTTATATGGTATAACGTTATAACGTATTACGTTATATGGTATAACGTTATAACGTATTACGTTATATGGTATAACGTTATATGGTATAACGCTATAACGTATTACGCCATATGGTATAACGTTATAACGTATTACGTTATAAGGTATAACGTTATAACGTATTACTTTATACAATATAACGTTATATGGTATAACGCTATAACGTATTACGCCATATGGTATAACGTTATAACGTATTACGTTATATGGTATAACGCTATAACGTGTTACGCTATATGGTATAACGTTATAACGTATTACGTTATATAAAATAAGGTTATGTGGTATAACGTTATAACGTATTACGTTATATAAAATAACGTTATGTGGTATAACGCTATAACGTATTACGTTATATTGCATAACGCTATAACGTATTACGCCATATGGTATAACGTTATAACGTGTTACGTTATATGTTATAACGTTATAACGTATTACGTTATATGGTATAACGTTATATGGTATAACGCTATAACGTATTACGCCATATGGTATAACGTTATAACGTATTACGTTATATGGTATAACGTTATAACGTATTACGTTATATGGTATAACGTTATAACGTATTACGTTATATGGTATAACGTTATATGGTATAACGCTATAACGTATTACGCTATGTGGTATAACGCAATAACGTATTACGCTATATGGTGTAACGTTATAACGTATTACGTTATATGGTATAACGTTATAACGTATTACTTTATACAATATAACGCTATAACGTATTACGCCATATGGTATAACGTTATAACGTATTACGTTATATGGTATAACGTTATAACGTATTACGTTATATGTTATGACGTTATATGGTATAACGCTATAACGTATTACGCTATATGGTATAACGCTATAACGTATTACGCTATATGGTATAACGTTATAACGTATTACGTTATATGGTATAACGTTATAACGTATTACGTTATATGGTATAACGTTATAACGTATTACGTTATATGGTATAACGTTATATGGTATAACGCTATAACGTATTACGCCATATGATATAACGTTATAACGTATTACGTTATATGGTATAACGTTATAACGTATTACTTTATACAATATAACGTTATAACGTATTACGTTATATGGTATAACGTTATAACGTATTAAGTTATAAGGTATAATGTTATAACGTATTGCGTTATATAACATAACGTTATAACGTATTACGTTATATGGTATAACGTTATAACGTATAACGTTATAACGTATTACGCTATATGGTATAACGTTATAACGTATAACGTTATATGGTATAACGTTATATGGTATAAAGTTATATGGTATAACGATATAACGTATTACGATATATGGTATAACGCTATAACGTGTTACGCTATATGGTATAACGTTATAACGTATTACGTTATATAAAATAACGTTATGTGGTATAACGTTATAACGTATTACGTTATATAAAATAACGCTATAACGTATTACGTTTTATGGTATAACGTTATATGGTATAAAGTTATATGGTATAACGATATAACGTATTATGTTATATGGTATAACGTTATAACGTATTATGTTATCTAACATAACGTTATAACTTGCATCGCTATATGGTATAACGTTATAACGTATTACGTTTTATGGTATAACGATATAACGTATTACGTTATATGGTATAACGTTATGACGTATTACGTTTGATGGTATTACGATATAACGTATTACGTTATATGGTATAATGTTATAACGTATTACGTTATATGGTACAGCGTTATAACCTATTACGTTATATAACATAACGTTATAACGTATTACGTTATATGGTATAACGTTATATGGTATAACGCTATAACGTATTACGCTATATGGTAAAACGATATGACGTATTACGTTATATGGTATAACGCTACAACGTATTACGCCATATGGTATAACGTTATAACGTATTACGTTATATGTTATAACGTTATAACGTATTACGTTATAAGGTATAACGTTATATGGTATAACGCTATAACGTATTACGCCATATGGTATAACGTTATAACGTATTACGTTATATGGTATAACGTTATAACGTATTACTTTATACAATATAACGTTATAACGTATTACGTTATATGGTATAACGTTATAACGTATTAAGTTATAAGGTATAATGTTATAACGTATTGCGTTATATAACATAACGTTATAACGTATTACGTTATATGGTATAACGTTATAACGTATAACGTTATAACGTATTACGCTATATGGTATAACGTTATAACGTATAACATTATATGGTATAACGTTATATGGTATAAAGTTATATGCTATAACGATATAACGTATTACGATATATGGTATAACGCTATAACGTGTTACGCTATATGGTATAACGTTATAACGTATTACGTTATATAAAATAACGTTATGTGGTATAACGTTATAACGTATTACGTTATATAAAATAACGTTATGTGGTATAACGCTATAACGTATTACGTTATATTGCATAACGCTATAACGTATTACGCCATATGGTATAACGTTATAACGTGTTACGTTATATGTTATAACGTTATAACGTATTACGTTATATGGTATAACGTTATATGGTATAACGCTATAACGTATTACGCCATATGGTATAACGTTATAACGTATTACGTTATATGGTATAACGTTATAACGTATTACGTTATATGGTATAACGTTATAACGTATTACGTTATATGGTATAACGTTATATGGTATAACGCTATAACGTATTACGCTATGTGGTATAACGCAATAACGTATTACGCTATATGGTGTAACGTTATAACGTATTACGTTATATGGTATAACGTTATAACGTATTACTTTATACAATATAACGCTATAACGTATTACGCCATATGGTATAACGTTATAACGTATTACGTTATATGGTATAACGTTATAACGTATTACGTTATATGTTATGACGTTATATGGTATAACGCTATAACGTATTACGCTATATGGTATAACGCTATAACGTATTACGCTATATGGTATAACGTTATAACGTATTACGTTATATGGTATAACGTTATAACGTATTACGTTATATGGTATAACGTTATAACGTATTACGTTATATGGTATAACGTTATATGGTATAACGCTATAACGTATTACGCCATATGGTATAACGTTATAACGTATTACGTTATATGGTATAACGTTATAACGTATTACTTTATACAATATAACGTTATAACGTATTACGTTATATGGTATAACGTTATAACGTATTAAGTTATAAGGTATAATGTTATAACGTATTGCGTTATATAACATAACGTTATAACGTATTACGTTATATGGTATAACGTTATAACGTATAACGTTATAACGTATTACGCTATATGGTATAACGTTATAACGTATAACGTTATATGGTATAACGTTATATGGTATAAAGTTATATGGTATAACGATATAACGTATTACGATATATGGTATAACGCTATAACGTGTTACGCTATATGGTATAACGTTATAACGTATTACGTTATATAAAATAACGTTATGTGGTATAACGTTATAACGTATTACGTTATATAAAATAACGCTATAACGTATTACGTTTTATGGTATAACGTTATATGGTATAAAGTTATATGGTATAACGATATAACGTATTACGTTATATGGTATAACGTTATAACGTATTATGTTATCTAACGTAACGTTATAACTTGCATCGCTATATGGTATAACGTTATAACGTATTACGTTTTATGGTATAACGATATAACGTATTACGTTATATGGTATAACGTTATGACGTATTACGTTTGATGGTATTACGATATAACGTATTACGTTATATGGTATAATGTTATAACGTATTACGTTATATGGTACAGCGTTATAACCTATTACGTTATATAACATAACGTTATAACGTATTACGTTATATGGTATAACGTTATATGGTATAACGCTATAACGTATTACGCTATATGGTAAAACGATATGACGTATTACGTTATATGGTATAACGCTACAACGTATTACGCCATATGGTATAACGTTATAACGTATTACGTTATATGTTATAACGTTATAACGTATTACGTTATAAGGTATAACGTTATATGGTATAACGCTATAACGTATTACGCCATATGGTATAACGTTATAACGTATTACGTTATATGGTATAACGTTATAACGTATTACTTTATACAATATAACGTTATAACGTATTACGTTATATGGTATAACGTTATAACGTATTAAGTTATAAGGTATAATGTTATAACGTATTGCGTTATATAACATAACGTTATAACGTATTACGTTATATGGTATAACGTTATAACGTATAACGTTATAACGTATTACGCTATATGGTATAACGTTATAACGTATAACGTTATATGGTATAACGTTATATGGTATAAAGTTATATGGTATAACGATATAACGTATTACGATATATGGTATAACGCTATAACGTGTTACGCTATATGGTATAACGTTATAACGTATAACGTTATAACGTATTACGCTATATGGTATAACGTTATAACGTATAACGTTATATGGTATAACGTTATATGGTATAAAGTTATATGGTATAACGCTATAACGTATTACGCCATATGGTATAACGTTATAACGTATTACGTTATATGGTATAACGCTATAACGTGTTACGCTATATGGTATAACGTTATAACGTATTACGTTATATAAAATAAGGTTATGTGGTATAACGTTATAACGTATTACGTTATATAAAATAACGTTATGTGGTATAACGCTATAACGTATTACGTTATATTGCATAACGCTATAACGTATTACGCCATATGGTATAACGTTATAACGTGTTACGTTATATGTTATAACGTTATAACGTATTACGTTATATGGTATAACGTTATATGGTATAACGCTATAACGTATTACGCCATATGGTATAACGTTATAACGTATTACGTTATATGGTATAACGTTATAACGTATTACGTTATATGGTATAACGTTATAACGTATTACGTTATATGGTATAACGTTATATGGTATAACGCTATAACGTATTACGCTATGTGGTATAACGCAATAACGTATTACGCTATATGGTGTAACGTTATAACGTATTACGTTATATGGTATAACGTTATAACGTATTACTTTATACAATATAACGCTATAACGTATTACGCCATATGGTATAACGTTATAACGTATTACGTTATATGGTATAACGTTATAACGTATTACGTTATATGTTATGACGTTATATGGTATAACGCTATAACGTATTACGCTATATGGTATAACGCTATAACGTATTACGCTATATGGTATAACGTTATAACGTATTACGTTATATGGTATAACGTTATAACGTATTACGTTATATGGTATAACGTTATAACGTATTACGTTATATGGTATAACGTTATATGGTATAACGCTATAACGTATTACGCCATATGGTATAACGTTATAACGTATTACGTTATATGGTATAACGTTATAACGTATTACTTTATACAATATAACGTTATAACGTATTACGTTATATGGTATAACGTTATAACGTATTAAGTTATAAGGTATAATGTTATAACGTATTGCGTTATATAACATAACGTTATAACGTATTACGTTATATGGTATAACGTTATAACGTATAACGTTATAACGTATTACGCTATATGGTATAACGTTATAACGTATAACGTTATATGGTATAACGTTATATGGTATAAAGTTATATGGTATAACGATATAACGTATTACGATATATGGTATAACGCTATAACGTGTTACGCTATATGGTATAACGTTATAACGTATTACGTTATATAAAATAACGTTATGTGGTATAACGTTATAACGTATTACGTTATATAAAATAACGCTATAACGTATTACGTTTTATGGTATAACGTTATATGGTATAAAGTTATATGGTATAACGATATAACGTATTACGTTATATGGTATAACGTTATAACGTATTATGTTATCTAACATAACGTTATAACTTGCATCGCTATATGGTATAACGTTATAACGTATTACGTTTTATGGTATAACGATATAACGTATTACGTTATATGGTATAACGTTATGACGTATTACGTTTGATGGTATTACGATATAACGTATTACGTTATATGGTATAATGTTATAACGTATTACGTTATATGGTACAGCGTTATAACCTATTACGTTATATAACATAACGTTATAACGTATTACGTTATATGGTATAACGTTATATGGTATAACGCTATAACGTATTACGCTATATGGTAAAACGATATGACGTATTACGTTATATGGTATAACGCTACAACGTATTACGCCATATGGTATAACGTTATAACGTATTACGTTATATGTTATAACGTTATAACGTATTACGTTATAAGGTATAACGTTATATGGTATAACGCTATAACGTATTACGCCATATGGTATAACGTTATAACGTATTACGTTATATGGTATAACGTTATAACGTATTACTTTATACAATATAACGTTATAACGTATTACGTTATATGGTATAACGTTATAACGTATTAAGTTATAAGGTATAATGTTATAACGTATTGCGTTATATAACATAACGTTATAACGTATTACGTTATATGGTATAACGTTATAACGTATAACGTTATAACGTATTACGCTATATGGTATAACGTTATAACGTATAACGTTATATGGTATAACGTTATATGGTATAAAGTTATATGGTATAACGATATAACGTATTACGATATATGGTATAACGCTATAACGTGTTACGCTATATGGTATAACGTTATAACGTATTACGTTATATAAAATAACGTTATGTGGTATAACGTTATAACGTATTACGTTATATAAAATAACGCTATAACGTATTACGTTTTATGGTATAACGTTATATGGTATAAAGTTATATGGTATAACGATATAACGTATTACGTTATATGGTATAACGTTATAACGTATTATGTTATCTAACATAACGTTATAACTTGCATCGCTATATGGTATAACGTTATAACGTATTACGTTTTATGATATAACGATATAACGTATTACGTTATATGGTATAACGTTATGACGTATTACGTTTGATGGTATTACGATATAACGTATTACGTTATATGGTATAATGTTATAACGTATTACGTTATATGGTACAGCGTTATAACCTATTACGTTATATAACATAACGTTATAACGTATTACGTTATATGGTATAACGTTATATGGTATAACGCTATAACGTATTACGCTATATGGTAAAACGATATGACGTATTACGTTATATGGTATAACGCTACAACGTATTACGCCATATGGTATAACGTTATAACGTATTACGTTATATGTTATAACGTTATAACGTATTACGTTATAAGGTATAACGTTATATGGTATAACGCTATAACGTATTACGCCATATGGTATAACGTTATAACGTATTACGCTATATGGTATAACGTTATAACGTATAACGTTATATGGTATAACTTTATAACGTATAACGTTATATGGTATAACGATATATGGTATAAAGTTATATGGTATAACGATATAACGTATTACGTTATATGATATAACGCTATAACGTGTTACGCTATATGGTATAACGTTATAACGTATTACGTTATATAAAATAACGTTATGTGGTATATCGTTATAACGTATTACGTTATATTGCATAACGTTATATGGTATAACGCAATAACGTATTACGCTATATGTTATAACGCTATAACGTATTACGCTATATGGTATAACGTTATAACGTTATAACGTATTACGTTATATGGTATAACGTTATATGGTATAACCCTATTACGTATTACGCTATATGGTATAACGTTATAACGTATTACGTTATATGGTATAACGATATAACGTATTACGTTATATGGTATAACGTTATAACGTATTACGTTATATAGTATAACGTTATAACGTATTACTTTATACAACATAACGTTATAACGTATTACGTTATATAGTATAACGTTATAACGTATTACTTTATACAGCATATCGTTATAACTTATTACGTTATATAACATAACGTTATATGGTATAACGTTATAACGCATTACGTTATATGGTATAACGTTATAACGTATTACGTTATATGGTATAACGTTATAACGCATTATGTTATCTAACATAACGTTATAACTTGTATCGCTATATGGTATAACGTTATAACGTATTACGTTTTATGGTATAACGATATAACTTATTACGTTATATGGTATAACGTTATAATGTATTACGTTATATGGTATAACGTTATAACGTATTACTTTATACAACATACCGTAATAACGTATTACGTTATATGGTATAACGTTATAACGTATTACGTTATATGGTATAACGTTATAACGTATTACGTTATATGGTATAACGTTATAACGTATTACGTTATATAACATAACGTTATATGGTGTAACGTTATAACGCATTACGTTATATGGTATAACGTTATAACGCATTACGTTATATGGTATAACGTTATAACGTATTACGTTATATGGTATAACGTTATATGGTATAACGCTATAACGTATTGCGCCATATGGGAAAACGTTATAACGTATTACGTTATATGGGATAACGTTATAACGTATTACGTTATATGGTATAACGTTATATGGTATAACGTTATAACGTATTACGTTATATGGTATAACGATATAACGTATTACGTTATATGGTATAACGTTATAACGTATTACGTTATATGGTATAACGTTATAACGTATTACGTTATATGGTATAACGTTATAACGTATTACGTTATATGGTATAACGTTATAACGTATTACGTTATATGGTATAACGTTATAACGTATTGCGTTATATAACATAACGTTATAACGTATTACGTTATATGGTATAACGTTATAACGTATTGCGTTATATGGTATAACGTTATAACGTATTACGTTATATAACATAACGTTATATGGTATAAAGTTATAACTCATTACGTTACATGGCATAACGTTATAACGTATTACGTTATATGGTATAACGTTATAACGTATTACGTTATATGGTATAACGTTATAATGTATTACGTTATAAGGTATAATGTTATAACGTATTGCGTTATATAACATAACGTTATAACGTATTACGTTATATGGTATAACGTTATAACGTATTACGTTATATAGTATAACATTATAAAGTATTACTTTATACAACATAACGTTATAACGTATTACTTTATACAACATAACGTTATAACGTATTACGTTATATAACATAACGTTATATGATATAACGTTATAGCGCATTACGTTATATGGTATAACGTTATAACGTATTACTTTATACAACATACCGTAATAACGTATTAGGTTATATGGTATAACGTTATAACGTATTACATTATATGGTATAACGTTATAACGTATTACGTTATATGGTATAATGTTATAACGTATTACGTTATATGGTATAACGTTATAACGTATTACGTTATATGGTATAACGTTATAACGTATTACGTTATATGGTATAACGTTATAACGTATTAGTTTATATGGTATAACGTTATAACGTATTACGTTATATAGTATAACGTTATAACGTATTACTTCATACAACATAACGTTATAACGTATTACGTTATATAACATAACGTTATAACGTATTACGTTATATGGTATAACGTTATAACGTATTGCGTTATATGGTATAGCGTTATAACGTATTACGTTATATAACATAACGTTATATGGTATAAAGTTATAACTCATTACGTTATATGGCATAACGTTATAACGTATTACGTTATATGGTATAACGTTATAACGTATTACGTTATATGGTATAACGTTTTAACGTAATACGTTGTATGGTATAACGTTATAACGTAATACGTTGTATGGTATAACGTTATAACGTAATACGTTGTATGGTATAACGTTATAACGTATTACGTTATATGGTATAACGTTATAACGTATTACGTTATATGGTATAACGTTATAACGTATTATGTTATCTAACATAATGCTATAACGCGTATCGCTATATGGTATAACGTTATAACGTATTACGTTATATGGTATAACGTTATATCGTATTACGTTATATGGTATAACGTTATAAAGTATTACGTTATATGGTATAACGATATAACGTATTACGTTATATGGTATAACGTTATAACGTATTACTTTATACAACATAACGTTATATGGTATAAAGTTATAACGCATTACGTTATGTGGTATAACGTTATAACGTATTACGTTATATGGTTTTACGTTATAACGTATTACGTTATATGGTATAACGTTATAACGTATTACTTTATACAACATAACGTTATAACGTATTATGTTATACGGTATAACGTTATAACGTATTACGTTATACGGTATAACGTTATAACGTATTACTTTATACAACATAACGTTATAACGTATTACGTTATATGGTATAACGTTATATCGTATTACGTTATATGGTATAACGTTATAAAGTATTACGTTATATGGTATAACGATATAACGTATTACGTTATATGGTATAACGTTATAACGTATTACTTTATACAACATAACGTTATATGGTATAAAGTTATAACGCATTACGTTATGTGGTATAACGTTATAACGTATTACGTTATATGGTTTTACGTTATAACGTATTACGTTATATGGTATAACGTTATAACGTATTACTTTATACAACATAACGTTATAACGTATTACGTTATATGGTATAACGATATAACGCATTACGTTATATGGTGTAACGCTATAACGCATTACGTTATATGGTATAACGTTACAACGTATTACGTTATATGGTATAACGTTATAACGTATTACTTTATACAACATAACGTTATAACGTATTACGTTATATGGTATAACGTTATATGGTATAACGCTATCACGTATCACGCTATATGGTATAACGCTATAACGAATTACGCTATATGGTATAACGTTATAACGTATTACTTTATACAACATAACGTTATAACGTATTACGTTATATAACATAACGTTATATGGTATAACGTTATAACGCATTACGTTATATGGTATAACGTTATAACGTATTACGTTATATGGTATAACGTTATAACGTATTACTTTATACAACATAACGTTATAACGTATTACGTTATATGGTATAACGTTATAACGTATTACGTTATATGGTAGAACATTATAATGTATTACGTTATAAGGTATAATGTTATAACGTATTGCGTTATATAACATAACGTTATAACGTATTACGTTATAACGTATTACGTTATATAGTATAACATTATAAAGTATTACTTTATACAACATAACGTTATATCGTATTACGTTATATGGTATAACGTTATAACGTATTACGTTATATGGTATAGCGTTATAACGTATTACGTTATATAACATAACGTTATAACGTATTGCGTTATATGGTATAACGTTATAACGTATTACGTTATATGGTATAACGTTATAATGTATTACGTTATACGGTATAACGTTATATGGTATAACGCTATAACGTATTACGCTATATGGTATAACGCTATAACGTATTACGCTATATGGTATAACGTTATAACGTATTACGTTATATAGTATAACGTTATAACGTATTACTTTATACAACATAACGTTATAACGTATTACGTTATATAGTATAACGTTATAACGTATTACTTTATACAGCATATCGTTATAACTTATTACGTTATATAACATAACGTTATATGGTATAACGTTATAACGCATTACGTTATATGGTATAACGTTATAACGTATTACGTTATATGGTATAACGTTATAACGCATTATGTTATCTAACATAACGTTATAACTTGTATCGCTATATGGTATAACGTTATAACGTATTACGTTTTATGGTATAACGATATAACTTATTACGTTATATGGTATAACGTTATAATGTATTACGTTATATGGTATAACGTTATAACGTATTACTTTATACAACATACCGTAATAACGTATTACGTTATATGGTATAACGTTATAACGTATTACGTTATATGGTATAACGTTATAACGTATTACGTTATATGGTATAACTTTATAACGTATTACGTTATATAACATAACGTTATATGGTGTAACGTTATAACGCATTACGTTATATGGTATAACGTTATAACGCATTACGTTATATGGTATAACGTTATAACGTATTACGTTATATGGTATAACGTTATATGGTATAACGCTATAACGTATTGCGCCATATGGGAAAACGTTATAACGTATTACGTTATATGGGATAACGTTATAACGTATTACGTTATATGGTATAACGTTATATGGTATAACGTTATAACGTATTACGTTATATGGTATAACGATATAACGTATTACGTTATATGGTATAACGTTATAACGTATTACGTTATATGGTATAACGTTATAACGTATTACGTTATATGGTATAACGTTATAACGTATTACGTTATATGGTATAACGTTATAACGTATTACGTTATATGGTATAACGTTATAACGTATTACGTTATATGGTATAACGTTATAACGTATTGCGTTATATGGTATAACGTTATAACGTATTACGTTATATAACATAACGTTATATGGTATAAAGTTATAACTCATTACGTTACATGGCATAACGTTATAACGTATTACGTTATATGGTATAACGTTATAACGTATTACGTTATATGGTATAACGTTATAATGTATTACGTTATAAGGTATAATGTTATAACGTATTGCGTTATATAACATAACGTTATAACGTATTACGTTATATGGTATAACGTTATAACGTATTACGTTATATAGTATAACATTATAAAGTATTACTTTATACAACATAACGTTATAACGTATTACTTTATACAACATAACGTTATAACGTATTACGTTATATAACATAACGTTATATGATATAACGTTATAGCGCATTACGTTATATGGTATAACGTTATAACGTATTACTTTATACAACATACCGTAATAACGTATTAGGTTATATGGTATAACGTTATAACGTATTACATTATATGGTATAACGTTATAACGTATTACGTTATATGGTATAACGTTATAACGTATTACGTTATATGGTATAACGTTATAACGTATTACGTTATATGGTATAACGTTATAACGTATTACGTTATATGGTATAACGTTATAACGTATTAGTTTATATGGTATAACGTTATAACGTATTACGTTATATAGTATAACGTTATAACGTATTACTTCATACAACATAACGTTATAACGTATTACGTTATATAACATAACGTTATAACGTATTACGTTATATGGTATAACGTTATAACGTATTGCGTTATATGGTATAGCGTTATAACGTATTACGTTATATAACATAACGTTATATGGTATAAAGTTATAACTCATTACGTTATATGGCATAACGTTATAACGTATTACGTTATATGGTATAACGTTATAACGTATTACGTTATATGGTATAACGTTTTAACGTAATACGTTGTATGGTATAACGTTATAACGTAATACGTTGTATGGTATAACGTTATAACGTAATACGTTGTATGGTATAACGTTATAACGTATTACGTTATATGGTATAACGTTATAACGTATTACGTTATATGGTATAACGTTATAACGTATTATGTTATCTAACATAATGCTATAACGCGTATCGCTATATGGTATAACGTTATAACGTATTACGTTATATGGTATAACGTTATATCGTATTACGTTATATGGTATAACGTTATAAAGTATTACGTTATATGGTATAACGATATAACGTATTACGTTATATGGTATAACGTTATAACGTATTACTTTATACAACATAACGTTATATGGTATAAAGTTATAACGCATTACGTTATGTGGTATAACGTTATAACGTATTACGTTATATGGTTTTACGTTATAACGTATTACGTTATATGGTATAACGTTATAACGTATTACTTTATACAACATAACGTTATAACGTATTATGTTATACGGTATAACGTTATAACGTATTACGTTATACGGTATAACGTTATAACGTATTACTTTATACAACATAACGTTATAACGTATTACGTTATATGGTATAACGTTATATCGTATTACGTTATATGGTATAACGTTATAAAGTATTACGTTATATGGTATAACGATATAACGTATTACGTTATATGGTATAACGTTATAACGTATTACTTTATACAACATAACGTTATATGGTATAAAGTTATAACGCATTACGTTATGTGGTATAACGTTATAACGTATTACGTTATATGGTTTTACGTTATAACGTATTACGTTATATGGTATAACGTTATAACGTATTACTTTATACAACATAACGTTATAACGTATTACGTTATATGGTATAACGATATAACGCATTACGTTATATGGTGTAACGCTATAACGCATTACGTTATATGGTATAACGTTACAACGTATTACGTTATATGGTATAACGTTATAACGTATTACTTTATACAACATAACGTTATAACGTATTACGTTATATGGTATAACGTTATATGGTATAACGCTATCACGTATCACGCTATATGGTATAACGCTATAACGAATTACGCTATATGGTATAACGTTATAACGTATTACTTTATACAACATAACGTTATAACGTATTACGTTATATGGTATAACGTTATAACGTATTACGTTATATGGTTTTACGTTATAACGTATTACGTTATATGGTATAACGTTATAACGTATTACTTTATACAACATAACGTTATAACGTATTACGTTATATGGTATAACGTTATAACGTATTACTTTATACAACATAACGTTATAACGTATTACGTTATATGGTATAACGTTATAACGTATTACGTTATATGGTAGAACATTATAATGTATTACGTTATAAGGTATAATGTTATAACGTATTGCGTTATATAACATAACGTTATAACGTATTACGTTATATGGTATAACGTTATAACGTATTACGTTATATAGTATAACATTATAAAGTATTACTTTATACAACATAACGTTATATCGTATTACGTTATATGGTATAACGTTATAACGTATTACGTTATATGGTATAGCGTTATAACGTATTACGTTATATAACATAACGTTATAACGTATTGCGTTATATGGTATAACGTTATAACGTATTACGTTATATGGTATAACGTTATAATGTATTACGTTATACGGTATAACGTTATATGGTATAACGCTATAACGTATTACGCTATATGGTATAACGCTATAACGTATTACGCTATATGGTATAACGTTATAACGTATTACGTTATATAGTATAACGTTATAACGTATTACTTTATACAACATAACGTTATAACGTATTACGTTATATAGTATAACGTTATAACGTATTACTTTATACAGCATATCGTTATAACTTATTACGTTATATAACATAACGTTATATGGTATAACGTTATAACGCATTTCGTTATATGGTATAACGTTATAACGTATTACGTTATATGGTATAACGTTATAACGCATTATGTTATCTAACATAACGTTATAACTTGTATCGCTATATGGTATAACGTTATAACGTATTACGTTTTATGGTATAACGATATAACTTATTACGTTATATGGTATAACGTTATAATGTATTACGTTATATGGTATAACGTTATAACGTATTACTTTATACAACATACCGTAATAACGTATTACGTTATATGGTATAACGTTATAACGTATTACGTTATATGGTATAACGTTATAACGTATTACGTTATATGGTATAACGTTATAACGTATTACGTTATATAACATAACGTTATATGGTGTAACGTTATAACGCATTACGTTATATGGTATAACGTTATAACGCATTACGTTATATGGTATAACGTTATAACGTATTACGTTATATGGTATAACGTTATATGGTATAACGCTATAACGTATTGCGCCATATGGGAAAACGTTATAACGTATTACGTTATATGGGATAACGTTATAACGTATTACGTTATATGGTATAACGTTATATGGTATAACGTTATAACGTATTACGTTATATGGTATAACGATATAACGTATTACGTTATATGGTATAACGTTATAACGTATTACGTTATATGGTATAACGTTATAACGTATTACGTTATATGGTATAACGTTATAACGTATTACGTTATATGGTATAACGTTATAACGTATTACGTTATATGGTATAACGTTATAACGTATTGCGTTATATAACATAACGTTATAACGTATTACGTTATATGGTATAACGTTATAACGTATTGCGTTATATGGTATAACGTTATAACGTATTACGTTATATAACATAACGTTATATGGTATAAAGTTATAACTCATTACGTTACATGGCATAACGTTATAACGTATTACGTTATATGGTATAACGTTATAACGTATTACGTTATATGGTATAACGTTATAATGTATTACGTTATAAGGTATAATGTTATAACGTATTGCGTTATATAACATAACGTTATAACGTATTACGTTATATGGTATAACGTTATAACGTATTACGTTATATAGTATAACATTATAAAGTATTACTTTATACAACATAACGTTATAACGTATTACTTTATACAACATAACGTTATAACGTATTACGTTATATGGTATAACGTTATAACGTATTACGTTATATGGTATAACGTTATAACGTATTACGTTACATGGTATAACGTTATAACGTATTACGTTATATGTTATAACGTTATATGGTATAACGCTATAACGTATTACGCTATATGGTATAACGCTATAACGTATTACGCTATATGGTATAACGTTATAACGTATTACGTTATATGGTATAACGTTATAACGTATTACGTTATATGGTATAACGTTATAACGTATTATGTTATCTAACATAATGCTATAACGCGTATCGCTATATGGTATAACGTTATAACGTATTACGTTATATGGTATAACGTTATGTCGTATTACGTTATATGGTATAACGTTATAACGTATTACTTTATACAACATAACGTTATAACGTATTACGTTATATGGTATAACGATATAACGTATTACGTTATATGGTATAACGTTATATCGTATTACTTTATACAACATAACGTTATAACGTATTACGTTATATAACATAACGTTATATGGTATAACGTTATAACGCATTACGTTATATGGTATAACGTTATAACGTATTACGTTATATGGTATAACGTTATAACGTATTACGTTATATGGTATAACGTTATAACGTATTACTTTATACAACATAACGTTATAACGTATTATGTTATACGGTATAACGTTATAACGTATTACGTTATACGGTATAACGTTATAACGTATTACTTTATACAACATAACGTTATAACGTATTACGTTATATAACATAACGTTATATGGTATAACGTTATAACGCATTACGTTATATGGTATAACGTTATAACGTATTACGTTATATGGTATAACGTTATAACGTATTACGTTATAAGGTATTATGTTATAACGTATTGCGTTATATAACATAACGTTATAACGTATTACGTTATATGGTATAACGTTATAACGTATTACGTTACATGGTATAACGTTATAACGTATTACGTTATATGTTATAACGTTATATGGTATAACGCTATAACGTATTACGCTATATGGTATAACGCTATAACGTATTACGTTATATGGTATAACGTTATAACGTATTACGTTACATGGTATAACGTTATAACGTATTACGTTATATGTTATAACGTTATATGGTATAACGCTATAACGTATTACGCTATATGGTATAACGCTATAACGTATTACGCTATATGGTATAACGTTATAACGTATTACGTTATATGGTATAACATTATCATGTATTACGTTATAAGGTATAATGTTATAACGTATTACGTTATATGGTATAACGTTATAGCGTATTACGTTATATGGTATAACGTTATAACGTATTACGTTATATGTTATAACGTTATGTCGTATTACGTTATATGGTATAACGTTATAACGTATTACTTTATACAACATAACGTTATAACGTATTACGTTATATGGTATAACGATATAACGTATTACGTTATATGGTATAACGTTATAACGTATTACTTTATACAACATAACGTTATAACGTATTACGTTATATAACATAACGTTATATGGTATAACGTTATAACGCATTACGTTATATGGTATAACGTTATAACGTATTACGTTATATGGTATAACGTTATAACGTATTACGTTATATGGTATAACGTTATAACGTATTACTTTATACAACATAACGTTATAACGTATTATGTTATACGGTATAACGTTATAACGTATTACGTTATACGGTATAACGTTATAACGTATTACTTTATACAACATAACGTTATAACGTATTACGTTATATAACATAACGTTATATGGTATAACGTTATAACGTATTACTTTATACAACATAACGTTATAACGTATTACGTTATATAACATAACGTTATATGGTGTAACGTTATAACGCATTACGTTATATGGTATAACGTTATAACGCATTACGTTATATGGTATAACGTTATAACGTATTACGTTATATGGTATAACGTTATATGGTATAACGCTATAACGTATTGCGCCACATGGTAAAACGTTATAACGTATTACGTTATATGGGATAACGTTATAACGCATTAAGTGATATGGTATAACGTTATATGGTATAACGCTATCACGTATCACGCTATATGGTATAACGCTATAACGAATTACGCTATATGGTATAACGTTATAACGTATTACGTTGTATAGTATAACGTTATAACGTATTACTTTATACAACATAACGTTATAACGTATTACGTTATATAACATAACGTTATATGGTATAACGTTATAACGCATTACGTTATATGGTATAACGTTATAAAGTATTACTTTATACAACATAACGTTATAACGTATTGCGTTATATGGTATAACGCTATAACGTATTACGTTATATGGTATAGCGTTATAACGTATTACTTTATACAACATAACGTTATAACGTATTACGTTATATGGTATAACGTTATAACGTATTACGTTATATAGTATAACATTATAAAGTATTACTTTATACAACATAACGTTATAACGTATTGCGTTATATGGTATAACGCTATAACGTATTACGTTATATGGTATAGCGTTATAACGTATTACGTTATATAACATAACGTTATAACGTATTGCGTTATATGGTATAACGTTATAACGTATTACGTTATATGGTATAACGTTATATGGTATAACGCTATAACGCATTACGCTATATGGTACAACGCTATAACGTATTACGCTATATGGTATAACGTTATAACGTATTACGTTATATGGTATAACGTTATAACGTATTACGTTATATGGTATAACATTATCATGTATTACGTTATAAGGTATAATGTTATAACGTATTACGTTATATGGTATAACGTTATAGCGTATTACGTTATATGGTATAACGTTATAACGTATTACGTTATATGTTATAACGTTATATGGTATAACCCTATTACGTATTACGCTATATGGTATAACGTTATAACGTATTACGTTATATGGTATAACGTTATAACGTATTACGTTATATGGTATAACGTTATAACGTATTACTTTATACAACATAACGTTATAACGTATTACGTTATATAACATAACGTTATATGATATAACGTTAAGGCGCATTACGTTATATGGTATAACGTTATAACGTATTACTTTATACAACATACCGTAATAACGTATTAGGTTATATGGTATAACGTTATAACGTATTACATTATATGGTATAACGTTATAACGTATTACGTTATATGGTATAACGTTATAACGTATTACGTTATATGGTATAACGTTATAACGTATTACGTTATATGGTATAACGTTATAACGTATTACGTTATATGGTATAACGTTATAACGTATTAGTTTATATGGTATAACGTTATAACGTATTACGTTATATAGTATAACGTTATAACGTATTACTTCATACAACATAACGTTATAACGTATTACGTTATATAACATAACGTTATAACGTATTACGTTATATGGTATAACGTTATAACGTATTGCGTTATATGGTATAGCGTTATAACGTATTACGTTATATAACATAACGTTATATGGTATAAAGTTATAACTCATTACGTTATATGGCATAACGTTATAACGTATTACGTTATATGGTATAACGTTATAACGTATTACGTTATATGGTATAACGTTATAACGTAATACGTTGTATGGTATAACGTTATAACGTAATACGTTGTATGGTATAACGTTATAACGTAATACGTTGTATGGTATAACGTTATAACGTATTACGTTATATGGTATAACGTTATAACGTATTACGTTATATGGTATAACGTTATAACGTATTATGTTATCTAACATAATGCTATAACGCTTATCGCTATATGGTATAACGTTATAACGTATTACGTTATATGGTATAACGTTATATCGTATTACGTTATATGGTATAACCTTATAACGTATTACTTTATACAACATAACGTTATAACGTATTACGTTATATGGTATAACGATATAACGTATTACGTTATATGGTATAACGTTATAAAGTATTACGTTATATGGTATAACGATATAACGTATTACGTTATATGGTATAACGTTATAACGTATTACGTTATATGGTATAACGTTATAACGTATTACGTTATATGGTATAACGTTATATCGTATTTCGTTATATGGTATAACGTTATAACGTATTACTTTATACAACATAACGTCATAACGTATTACGTTATATAACATAACGTTATAAGGTATAAAGTTATAACGCATTACGTTATGTGGTATAACGTTATAACGTATTACGTTATATGGTATAACGTCATAACGTATTACGTTATATGGTATAACGTTATAACGTATTACTTTATACAACATAACGTTATAACGTATTACGTTATATAACATAACGTTATATGATATAACGTTATAGCGCATTACGTTATATGGTATAACGTTATAACGTATTACTTTATACAACATACCGTAATAACGTATTAGGTTATATGGTATAACGTTATAACGTATTACATTATATGGTATAACGTTATAACGTATTACGTTATATGGTATAACGTTATAACGTATTACGTTATATGGTATAACGTTATAACGTATTACGTTATATGGTATAACGTTATAACGTATTACGTTATATGGTATAACGTTATAACGTATTACTTTATATAACATAACGTTATAACGTATTACGTTATATAACGTAACGTTATATGGTATAACCTTATAGCGCATTACGTTATATGGTATAGCGTTATAACGTATTACTTTATACAACATACCGTTATAACGTATTACGTTATATGGTATAACGTTATATCGTATTACGTTATATGGTATAACGTTATAACGTATTACTTTATACAACATAACGTTATAACGTATTACGTTATATGGTATAACGATATAACGCATTACGTTATATGGTGTAACGCTATAACGCATTACGTTATATGGTATAACGTTACAACGTATTACGTTATATGGTATAACGTTATAACGTATTACTTTATACAACATAACGTTATAACGTATTACGTTATATGGTATAACGTTATATGGTATAACGCTATCACGTATCACGCTATATGGTATAACGCTATAACGAATTACGCTATATGGTATAACGTTATAACGTATTACTTTATACAACATAACGTTATAACGTATTACGTTATATAACATAACGTTATATGGTATAACGTTATAACGCATTACGTTATATGGTATAACGTTATAACGTATTACGTTATATGGTATAACGTTATAACGTATTACTTTATACAACGTAACGTTATAACGTATTACGTTATATGGTATAACGTTATAACGTATTACGTTATATGGTAGAACATTATAATGTATTACGTTATAAGGTATAATGTTATAACGTATTGCGTTATATAACATAACGTTATAACGTATTACGTTATATGGTATAACGTTATAACGTATTACGTTATATAGTATAACATTATAAAGTATTACTTTATACAACATAACGTTATATCGTATTACGTTATATGGTATAACGTTATAACGTATTACGTTATATGGTATAGCGTTATAACGTATTACGTTATATAACATAACGTTATAACGTATTGCGTTATATGGTATAACGTTATAACGTATTACGTTATATGGTATAACGTTATAATGTATTACGTTATACGGTATAACGTTATATGGTATAACGCTATAACGTATTACGCTATATGGTATAACGCTATAACGTATTACGCTATATGGTATAACGTTATAACGTATTACGTTATATGGTATAACGTTATAACCTATTACGTTATAAGGTATAACTTTATAACGTATTATGTTATCTAACATAATGCTATAACGCGTATCGCTATATGGTATAACGTTATAACGTATTACGTTATATAGTATAACGTTATATCGTATTACGTTATATGGTATAACGTTATAACGTATTACTTTATACAACATAACGTTATAACGTATTACGTTATATGGTATAACGTTATAACGTATTACGTTATATGGTATAACGTTATAACGTATTACGTTATATGGTATAGCGTTATAACGTATTACGTTATATGGTATAACGTTATAACGTATTACGTTATATGGTATAACGTTATAACGTATTGCGTTATATAACATAACGTTATAACGTATTACGTTATATGGTATAACGTTATAACGTATTGCGTTATATCGTATAACGTTATAACGTATTACGATATATAACATAACGTTATATGGTATAAAGTTATAACTCATTACGTTATATGGCATAACCTTATAACGTATTACGTTATATGGTATAACGTTATAACGTATTACGTTATATGGTATAACGTTATAACGTATTACGTTATATGGTGTAACGATATAACGTATTGCGTTATATGCTATAACGTTATAACGTATTACGTTATATGGTATAACGTTATAACGTATTACGTTATATGGTATAACGTTATAACGTATTACGTTATATGGTGTAACGATGTAACGTATTGCGTTATATGCTATAACGTTATAACGTATTACGTTATATGGTATAACGATATAACGTATTACGTTATATGGCATAACGTTATAACGTATTACGTTATATGGTATAACGTTATAACGTATTACGTTATATGGTATAGCGTTATAACGTATTACGTTATATGGTATAACGTTATAACGTATTACGTTATATGGTATAACGTTATAACGTATTGCGTTATATAACATAACGTTATAACGTATTACGTTATATGGTATAACGTTATAACGTATTGCGTTATATCGTATAACGTTATAACGTATTACGATATATAACATAACGTTATATGGTATAAAGTTATAACTCATTACGTTATATGGCATAACGTTATAACGTATTACGTTATATGGTATAACGTTATAACGTATTACGTTATATGGTATAACGTTATAACGTATTACGTTATATGGTGTAACGATATAACGTATTGCGTTATATGCTATAACGTTATAACGTATTACGTTATATGGTATAACGTTATAACGTATTACTTTATACAACATAACGTTATAACGTATTACGTTATATGGTATAACGTTATAACGTATTACGTTATATGGTAGAACATTATAATGTATTACGTTATAAGGTATAATGTTATAACGTATTGCGTTATATAACATAACGTTATAACGTATTACGTTATATGGTATAACGTTATAACGTATTACGTTATATAGTATAACATTATAAAGTATTTCTTTATACAACATAACGTTATAACGTATTACGTTATATGGTATAACGTTATAACGTATTACGTTATATGGTATAGCGTTATAACGTATTACGTTATATAACATAACGTTATAACGTATTGCGTTATATGGTATAACGTTATAACGTATTACGCTATATGGTATAACGTTATAACGTATTACGTTATATGGTATAACGTTATAACGTATTACGTTATAAGGTATAACTTTATAACGTATTATGTTATCTAACATAATGCTATAACGCGTATCGCTATATGGTATAACGTTATAACGTATTACGTTATATAGTATAACGTTATATCGTATTATGTTATATGGTATAACGTTATAACGTATTACTTTATACAACATAACGTTATAACGTATTACGTTATATGGTATAACGTTATAACGTATTACGTTATATGGTATAACGTTATAACGTATTACGTTATATGGTATAGCGTTATAACGTATTACGTTATATGGTATAACGTTATAACGTATTACGTTATATGGTATAACGTTATAACGTATTGCGTTATATAACATAACGTTATAACGTATTACGTTATATGGTATAACGTTATAACGTATTGCGTTATATCGTATAACGTTATAACGTATTACGATATATAACATAACGTTATATGGTATAAAGTTATAACTCATTACGTTATATGGCATAACGTTATAACGTATTACGTTATATGGTATAACGTTATAACGTATTACGTTATATGGTATAACGTTATAACGTATTACGTTATATGGTGTAACGATATAACGTATTGCGTTATATGCTATAACGTTATAACGTATTACGTTATATGGTATAACGTTATAACGTATTACGTTATATGGTATAACGTTATAACGTATTACGTTATATGGTGTAACGATATAACGTATTGCGTTATATGCTATAACGTTATAACGTATTACGTTATATGGTATAACGATATAACGTATTACGTTATATGGTATAACGTTATAACGTATTACGTTATATGGTATAACGTTATAACGTATTGCGTTATATAACATAACGTTATAACGTATTACGTTATATGGTATAACGTTATAACGTATTGCGTTATATCGTATAACGTTATAACGTATTACGATATATAACATAACGTTATATGGTATAAAGTTATAACTCATTACGTTATATGGCATAACGTTATAACGTATTACGTTATATGGTATAACGTTATAACGTATTACGTTATATGGTATAACGTTATAACGTATTACGTTATATGGTGTAACGATATAACGTATTGCGTTATATGCTATAACGTTATAACGTATTGCGTTATATGCTATAACGTTATAACGTATTACGTTATATGGTATAACGTTATAACGTATTACGTTATATGGTATAACGTTATAACGTATTACGTTATATGGTGTAACGATATAACGTATTACGTTATATGGTATAACGTTATAACGTATTACGTTATATGGTAGAACATTATAATGTATTACGTTATAAGGTATAATGTTATAACGTATTGCGTTATATAACATAACGTTATAACGTATTACGTTATATGGTATAACGTTATAACGTATTACGTTATATAGTATAACATTATAAAGTATTTCTTTATACAACATAACGTTATAACGTATTACGTTATATGGTATAACGTTATAACGTATTACGTTATATGGTATAGCGTTATAACGTATTACGTTATATAACATAACGTTATAACGTATTGCGTTATATGGTATAACGTTATAACGTATTACGCTATATGGTATAACGTTATAACGTATTACGTTATATGGTATAACGTTATAACGTATTACGTTATAAGGTATAACTTTATAACGTATTATGTTATCTAACATAATGCTATAACGCGTATCGCTATATGGTATAACGTTATAACGTATTACGTTATATAGTATAACGTTATATCGTATTATGTTATATGGTATAACGTTATAACGTATTACTTTATACAACATAACGTTATAACGTATTACGTTATATGGTATAACGTTATAACGTATTACGTTATATGGTATAACGTTATAACGTATTACGTTATATGGTATAGCGTTATAACGTATTACGTTATATGGTATAACGTTATAACGTATTACGTTATATGGTATAACGTTATAACGTATTGCGTTATATAACATAACGTTATAACGTATTACGTTATATGGTATAACGTTATAACGTATTGCGTTATATCGTATAACGTTATAACGTATTACGATATATAACATAACGTTATATGGTATAAGGTTATAACTCATTACGTTATATGGCATAACGTTATAACGTATTACGTTATATGGTATAACGTTATAACGTATTACGTTATATGGAATAACGTTATAACGTATTACGTTATATGGTGTAACGATATAACGTATTGCGTTATATGCTATAACGTTATAACGTATTGCGTTATATGCTATAACGTTATAACGTATTACGTTATATGGTATAACGATATAACGTATTACGTTATATGGTATAACGTTAAAACGTATTACGTTATATGGTATAACGTTATAACGTATTACGTTATATGGTATAGCGTTATAACGTATTACGTTATATGGTATAGCGTTATAACGTATTACGTTATATGGTATAACGTTATAACGTATTACGTTATATGGTATAACGTTATAACGTATTGCGTTATATAACATAACGTTATAACGTATTACGTTATATGGTATAACGTTATAACGTATTGCGTTATATCGTATAACGTTATAACGTATTACGATATATAACATAACGTTATATGGTATAAAGTTATAACTCATTACGTTATATGGCATAACGTTATAACGTATTACGTTATATGGTATAACGTTATAACGTATTACGTTATATGGTATAACGTTATAACGTATTACTTTATACAACATAACGTTATAACGTATTACGTTATATAACATAACGTTATATGGTATAACCTTATAGCGCATTACGTTATATGGTATAACGTTATAACGTATTACTTTATACAACATACCGTTATAACGTATTACGTTATATGGTATAACGTTATATCGTATTACGTTATATGGTATAACGTTATAACGTATTACTTTATACAACATAACGTTATAACGTATTACGTTATATAACATAACGTTATATGGTATAACCTTATAGCGCATTACGTTATATGGTATAACGTTATAACGTATTACTTTATATAACATACCGTTATAACGTATTACGTTATATGGTATAACGATATAACGTATTACGTTATATGGTATAACGTTATAACGTATTACGTTATATGGTATAACGATATAACGTATTACGTTATATGGTATAACGTTATAACGTATTACGTTATATGGTATAACGTTATAACGTATTGCGTTATATAACATAACTTTATAACGTATTACGTTATATGGTATAACGATATAACGTATTACGTTATATGGTATAACGTTATAACGTATTACGTTATATGGTATAACGTTATAACGTATTACGTTATATGGTATAACGATATAACGTATTACGTTATATGGTATAACGTTATATCGTATTTCGTTATAAGGTATAACGTTATAACGTATTACTTTATACAACATAACGTCATAACGTATTACGTTATATGGTATAACGTTATAACGTATTGCGTTATATAACATAACTTTATAACGTATTACGTTATATGGTATAACGTTATAACGTATTACGTTATATGGTATAACGTTATAACGTATTACGTTATATGGTATAACGTTATAACGTATTGCGTTATATCGTATAACGTTATAACGTATTACGATATATAACATAACGTTATATGGTATAAAGTTATAACTCATTACGTTATATGGCATAACGTTATAACGTATTACGTTATATGGTATAACGTTATAACGTATTACGTTATATGGTATAACGTTATAACGTATTACTTTATACAACATAACGTTATAACGTATTACGTTATATAACATAACGTTATATGGTATAACCTTATAGCGCATTACGTTATATGGTATAACGTTATAACGTATTACTTTATACAACATACCGTTATAACGTATTACGTTATATGGTATAACGTTATATCGTATTACGTTATATGGTATAACGTTATAACGTATTACGTTATATGGTATAACGTTATAACGTATTACGTTATAAGGTATAACATTATAACGTATTATGTTATCTAACATAATGCTATAACGCGTATCGCTATATGGTATAACGTTATAACGTATTACGTTATATAGTATAACGTTATATCGTATTACGTTATATGGTATAACGTTATAACGTATTACTTTATACAACATAACGTTATAACGTATTACGTTATATGGTATAACGTTATAACGTATTACGTTATATGGTATAACGTTATAACGTATTACGTTATATGGTATAGCGTTATAACGTATTACGTTATATGGTATAACGTTATAACGTATTACGTTATATGGTATAACGTTATAACGTATTGCGTTATATAACATAACGTTATAACGTATTACGTTATATGGTATAACGTTATAACGTATTGCGTTATATCGTATAACGTTATAACGTATTACGATATATAACATAACGTTATATGGTATAAAGTTATAACTCATTACGTTATATGGCATAACGTTATAACGTATTACGTTATATGGTATAACGTTATAACGTATTACGTTATATGGTATAACGTTATAACGTATTACTTTATACAACATAACGTTATAACGTATTACGTTATATAACATAACGTTATATGGTATAACCTTATAGCGCATTACGTTATATGGTATAACGTTATAACGTATTACTTTATACAACATACCGTTATAACGTATTACGTTATATGGTATAACGTTATATCGTATTACGTTATATGGTATAACGTTATAACGTATTACTTTATACAACATAACGTTATAACGTATTACGTTATATAACATAACGTTATATGGTATAACCTTATAGCGCATTACGTTATATGGTATAACGTTATAACGTATTACTTTATATAACATACCGTTATAACGTATTACGTTATATGGTATAACGATATAACGTATTACGTTATATGGTATAACGTTATAACGTATTACGTTATATGGTATAACGATATAACGTATTACGTTATATGGTATAACGTTATAACGTATTACGTTATATGGTATAACGTTATAACGTATTGCGTTATATAACATAACTTTATAACGTATTACGTTATATGGTATAACGATATAACGTATTACGTTATATGGTATAACGTTATAACGTATTACGTTATATGGTATAACGTTATAACGTATTACGTTATATGGTATAACGATATAACGTATTACGTTATATGGTATAACGTTATATCGTATTTCGTTATAAGGTATAACGTTATAACGTATTACTTTATACAACATAACGTCATAACGTATTACGTTATATTGTATAACGATATAACGTATTACGTTATATGGTATAACGTTATAACGTATTACGTTATATGGTATAACGTTATAACGTATTACGTTATATGGTATAGCGTTATAACGTATTACGTTATATGGTATAACGTTATAACGTATTACGTTATATGGTATAACGTTATAACGTATTGCGTTATATAACATAACGTTATAACGTATTGCGTTATATAACATAACGTTATAACGTATTACGTTATATGGTATAACGATATAACGTATTACGTTATTTGGTATAACGTTATAACGTATTACGTTATATGGTATAACGTTATAACGTATTACGTTATATGGTATAACGATATAACGTATTACGTTATATGGTATAACGTTATATCGTATTTCGTTATAAGGTATAACGTTATAACGTATTACTTTATACAACATAACGTCATAACGTATTACGTTATATTGTATAACGATATAACGTATTACGTTATATGGTATAACGTTATAACGTATTACGTTATATGGTATAACGTTATAACGTATTACGTTATATGGTATAGCGTTATAACGTATTACGTTATATGGTATAGCGTTATAACGTATTACGTTATATGGTATAACGTTATAACGTATTACGTTATATGGTATAACGTTATAACGTATTGCGTTATATAACATAACGTTATAACGTATTACGTTATATGGTATAACGTTATAACGTATTGCGTTATATGGTATAACGTTATAACGTATTACGATATATAACATAACGTTATATGGTATAAAGTTATAACTCATTACGTTATATGGCATAACGTTATAACGTATTACGTTATATGGTATAACGTTATAACGTATTACGTTATATGGTATAACGTTATAACGTATTACTTTATACAACATACCGTTATAACGTATTACGTTATGTAGTATCGGGAAGAAGGGCCCAAGAAACGGCGAGCTAACTACAGACAATGTCGCGAGAGCCGAGGCGCTGTCGGCTCCATCGATGCATTACCGGGTCCTTCAGGTAAATAGGTAAATAGTCGAAAGGACCTACGTGACCCTGGCTACGAGCGTCTGTAGAACACGTGTGCGGTGGGCCCAGCAATAGACAATAGAATGCGGCAACGGCCAGAGCGTTAGTCGAAAAGCAGCGGGGGAGTCGAAAAGCAGCGTGCGAGTCGAGAAGCCGAGTGCGAGCTGAGCGGAGACAGAGGTTGCGAGTGGCGTTGCCGAGAGAGTGTGGATTGCGCTGTTTTCTGTGCGTTTGGCACGAATAGTTCAGGTTGAACAACAATCGTCTTTTTCTGTCTGATTAACATCTCTATTGTCCACTCTTTGTAAACACATTGTATCACGATATTACATATTTTTGGGGGCTCGTCCGGGATTGGACAAGACAGAAAACGAAACGGTTTAACAGAGCTATTCGAGCTAGTTGTGAATTTACCGGTACGCGGTGCGGTAAAAGACGATATCGTTGACGGTTTAAGTTTGTGTAGTGTGAAAAATGGCAAACGTCGGGGACGAGCGATTGTCGGGTGAAGAGGGTTCGACGCTGGAGGAGCTGAGGAGTAAGCTCGCGCGAATGAACCTCCCTATATCGGGTGCGAGGTCAGTGCTGATTGCAAGGCTGAATCGGGCGTGTAGGGCTGGACAATCGTGTCCTAAGGGATCGACGGGCGGTGAAGAGCTAACCGGTCAACGAGATCTAGGAAACGTACAGAGAGCTGAGCGCGATTGTAACGAAGATGAAGATGTTGAGAAAATGAATACGAAGGAGTTGAAGGAGCGCCTCGCTAGTTTGGGTTTAAAAACGACGGGAAGAAAAGTAGAATTACGCGCACGGCTACAAGCGGCCATGGATGGTAACGACATATCGTCGGAAGAAGAAAGCGACGACGAAAGTGAGGATGAAGATGACAAGAAAAACGCAAGAGGATACAAGAGAGATACGCGAAGGGTGTATCAGGACCGTGACGAATGTTGTCGAAGGGCATGCGTTGGTTCGACACTGAGTTTTAGAGACGTCGAAGATGCATTAGAGTCGTTTAGTGGCGACAAAGGTGAAAATGTCGAACGATGGTTCGAGTCGTTCGAGGAAGTCGCTGATACGTGCATGTGGTCGGATGGGCAGAAGGCAGTCTACGCCAGGAAGCTGCTGAAGGGATCAGCGAAAATATTCGCGAGCTTCGAGTGTCATGCCAGGACTTGGCATGAGTTGAAGAGGGGGCTAGTGAAAGAATTTTCGAGGAAAGTCAACAGTAGGCAAGTACATCAGAAACTTGAAGAAACAAAAAAGGAGAGTGATGAAGCATGTTTGGCCTACATGTACCGCATGCTCGAAATAGCCAGCCATGTGGACATGGAGGAGGAAGCAAAGGTGGAATACATAGTGGATGGAATAATAGACGACGAGAACAATAAGGCTGTATTGTACGGCGCTACGTCAATCAAAGAGTTGAGGAAGAGGTTAGTGATGTACGAAGAGCAGAAGAGTCGCAGAGCAAAGTCGATTGTGAAGCCGGCTGAAACCCAGAAGAACGGGAAGCCCAGTCAATCTGTAGATGCAATGAAGAAAAGAAGATGCTTCATTTGCGGTAGTGAGGATCATCTAAGTGTTAAGTGTCCGGAGAGGGGAGAAGGTGTTAGGTGTTTCGAGTGCAGCGGATTTGGACATATTGCAGCGAGGTGTACGGCACGACCGAAAGAGACTTGCGTAGTGTCAAGATCCGAAAAAGGGAAGTATGTGAAGGACGTGTCGATAGATGGCTGCAGGTTTGTCTCGTTAGTGGATACAGGTAGTGACTTTACGTTCATACGAGCGGATGAGTATGCGAGGTTAGGATCACCACCTCTGGGAAACTGCAAACTTAGGTTTGATGGTTTTGGTTCCGCTGGCAATAGTACCTGGGGCGAGTTTACAAGGGTAATGACGGTCGACGGGTACGACTTTACTGTCACCCTGCATGTTGTCTCCAATAAGGTAATGACAAGACACAGTCTACTCTTAGGTACCGATTTTTTAGACCAGGTAGAGTTGCGAGTCAAACGGGGCGAGGTGACATTTTTACGACTCGACGATCAGACCGACGGTCACGAGGACGCGCCGGATGTACTGAGGGTAAACGCGATAGAACAATCCGACGAGATCGACTTGTCGCATGCACGAGAACCTCATTACCGCGAAGCCATTCGGGATATTATTAAAGGGTATAGGTCGGAGAAGAAGAGAGACGTCGGAATAACCGCAAAGATAGTTCTGAAAAGCGACAAACCGGTAGCGCGAAGACCGCGAAGACTGGCGCCGAGGGGGAACGGGCAGCATGTCGACCAGGTTCAGAAATACCTGAATTCCACCGTAAACAGAAGCACAGGGAAGACTCCTTTCCAGCTACTGGTCGGGGTCGAAATGCAAGTCAGGGAAGAGGCGAAGATTAGAAAGCTGATCGACGAAGAGTGGGCCGCGAGGTTTGAAGAACAACGTCGCGAGCTACGTGAGGACGCGAAGAGGAAGATCGCCGCAACTCAAGAGGAGAATCGTCGAAGTTACAAGAAAAGAAGAAAGCGTACGAAGCAGTACCGAAGGAAGGACCCGCGCACACCTCGACGACTGCAGATTTCATGAAGCCTTGGGTCCTGAACGCCGAAGATGACGCATCCGACGATAGCGAGAGCGAACATAACATCTGAGGGCAGATGTTACTGCAGGATGGCCGAGTGTAGTATCGGGAAGAAGGGCCCAAGAAACGTCGAGCTAACTACAGACAATGTCGCGAGAGCCGAGGCGCTGTCGGCTCCATCGATGCATTACCGGGTCCTTCAGGTAAATAGGTAAATAGTCGAAAGGACCTACGTGACCCTGGCTACGAGCGTCTGTAGAACACGTGTGCGGTGGGCCCAGCAATAGACAATAGAATGCGGCAACGGCCAGAGCGTTAGTCGAAAAGCAGCGGGGGAGTCGAAAAGCAGCGTGCGAGTCGAGAAGCCGAGTGCGAGCTGAGCGGAGACAGAGGTTGCGAGTGGCGTTGCCGAGAGAGTGTGGATTGCGCTGTTTTCTGTGCGTTTGGCACGAATAGTTCAGGTTGAACAACAATCGTCTTTTTCTGTCTGATTAACATCTCTATTGTCCACTCTTTGTAAACACATTGTATCACGATATTACAGTTATATGGTATAACGTTATATCGTATTACGTTATATGGTATAACGTTATAACGTATTACTTTATACAACATAACGTTATAACGTATTACGTTATATAACATAACGTTATATGGTATAACCTTATAGCGCATTACGTTATATGGTATAACGTTATAACGTATTACTTTATACAACATACCGTTATAACGTATTACGCTATATGGTATAACGTTATAACGTATTACGTTATATGGTTTAACGTTATATGGTATAACGCTATAACGTATTACGCTATATGGTATAACCCTATTACGTATTACGCTATATGGTATAACGTTATAACGTATTACTTTATACAACATACCGTTATAACGTATTACGTTATATGGTATAACGTTATATCGTATTACGTTATATGGTATAACGTTATAACGTATTACTTTATACAACATAACGTTATAACGTATTACGTTATATGGTATAACGATATAACGCATTACGTTATATGGTGTAACGCTATAACGCATTACGTTATATGGTATAACGTTATATCGTATTACGTTATATGGTATAACGTTATAACGTATTACTTTATACAACATAACGTTATAACGTATTACGTTATATAACATAACGTTATATGGTATAACCTTATAGCGCATTACGTTATATGGTATAACGTTATAACGTATTACTTTATATAACATACCGTTATAACGTATTACGTTATATGGTATAACGATATAACGTATTACGTTATATGGTATAACGTTATAACGTATTACGTTATATGGTATAACGATATAACGTATTACGTTATATGGTATAACGTTATAACGTATTACGTTATATGGTATAACGTTATAACGTATTGCGTTATATAACATAACTTTATAACGTATTACGTTATATGGTATAACGATATAACGTATTACGTTATATGGTATAACGTTATAACGTATTACGTTATATGGTATAACGTTATAACGTATTACGTTATATGGTATAACGATATAACGTATTACGTTATATGGTATAACGTTATATCGTATTTCGTTATAAGGTATAACGTTATAACGTATTACTTTATACAACATAACGTCATAACGTATTACGTTATATTGTATAACGATATAACGTATTACGTTATATGGTATAACGTTATAACGTATTACGTTATATGGTATAACGTTATAACGTATTACGTTATATGGTATAGCGTTATAACGTATTACGTTATATGGTATAACGATATAACGTATTACGTTATATGGTATAACGTTATAACGTATTACGTTATATGGTATAACGTTATAACGTATTTCGTTATATAACATAACGTTATAACGTATTACGTTATATGGTATAACGATATAACGTATTACGTTATTTGGTATAACGTTATAACGTATTACGTTATATGGTATAACGTTATAACGTATTACGTTATATGGTATAACGTTATAACGTATTGCGTTATATAACATAACGTTATAACGTATTACGTTATATGGTATAACGTTATAACGTATTGCGTTATATGGTATAACGTTATAACGTATTACGATATATAACATAACGTTATATGGTATAAAGTTATAACTCATTACGTTATATGGCATAACGTTATAACGTATTACGTTATATGGTATAACGTTATAACGTATTACGTTATATGGTATAACGTTATAACGTATTACTTTATACAACATAACGTTATAACGTATTACGTTATATAACATAACGTTATATGGTATAACCTTATAGCGCATTACGTTATATGGTATAACGTTATAACGTATTACTTTATACAACATACCGTTATAACGTATTACGTTATATGGTATAACGTTATATCGTATTACGTTATATGGTATAACGTTATAACGTATTACTTTATACAACATAACGTTATAACGTATTACGTTATATAACATAACGTTATATGGTATAACCTTATAGCGCATTACGTTATATGGTATAACGTTATAACGTATTACTTTATACAACATAACGTCATAACGTATTACGTTATATTGTATAACGATATAACGTATTACGCTATATGGTATAACGTTATAACGTATTACGTTATATGGTTTAACGTTATATGGTATAACGCTATAACGTATTACGCTATATGGTATAACCCTATTACGTATTACGCTATATGGTATAACGTTATAACGTATTACTTTATACAACATACCGTTATAACGTATTACGTTATATGGTATAACGTTATATCGTATTACGTTATATGGTATAACGTTATAACGTATTACTTTATACAACATAACGTTATAACGTATTACGTTATATGGTATAACGATATAACGCATTACGTTATATGGTGTAACGCTATAACGCATTACGTTATATGGTATAACGTTATAACGCATTACGTTATATGGTATAACGTTATAATGTATTACGTTATAAGGTATAATGTTATAACGTATTGCGTTATATATCATAACGTTATAACGTATTACGTTATATGGTATAACGTTATAACGTATTACGTTATATAGTATAACATTTCAAAGTATTACTTTATACAACATAACGTTATAACGTATTACGTTATATGGTATAACGTTATAACGTATTACGTTATATGGTATAGCGTTATAACGTATTACGTTATATAACATAACGTTATAACGTATTGCGTTATATGGTATAACGTTATAACGTATTACGTTATATGGTATAACGTTATAATGTATTACGTTATATGGTATAACGTTATATGGTATAACGCTATAACGTATTACGCTATATGGTATAACGCTATAACGTATTACGCTATGTGGTATAACGTTATAACGTATTACGTTATATGGTATAACGTTATAACGTATTACGTTATAAGGTATAACGTTATAACGTATTATGTTATCTAACATAATGCTATAACGCGTATCGCTATATGGTATAACGTTATAACGTACTACGTTATATAGTATAACGTTATATCGTATTACGTTATATGGTATAACGTTATAACGTATTACTTTATACAACATAACGTTATAACGTATTACGTTATATGGTATAACGATATAACGTATTACGTTATATGGTATAACGTTATAACGTATTACGTTATATGGTATAACGATATAACGTATTACGTTATATGGTATAACGTTATAACGTATTACGTTATATGGTATAACGTTATAACGTATTACGTTATATGGTATAACGTTATATCGTATTTCGTAATATGGTATAACGTTATAACGTATTACTTTATACAACATAACGTCATAACGTATTACGTTATATGGTATAACGTTATAATGTATTACGTTATATGGTATAACGTTATATGGTATAACGCTATAACGTATTACGCTATATGGTATAACGCTATAACGTATTACGCTATATGGTATAACGTTATAACGTATTACGTTATATGGTATAACGTTATAACGTATTACGTTATATGGTATAACGTTATAACGTATTGCGTTATATAACATAACGTTATAACGTATTACGTTATATGGTATAACGTTATAACGTATTGCGTTATATGGTATAACGTTATAACGTATTACGATATATAACATAACGTTATATGGTATAAAGTTATAACTCATTACGTTATATGGCATAACGTTATAACGTATTACGTTATATGGTATAACGTTATAACGTATTACGTTATATGGTATAACGTTATAACGTATTACTTTATACAACATAACGTTATAACGTATTACGTTATATAACATAACGTTATATGGTATAACCTTATAGCGCATTACGTTATATGGTATAACGTTATAACGTATTACTTTATACAACATACCGTTATAACGTATTACGTTATATGGTATAACGTTATATCGTATTACGTTATATGGTATAACGTTATAACGTATTACTTTATACAACATAACGTTATAACGTATTACGTTATATAACATAACGTTATATGGTATAACCTTATAGCGCATTACGTTATATGGTATAACGTTATAACGTATTACTTTATACAACATACCGTTATAACGTATTACGCTATATGGTATAACGTTATAACGTATTACGTTATATGGTTTAACGTTATATGATATAACGCTATAACGTATTACGCTATATGGTATAACCCTATTACGTATTACGCTATATGGTATAACGTTATAACGTATTACTTTATACAACATACCGTTATAACGTATTACGTTATATGGTATAACGTTATATCGTATTACGTTATATGGTATAACGTTATAACGTATTACTTTATACAACATAACGTTATAACGTATTACGTTATATGGTATAACGATATAACGCATTACGTTATATGGTGTAACGCTATAACGCATTACGTTATATGGTATAACGTTATAACGCATTACGTTATATGGTATAACGTTATAATGTATTACGTTATAAGGTATAATGTTATAACGTATTGCGTTATATATCATAACGTTATAACGTATTACGTTATATGGTATAACGTTATAACGTATTACGTTATATAGTATAACATTATAAAGTATTACTTTATACAACATAACGTTATAACGTATTACGTTATATGGTATAACGTTATAACGTATTACGTTATATGGTATAGCGTTATAACGTATTACGTTATATAACATAACGTTATAACGTATTGCGTTATATGGTATAACGTTATAACGTATTACGTTATATGGTATAACGTTATAATGTATTACGTTATATGGTATAACGTTATATGGTATAACGCTATAACGTATTACGCTATATGGTATAACGCTATAACGTATTACGCTATGTGGTATAACGTTATAACGTATTACGTTATATGGTATAACGTTATAACGTATTACGTTATAAGGTATAACGTTATAACGTATTATGTTATCTAACATAATGCTATAACGCGTATCGCTATATGGTATAACGTTATAACGTACTACGTTATATAGTATAACGTTATATCGTATTACGTTATATGGTATAACGTTATAACGTATTACTTTATACAACATAACGTTATAACGTATTACGTTATATGGTATAACGATATAACGTATTACGTTATATGGTATAACGTTATAACGTATTACGTTATATGGTATAACGATATAACGTATTACGTTATATGGTATAACGTTATAACGTATTACGTTATATGGTATAACGTTATAACGTATTACGTTATATGGTATAACGTTATATCGTATTTCGTAATATGGTATAACGTTATAACGTATTACTTTATACAACATAACGTCATAACGTATTACGTTATATGGTATAACGTTATAATGTATTACGTTATATGGTATAACGTTATATGGTATAACGCTATAACGTATTACGCTATATGGTATAACGCTATAACGTATTACGCTATATGGTATAACGTTATAACGTATTACGTTATATGGTATAACGTTATAACGTATTACGTTATAAGGTATAACGTTATAACGTATTATGTTATCTAACATAATGCTATAACGCGTATCGCTATATGGTATAACGTTATAACGTATTACGTTATATAGTATAACGTTATATAGTATTACGTTATATGGTATAACGTTAGAACGTATTACGTTATATGGTATAACATTATAATGTATTACGTTATAAGGTATAATGTTATAACGTATTGCGTTATATAACATAGCGTTATAACGTATTACGTTATATAACATAACGTTATAACGTATTGCGTTATATGGTATAACGTTATAACGTATTACGTTATATGGTATAACGTTATAATGTATTACGTTATATGGTATAACGTTATATGGTATAACGCTATAACGTATTACGCTATATGGTATAACGCTATAACGTATTACGCTATGTGGTATAACGTTATATGGTATAACGCTATAACGTATTACGCTATATGGTATAACGCTATAACGTATTACGCTATGTGGTATAACGTTATAACGTATTACGTTATATGGTATAACGTTATAACGTATTACGTTATAAGGTATAACGTTATAACGTATTATGTTATCTAACATAATGCTATAACGCGTATCGCTATATGGTATAACGTTATAACGTACTACGTTATATAGTATAACGTTATATCCTATTACGTTATATGGTATAACGTTATAACGTATTACATTATACAACATAACGTTATAACGTATTACGTTATATGGTATAACGATATAACGTATTACGTTATATGGTATAACGTTATAACGTATTACGTTATATGGTATAACGATATAACGTATTACGTTATATGGTATAACGTTATAACGTATTACGTTATATGGTATAACGTTATAACGTATTACGTTATATGGTATAACGTTATATCGTATTTCGTAATATGGTATAACGTTATAACGTATTACTTTATACAACATAACGTCATAACGTATTACGTTATATGGTATAACGTTATAATGTATTACGTTATATGGTATAACGTTATATGGTATAACGCTATAACGTATTACGCTATATGGTATAACGCTATAACGTATTACGCTATATGGTATAACGTTATAACGTATTACGTTATATGGTATAACGTTATAACGTATTACGTTATAAGGTATAACGTTATAACGTATTATGTTATCTAACATAATGCTATAACGCGTATCGCTATATGGTATAACGTTATAACGTATTACGTTATATAGTATAACGTTATATAGTATTACGTTATATGGTATAACGTTAGAACGTATTACGTTATATGGTATAACATTATAATGTATTACGTTATAAGGTATAATGTTATAACGTATTGCGTTATATAACATAACGTTATAACGTATTACGTTATATGGAATAACGTTATAACGTATTACGTTATATAGTATAACATTATAAAGTATTACTTTATACAACATAACGTTATAACGTATTACGTTATATGGTATAACGTTATAACGTATTACGTTATATGGTATAACGTTATAACGTATTACGTTATATGGTATAACGTTATATCGTATTTCGTAATATGGTATAACGTTATAACGTATTACTTTATACAACATAACGTCATAACGTATTACGTTATATGGTATAACGTTATAATGTATTACGTTATATGGTATAACGTTATATGGTATAACGCTATAACGTATTACGCTATATGGTATAACGCTATAACGTATTACGCTATATGGTATAACGTTATAACGTATTACGTTATATGGTATAACGTTATAACGTATTACGTTATAAGGTATAACGTTATAACGTATTATGTTATCTAACATAATGCTATAACGCGTATCGCTATATGGTATAACGTTATAACGTATTACGTTATATAGTATAACGTTATATAGCATTACGTTATATGGTATAACGTTAGAACGTATTACGTTATATGGTATAACATTATAATGTATTACGTTATAAGGTATAATGTTATAACGTATTGCTTTATATAACATAACGTTATAACGTATTACGTTATATGGAATAACGTTATAACGTATTACGTTATATAGTATAACATTATAAAGTATTACTTTATACAACATAACGTTATAACGTATTACGTTATATGGTATAACGTTATAACGTATTACGTTATATGGTATAGCGTTATAACGTATTACGTTATATAACATAACGTTATAACGTATTGCGTTATATGGTATAACGTTATAACGTATTACGTTATATGGTATAACGTTATAATGTATTACGTTATATGGTATAACGTTATATGGTATAACGCTATAACGTATTACGCTATATGGTATAACGCTATAACGTATTACGCTATGTGGTATAACGTTATAACGTATTACGTTATATGGTATAACGTTATAACGTATTACGTTATAAGGTATAACGTTATAACGTATTATGTTATCTAACATAATGCTATAACGCGTATCGCTATATGGTATAACGTTATAACGTACTACGTTATATAGTATAACGTTATATCGTATTACGTTATATGGTATAACGATATAACGTATTACGTTATATGGTATAACGTTATAACGTATTACGTTATATGGTATAACGTTATAACGTATTACGTTATATGGTATAACGTTATATCGTATTTCGTAATATGGTATAACGTTATAACGTATTACTTTATACAACATAACGTCATAACGTATTACGTTATATGGTATAACGTTATAATGTATTACGTTATATGGTATAACGTTATATGGTATAACGCTATAACGTATTACGCTATATGGTATAACGCTATAACGTATTACGCTATATGGTATAACGTTATAACGTATTACGTTATATGGTATAACGTTATAACGTATTACGTTATAAGGTATAACGTTATAACGTATTATGTTATCTAACATAATGCTATAACGCGTATCGCTATATGGTATAACGTTATAACGTATTACGATATAGTATAACGTTATATAGTATTACGTTATATGGTATAACGTTAGAACGTATTACGTTATATGGTATAACATTATAATGTATTACGTTATAAGGTATAATGTTATAACGTATTGCGTTATATAACATAACGTTATAACGTATTACGTTATATGGAATAACGTTATAACGTATTACGTTATATAGTATAACATTATAAAGTATTACTTTATACAACATAACGTTATAACGTATTACGTTATATGGTATAACGTTATAACGTATTACGTTATATGGTATAACGTTATAACGTATTACGTTATATGGTATAACGTTATATCGTATTTCGTAATATGGTATAACGTTATAACGTATTACTTTATACAACATAACGTCATAACGTATTACGTTATATGGTATAACGTTATAATGTATTACGTTATATGGTATAACGTTATATGGTATAACGCTATAACGTATTACGCTATATGGTATAACGCTATAACGTATTACGCTATATGGTATAACGTTATAACGTATTACGTTATATGGTATAACGTTATAACGTATTACGTTATAAGGTATAACGTTATAACGTATTATGTTATCTAACATAATGCTATAACGCGTATCGCTATATGGTATAACGTTATAACGTATTACGTTATATAGTATAACGTTATATAGTATTACGTTATATGGTATAACGTTAGAACGTATTACGTTATATGGTATAACATTATAATGTATTACGTTATAAGGTATAATGTTATAACGTATTGCGTTATATAACATAACGTTATAACGTATTACGTTATATGGAATAACGTTATAACGTATTACGTTATATAGTATAACATTATAAAGTATTACTTTATACAACATAACGTTATAACGTATTACGTTATATGGTACAACGTTATAACGTATTACGTTATATGGTATAGCGTTATAACGTATTACGTTATATAACATAACGTTATAACGTATTGCGTTATATGGTATAACGTTATAACGTATTACGTTATATGGTATAACGTTATAATGTATTACGTTATATGGTATAACGTTATATGGTATAACGCTATAACGTATTACGCTATATGGTATAACGCTATAACGTATTACGCTATGTGGTATAACGTTATAACGTATTACGTTATATGGTATAACGTTATAACGTATTACGTTATAAGGTATAACGTTATAACGTATTATGTTATCTAACATAATGCTATAACGCGTATCGCTATATGGTATAACGTTATAACGTACTACGTTATATAGTATAACGTTATATCGTATTACGTTATATGGTATAACGATATAACGTATTACGTTATATGGTGTAACGTTATAACGTATTACGTTATATGGTATAACGTTATAACGTATTACGTTATATGGTATAACGTTATATCGTATTTCGTAATATGGTATAACGTTATAACGTATTACTTTATACAACATAACGTCATAACGAATTACGTTATATGGTATAACGTTATAATGTATTACGTTATATGGTATAACGTTATATGGTATAACGCTATAACGTATTACGCTATATGGTATAACGCTATAACGTATTACGCTATATGGTATAACGTTATAACGTATTACGTTATATGGTATAACGTTATAACGTATTACGTTATAAGGTATAACGTTATAACGTATTATGTTATCTAGCATAATGCTATAACGCGTATCGCTATATGGTATAACGTTATAACGTATTACGTTATATAGTATAACGTTATATAGTATTACGTTATATGGTATAACGTTAGAACGTACTACGTTATATGGTATAACATTATAATGTATTACGTTATAAGGTATAATGTTATAACGTATTGCGTTATATAACATAACGTTATAACGTATTACGTTATATGGAATAACGTTATAACGTATTACGTTATATAGTATAACATTATAAAGTATTACTTTATACAACATAACGTTATAACGTATTACGTTATATGGTATAACGTTATAACGTATTACGTTATATGGTATAGCGTTATAACGTATTACGTTATATAACATAACGTTATAACGTATTGCGTTATATGGTATAACGTTATAACGTATTACGTTATATGGTATAACGTTATAATGTATTACGTTATATGGTATAACGCTATAACGTATTACGCTATATGGTATAACGCTATAACGTATTACGTATATGGTATAACGTTATAACGTATTACGTTATATGGTATAACGTTATAACGTATTACGTTATAAGGTATAACGTTATAACGTATTATGTTATCTAACATAATGCTATAACGCGTATCGCTATATGGTATAACGTTATAACGTATTACGTTATATAGTATAACGTTATATAGTATTACGTTATATGGTATAACGTTAGAACGTATTACGTTATATGGTATAACATTATAATGTATTACGTTATAAGGTATAATGTTATAACGTATTGCGTTATATAACATAACGTTATAACGTATTACGTTATATGGAATAACGTTATAACGTATTACGTTATATAGTATAACATTATAAAGTATTACTTTATACAACATAACGTTATAACGTATTACGTTATATGGAATAACGTTATAACGTATTACGTTATATAGTATAACATTATAAAGTATTACTTTATACAACATAACGTTATAACGTATTACGTTATATGGTATAACGTTATAACGTATTACGTTATATGGTATAACGTTATAACGTATTACGTTATATGGTATAACGTTATAACGTATTACGTTATATGGTATAACGTTATAACGTATTACGTTATATGGTATAACGTTATAACGTATTACGTTATATGGTATAGCGTTATAACGTATTACGTTATATGGTATAACGTTATAACGTATTACTTTATACAACATAACGTTATAACGTATTACGTTATAAGGTATAACGTTATATGGTATAACGCTATCACGTATCACGCTATATGGTATAACGCTATAACGAATTACGCTATATGGTATAACGTTATAACGTATTACGTTGTATAGTATAATGTTATAACGTATTACTTTATACAACATAACGTTATAACGTATTACGTTATATAACATAACGTTATATGGTATAACGTTATAACGCATTACGTTATATGGTATAACGTTATAACGTATTACGTTATATGGTATAACGTTATAACGTATTACTTTATACAACATAACGTTATAACGTATTACGTTATATGGTATAACGTTATAACGTATTACGTTATATGGTATAACGCTATAACGTATTACGCTATATGGTATAACGTTATAACGTATTACGTTATATGGTATAACGTTATAACGTATTACGTTATAAGGTATAACTTTATAACGTATTATGTTATCTAACATAATGCTATAACGCGTATCGCTATATGGTATAACGTTATAACGTATTACGTTATATGGTATAACGTTATAACGTATTACGTTATATGGTATAACGCTATAACGTATTACGCTATATGGTATAACGTTATAACGTATTACGTTATATGGTATAGCGTTATAACGTATTACGTTATATGGTATAACGTTATAACGTATTACGTTATATGGTATAACGTTATAACGTATTGCGTTATATAACATAACGTTATAACGTATTACGTTATATGGTATAACGTTATAACGTATTGCGTTATATGGTATAACGTTATAACGTATTACGATATATAACATAACGTTATATGGTATAAAGTTATAACTCATTACGTTATATGGCATAACGTTATAACGTATTACGTTATATGGTATAACGTTATAACGTATTACGTTATATGGTATAACGTTATAACGTATTACTTTATACAACATAACGTTATAACGTATTACGTTATATAACATAACGTTATATGGTATAACCTTATAGCGCATTACGTTATATGGTATAACGTTATAACGTATTACTTTATACAACATACCGTTATAACGTATTACGTTATATGGTATAACGTTATAACGTATTACGTTATATGGTATAACGTTATAACGTATTACGTTATATGGTATAACGTTATAACGTATTGCGTTATATAACATAACGTTATAACGTATTACGTTATATGGTATAACGTTATAACGTTTTGCGTTATATGGTATAACGTTATAACGTATTACTTTATACAACATACCGTTATAACGTATTACGTTATATGGTATAACGTTATAACGTATTACGTTATATGGTATAACGTTATAACGTATTACGTTATATGGTATAACGTTATAACGTATTGCGTTATATAACATAACGTTATAACGTATTACGTTATATGGTATAACGTTATAACGTTTTGCGTTATATGGTATAACGTTATAACGTATTACGATATATAACATAACGTTATATGGTATAAAGTTATAACTCATTACGTTATATGGCATAACGTTATAACGTATTACGTTATATGGTATAACGTTATAACGTATTACGTTATATGGTATAACGTTATAACGTATTACTTTATACAACATAACGTTATAACGTATTACGTTATATAACATAACGTTATATGGTATAACCTTATAGCGCATTACGTTATATGGTATAACGTTATAACGTATTACTTTATACAACATACCGTTATAACGTATTACGTTATATGGTATAACGTTATATCGTATTACGTTATATGGTATAACGTTATAACGTATTACTTTATACAACATAAGGTTATAACGTATTACGTTATATAACATAACGTTATATGGTATAACCTTATAGCGCATTACGTTATATGGTATAACGTTATAACGTATTACTTTATACAACATACCGTTATAACGTATTACGCTATATGGTATAACGTTATAACGTATTACGTTATATGGTTTAACGTTATATGGTATAACGCTATAACGTATTACGCTATATGGTATAACCCTATTACGTATTACGCTATATGGTATAACGCTATAACGTATTACGTTATATGGTATAACGTTATAACGTATTACGTTATATGGTATAACGTTATAACGTATTACTTTATACAACATACCGTTATAACGTATTGCGCTATATGGTATAACGTTATAACGTATTACGTTATATGGTTTAACGTTATATGGTATAACGCTATAACGTATTACGCTATATGGTATAACCCTATTACGTATTACGCTATATGGTATAACGTTATAACGTATTACTTTATACAACATACCGTTATAACGTATTACGTTATATGGTATAACGTTATATCGTATTACGTTATATGGTATAACGTTATAACGTATTACTTTATACAACATAACGTTATAACGTATTACGTTATATGGTATAACGTTATAACGTATTACGTTATATGGTATAACGTTATAACGTTTTGCGTTATATGGTATAACGTTATAACGTATTACTTTATACAACATACCGTTATAACGTATTACGTTATATGGTATAACGTTATAACGTATTACGTTATATGGTATAACGTTATAACGTATTACGTTATATGGTATAACGTTATAACGTATTGCGTTATATAACATAACGTTATAACGTATTACGTTATATGGTATAACGTTATAACGTTTTGCGTTATATGGTATAACGTTATAACGTATTACGATATATAACATAACGTTATATGGTATAAAGTTATAACTCATTACGTTATATGGCATAACGTTATAACGTATTACGTTATATGGTATAACGTTATAACGTATTACGTTATATGGTATAACGTTATAACGTATTACTTTATACAACATAACGTTATAACGTATTACGTTATATAACATAACGTTATATGGTATAACCTTATAGCGCATTACGTTATATGGTATAACGTTATAACGTATTACTTTATACAACATACCGTTATAACGTATTACGTTATATGGTATAACGTTATATCGTATTACGTTATATGGTATAACGTTATAACGTATTACTTTATACAACATAACGTTATAACGTATTACGTTATATAACATAACGTTATATGGTATAACCTTATAGCGCATTACGTTATATGGTATAACGTTATAACGTATTACTTTATACAACATACCGTTATAACGTATTACGCTATATGGTATAACGTTATAACGTATTACGTTATATGGTTTAACGTTATATGGTATAACGCTATAACGTATTACGCTATATGGTATAACCCTATTACGTATTACGCTATATGGTATAACGCTATAACGTATTACGTTATATGGTATAACGTTATAACGTATTACGTTATATGGTATAACGTTATAACGTATTACTTTATACAACATACCGTTATAACGTATTGCGCTATATGGTATAACGTTATAACGTATTACGTTATATGGTTTAACGTTATATGGTATAACGTTATAACGTATTACTTTATACAACATAACGTTATAACGTATTACGTTATATAACATAACGTTATATGGTATAACCTTATAGCGCATTACGTTATATGGTATAACGTTATAACGTATTACTTTATACAACATACCGTTATAACGTATTACGTTATATGGTATAACGTTATATCGTATTACGTTATATGGTATAACGTTATAACGTATTACTTTATACAACATAACGTTATAACGTATTACGTTATATAACATAACGTTATATGGTATAACCTTATAGCGCATTACGTTATATGGTATAACGTTATAACGTATTACTTTATACAACATACCGTTATAACGTATTACGCTATATGGTATAACGTTATAACGTATTACGTTATATGGTTTAACGTTATATGGTATAACGCTATAACGTATTACGCTATATGGTATAACCCTATTACGTATTACGCTATATGGTATAACGCTATAACGTATTACGTTATATGGTATAACGTTATAACGTATTACGTTATATGGTATAACGTTATAACGTATTACTTTATACAACATACCGTTATAACGTATTGCGCTATATGGTATAACGTTATAACGTATTACGTTATATGGTTTAACGTTATATGGTATAACGCTATAACGTATTACGCTATATGGTATAACCCTATTACGTATTACGCTATATGGTATAACGTTATAACGTATTACTTTATACAACATACCGTTATAACGTATTACGTTATATGGTATAACGTTATATCGTATTACGTTATATGGTATAACGTTATAACGTATTACTTTATACAACATAACGTTATAACGTATTACGTTATATGGTATAACGTTATAACGTATTACGTTATATGGTATAACGTTATAACGTATTGCGTTATATAACATAACGTTATAACGTATTACGTTATATGGTATAACGTTATAACGTATTGCGTTATATGGTATAACGTTATAACGTATTACGATATATAACATAACGTTATATGGTATAAAGTTATAACTCATTACGTTATATGGCATAACGTTATAACGTATTACGTTATATGGTATAACGTTATAACGTATTACGTTATATGGTATAACGTTATAACGTATTACTTTATACAACATAACGTTATAACGTATTACGTTATATAACATAACGTTATATGGTATAACCTTATAGCGCATTACGTTATATGGTATAACGTTATAACGTATTACTTTATACAACATACCGTTATAACGTATTACGTTATATGGTATAACGTTATAACGTATTACGTTATATGGTATAACGTTATAACGTATTACGTTATATGGTATAACGTTATAACGTATTGCGTTATATAACATAACGTTATAACGTATTACGTTATATGGTATAACGTTATAACGTTTTGCGTTATATGGTATAACGTTATAACGTATTACGATATATAACATAACGTTATATGGTATAAAGTTATAACTCATTACGTTATATGGCATAACGTTATAACGTATTACGTTATATGGTATAACGTTATAACGTATTACGTTATATGGTATAACGTTATAACGTATTACTTTATACAACATAACGTTATAACGTATTACGTTATATAACATAACGTTATATGGTATAACCTTATAGCGCATTACGTTATATGGTATAACGTTATAACGTATTACTTTATACAACATACCGTTATAACGTATTACGTTATATGGTATAACGTTATATCGTATTACGTTATATGGTATAACGTTATAACGTATTACTTTATACAACATAACGTTATAACGTATTACGTTATATAACATAACGTTATATGGTATAACCTTATAGCGCATTACGTTATATGGTATAACGTTATAACGTATTACTTTATACAACATACCGTTATAACGTATTACGCTATATGGTATAACGTTATAACGTATTACGTTATATGGTTTAACGTTATATGGTATAACGCTATAACGTATTACGCTATATGGTATAACCCTATTACGTATTACGCTATATGGTATAACGCTATAACGTATTACGTTATATGGTATAACGTTATAACGTATTACGTTATATGGTATAACGTTATAACGTATTACTTTATACAACATACCGTTATAACGTATTGCGCTATATGGTATAACGTTATAACGTATTACTTTATACAACATACCGTTATAACGTATTACGTTATATGGTATAACGTTATATCGTATTACGTTATATGGTATAACGTTATAACGTATTACTTTATACAACATAACGTTATAACGTATTACGTTATATGGTATAACGATATAACGCATTACGTTATATGGTGTAACGCTATAACGCATTACGTTATATGGTATAACGTTATAACGCATTACGTTATATGGTATAACGTTATAATGTATTACGTTATAAGGTATAATGTTATAACATATTGCGTTATATATCATAACGTTATAACGTATTACGTTATATGGTATAACGTTATAACGTATTACGTTATATAGTATAACATTATAAAGTATTACTTTATACAACATAACGTTATAACGTATTACGTTATATGGTATAACGTTATAACGTATTACGTTATATGGTATAGCGTTATAACGTATTACGTTATATAACATAACGTTATAACGTATTGCGTTATATGGTATAACGTTATAACGTATTACGTTATATGGTATAACGTTATAATGTATTACGTTATATGGTATAACGTTATATGGTATAACGCTATAACGTATTACGCTATATGGTATAACGCTATAACGTATTACGCTATGTGGTATAACGTTATAACGTATTACGTTATATGGTATAACGTTATAACGTATTACGTTATAAGGTATAACGTTATAACGTATTATGTTATCTAACATAATGCTATAACGCGTATCGCTATATGGTATAACGTTATAACGTACTACGTTATATAGTATAACGTTATATCGTATTACGTTATATGGTATAACGTTATAACGTATTACTTTATACAACATAACGTTATAACGTATTACGTTATATGGTATAACGATATAACGTATTACGTTATATGGTATAACGTTATAACGTATTACGTTATATGGTATAACGATATAACGTATTACGTTATATGGTATAACGTTATAACGTATTACGTTATATGGTATAACGTTATAACGTATTTCGTTATATGGTATAACGTTATATCGTATTTCGTAATATGGTATAACGTTATAACGTATTACTTTATACAACATAACGTCATAACGTATTACGTTATATGGTATAACGTTATAATGTATTACGTTATATGGTATAACGTTATATGGTATAACGCTATAACGTATTACGCTATATGGTATAACGCTATAACGTATTACGCTATATGGTATAACGTTATAACGTATTACGTTATATGGTATAACGTTATAACGTATTACGTTATAAGGTATAACGTTATAACGTATTATGTTATCTAACATAATGCTATAACGCGTATCGCTATATGGTATAACGTTATAACGTATTACGTTATATAGTATAACGTTATATAGTATTACGTTATATGGTATAACGTTAGAACGTATTACGTTATATGGTATAACATTATAATGTATTACGTTATAAGGTATAATGTTATAACGTATTGCGTTATATAACATAGCGTTATAACGTATTACGTTATATAACATAACGTTATAACGTATTGCGTTATATGGTATAACGTTATAACGTATTACGTTATATGGTATAACGTTATAATGTATTACGTTATATGGTATAACGTTATATGGTATAACGCTATAACGTATTACGCTATATGGTATAACGCTATAACGTATTACGCTATGTGGTATAACGTTATAACGTATTACGTTATATGGTATAACGTTATAACGTATTACGTTATAAGGTATAACGTTATAACGTATTATGTTATCTAACATAATGCTATAACGCGTATCGCTATATGGTATAACGTTATAACGTACTACGTTATATAGTATAACGTTATATCGTATTACGTTATATGGTATAACGTTATAACGTATTACTTTATACAACATAACGTTATAACGTATTACGTTATATGGTATAACGATATAACGTATTACGTTATATGGTATAACGTTATATCGTATTTCGTAATATGGTATAACGTTATAACGTATTACTTTATACAACATAACGTCATAACGTATTACGTTATATGGTATAACGTTATAATGTATTACGTTATATGGTATAACGTTATATGGTATAACGCTATAAAGTATTACGCTATATGGTATAACGCTATAACGTATTACGCTATATGGTATAACGTTATAACGTATTACGTTATATGGTATAACGTTATAACGTATTACGTTATAAGGTATAACGTTATAACGTATTATGTTATCTAACATAATGCTATAACGCGTATCGCTATATGGTATAACGTTATAACGTATTACGTTATATAGTATAACGTTATATAGTATTACGTTATATGGTATAACGTTAGAACGTATTACGTTATATGGTATAACATTATAATGTATTACGTTATAAGGTATAATGTTATAACGTATTGCGTTATATAACATAACGTTATAACGTATTACGTTATATGGAATAACGTTATAACGTATTACGTTATATAGTATAACATTATAAAGTATTACTTTATACAACATAACGTTATAACGTATTACGTTATATGGTATAACGTTATAACGTATTACGTTATATGGTATAGCGTTATAACGTATTACGTTATATAACATAACGTTATAACGTATTGCGTTATATGGTATAACGTTATAACGTATTACGTTATATGGTATAACGTTATAATGTATTACGTTATATGGTATAACGTTATATGGTATAACGCTATAACGTATTACGCTATATGGTATAACGCTATAACGTATTACGCTATGTGGTATAACGTTATAACGTATTACGTTATATGGTATAACGTTATAACGTATTACGTTATAAGGTATAACGTTATAACGTATTATGTTATCTAACATAATGCTATAACGCGTATCGCTATATGGTATAACGTTATAACGTACTACGTTATATAGTATAACGTTATATCGTATTACGTTATATGGTATAACGTTATAACGTATTACTTTATACAACATAACGTTATAACGTATTACGTTATATGGTATAACGATATAACGTATTACGTTATATGGTATAACGTTATAACGTATTACGTTATATGGTATAACGATATAACGTATTACGTTATATGGTATAACGTTATAACGTATTACGTTATATGGTATAACGTTATAACGTATTACGTTATATGGTATAACGTTATATCGTATTTCGTAATATGGTATAACGTTATAACGTATTACTTTATACAACATAACGTCATAACGTATTACGTTATATGGTATAACGTTATAATGTATTACGTTATATGGTATAACGTTATATGGTATAACGCTATAACGTATTACGCTATATGGTATAACGCTATAACGTATTACGCTATATGGTATAACGTTATAACGTATTACGTTATATGGTATAACGTTATAACGTATTACGTTATAAGGTATAACGTTATAACGTATTATGTTATCTAGCATAATGCTATAACGCGTATCGCTATATGGTATAACGTTATAACGTATTACGTTATATAGTATAACGTTATATAGTATTACGTTATATGGTATAACGTTAGAACGTATTACGTTATATGGTATAACATTATAATGTATTACGTTATAAGGTATAATGTTATAACGTATTGCGTTATATAACATAACGTTATAACGTATTACGTTATATGGAATAACGTTATAACGTATTACGTTATATAGTATAACATTATAAAGTATTACTTTATACAACATAACGTTATAACGTATTACGTTATATGGTATAACGTTATAACGTATTACGTTATATGGTATAGCGTTATAACGTATTACGTTATATAACATAACGTTATAACGTATTGCGTTATATGGTATAACGTTATAACGTATTACGTTATATGGTATAACGTTATAATGTATTACGTTATATGGTATAACGTTATATGGTATAACGCTATAACGTATTACGCTATATGGTATAACGCTATAACGTATTACGTATATGGTATAACGTTATAACGTATTACGTTATATGGTATAACGTTATAACGTATTACGTTATAAGGTATAACGTTATAACGTATTATGTTATCTAACATAATGCTATAACGCGTATCGCTATATGGTATAACGTTATAACGTATTACGTTATATAGTATAACGTTATATCGTATTACGTTATATGGTATAACGTTATAACGTATTACTTTATACAACATAACGTTATAACGTATTACGTTATATGGTATAACGATATAACGTATTACGTTATATGGTATAACGTTATAACGTATTACGTTATATGGTGTAACGATATAACGTATTGCGTTATATGGTATAACGTTATAACGTATTACGTTATATGGTATAACGATATAACGTATTACGTTATATGGTATAACGTTATAACGTATTACGTTATATGGTATAACGTTATAACGTATTACGTTATATGGTATAACGTTATAACGTATTACGTTATATGGTATAACGATATAACGTATTACGTTATATGGTATAACGTTATAACGTATTACGTTATATGGTATAACGTTATAACGTATTACGTTATATGGTATAGCGTTATAACGTATTACGTTATATGGTATAACGTTATAACGTATTACTTTATACAACATAACGTTATAACGTATTACGTTATAAGGTATAACGTTATATGGTATAACGCTATCACGTATCACGCTATATGGTATAACGCTATAAAGAATTACGCTATATGGTATAACGTTATAACGTATTACGTTGTATAGTATAACGTTATAACGTATTACTTTATACAACATAACGTTATAACGTATTACGTTATATAACATAACGTTATATGGTATAACGTTATAACGCATTACGTTATATGGTATAACGTTATAACGTATTACGTTATATGGTATAACGTTATAACGTATTACTTTATACAACATAACGTTATAACGTATTACGTTATATGGTATAACGTTATAACGTATTACGTTATATGGTATAACGCTATAACGTATTACGCTATATGGTATAACGTTATAACGTATTACGTTATATGGTATAACGTTATAACGTATTACGTTATAAGGTATAACTTTATAACGTATTATGTTATCTAACATAATGCTATAACGCGTATCGCTATATGGTATAACGTTATAACGTATTACGTTATATAGTATAACGTTATATCGTATTACGTTATATGGTATAACGTTATAACGTATTACTTTATACAACATAACGTTATAACGTATTACGTTATATGGTATAACGATATAACGTATTACGTTATATGGTATAACGTTATAACGTATTACGTTATATGGTGTAACGATATAACGTATTGCGTTATATGTATAACGTTATAACGTATTACGTTATATGGTATAACGATATAACGTATTACGTTATATGGTATAACGTTATAACGTATTACGTTATATGGTATAACGTTATAACGTATTACGTTATATGGTATAGCGTTATAACGTATTACGTTATATGGTATAGCGTTATAACGTATTACGTTATATGGTATAACGTTATAACGTATTGCGTTATATAACATAACGTTATAACGTATTACGTTATATGGTATAACGTTATAACGTATTGCGTTATATGGTATAACGTCATAACGTATTACGATATATAACATAACGTTATATGGTATAAAGTTATAACTCATTACGTTATATGGCATAACGTTATAACGTATTACGTTATATGGTATAACGTTATAACGTATTACGTTATATGGTATAACGTTATAACGTATTACTTTATACAACATAACGTTATAACGTATTACGTTATATAACATAACGTTATATGGTATAACCTTCTAGCGCATTACGTTATATGGTATAACGTTATAACGTATTACTTTATACAACATACCGTTATAACGTATTACGTTATATGGTATAACGTTATATCGTATTACGTTATATGGTATAACGTTATAACGTATTACTTTATACAACATAACGTTATAACGTATTACGTTATATAACATAACGTTATATGGTATAACCTTATAGCGCATTACGTTATATGGTATAACGTTATAACGTATTACTTTATACAACATACCGTTATAACGTATTACGTTATATGGTATAACGTTATAACGTATTACGTTATATGGTATAACGTTATAACGTATTACGTTATATGGTATAACGTTATAACGTATTGCGTTATATAACATAACGTTATAACGTATTACGTTATATGGTATAACGTTATAACGTATTGCGTTATATGGTATAACGTTATAACGTATTACGATATATAACATAACGTTATATGGTATAAAGTTATAACTCATTACGTTATATGGCATAACGTTATAACGTATTACGTTATATGGTATAACGTTATAACGTATTACGTTATATGGTATAACGTTATAACGTATTACTTTATACAACATAACGTTATAACGTATTACGTTATATAACATAACGTTATATGGTATAACCTTCTAGCGCATTACGTTATATGGTATAACGTTATAACGTATTACTTTATACAACATACCGTTATAACGTATTACGTTATATGGTATAACGTTATATCGTATTACGTTATATGGTATAACGTTATAATGTATTACGTTATATGGTATAACGTTATATGGTATAACGTTATAACGTATTACGTTATATGGTATAACGTTATAACGTATTACGTTATAAGGTATAACGTTATAACGTATTATGTTATCTAACATAATGCTATAACGCGTATCGCTATATGGTATAACGTTATAACGTATTACGTTATATAGTATAACGTTATATCGTATTACGTTATATGGTATAACGTTATAACGTATTACTTTATACAACATAACGTTATAACGTATTACGTTATATGGTATAACGATATAACGTATTACGTTATATGGTATAACGTTATAACGTATTACGTTATATGGTGTAACGATATAACGTATTGCGTTATATGGTATAACGTTATAACGTATTACGTTATACGGTATAACGATATAACGTATTACGTTATATGGTATAACGTTATAACGTATTACGTTATATGGTATAACGTTATAACGTATTACGTTATATGGTATAGCGTTATAACGTATTACGTTATATGGTATAACGTTATAACGTATTACTTTATACAACATAACGTTATAACGTATTACGTTATATGGTATAACGTTATATGGTATAACGCTATCACGTATCACGCTATATGGTATAACGCTATAACGAATTACGCTATATGGTATAACGTTATAACGTATTACGTTGTATAGTATAACGTTATAACGTATTACTTTATACAACATAACGTTATAACGTATTACGTTATATAACATAACGTTATATGGTATAACGTTATAACGCATTACGTTATATGGTATAACGTTATAACGTATTACGTTATATGGTATAACGTTATAACGTATTACTTTATACAACATAACGTTATAACGTATTACGTTATATGGTATAACGTTATAACGTATTACGTTATATGGTATAACATTATAATGTATTACGTTATAAGGTATAATGTTATAACGTATTGCGTTATATAACATAACGTTATAACGTATTACGTTATATGGTATAACGTTATAACGTATTACGTTATATAGTATAACATTATAAAGTATTACTTTATACAACATAACGTTATAACGTATTACGTTATATGGTATAACGTTATAACGTATTACGTTATATGGTATAGCGTTATAACGTATTACGTTATATAACATAACGTTATAACGTATTGCGTTATATGGTATAACGTTATAACGTATTGCGTTATATGGTATAACGTTATATGGTATAACGCTATAACGTATTACGCTATATGGTATAACGCTATAACGTATTACGCTATATGGTATAACGTTATAACGTATTACGTTATATGGTATAACGTTATAACGTATTACGTTATAAGGTATAACTTTATAACGTATTATGTTATCTAACATAATGCTATAACGCTTATCGCTATATGGTATAACTTTATAACGTATTACGTTATATAGTATAACGTTATATCGTATTACGTTATATGGTATAACGTTATAACGTATTACTTTATACAACATAACGTTATAACGTATTACGTTATATGGTATAACGATATAACGTATTACGTTATATGGTATAACGTTATAACGTATTACGTTATATGGTGTAACGATATAACGTATTGCGTTATATGTATAACGTTATAACGTATTACGTTATATGGTATAACGATATAACGTATTACGTTATATGGTATAACGTTATAACGTATTACGTTATATGGTATAACGTTATAACGTATTACGTTATATGGTATAGCGTTATAACGTATTACGTTATATGGTATAACGTTATAACGTATTGCGTTATATGGTATAACGTTATAACGTATTACGATATATAACATAACGTTATATGGTATAAAGTTACAACTCATTACGTTATATGGCATAACGTTATAACGTATTACGTTATATGGTATAACGTTATAACGTATTACGTTATATGGTATAACGTTATAACGTATTACTTTATACAACATAACGTTATAACGTATTACGTTATATAACATAACGTTATATGGTATAACCTTATAGCGCATTACGTTATATGGTATAACGTTATAACGTATTACTTTATACAACATACCGTTATAACGTATTACGATATATGGTATAACGTTATATCGTATTACGTTATATGGTATAACGTTATAACGTATTACTTTATACAACATAACGTTATAACGTATTACGTTATATAACATAACGTTATATGGTATAACCTTATAGCGCATTACGTTATATGGTATAACGTTATAACGTATTACTTTATACAACATACCGTTATAACGTATTACGCTATATGGTATAACGTTATAACGTATTACGTTATATAACATAACGTTATATGGTATAACCTTATAGCGCATTACGTTATATGGTATAACGTTATAACGTATTACTTTATACAACATACCGTTATAACGTATTACGTTATATGGTATAACGTTATATCGTATTACGTTATATGGTATAACGTTATAACGTATTACTTTATACAACATAACGTTATAACGTATTACGTTATATGGTATAACGATATAACGCATTACGTTATATGGTGTAACGCTATAACGCATTACGTTATATGGTATAACGTTATAACGCATTACGTTATATGGTATAACGTTATAACGTATTACGTTATATGGTATAACGTTATATGGTATAACGCTATAACGTATTGCGCCATATGGTAAAACGTTATAACGTATTACGTTATATGGGATAACGTTATAACGTATTACGTTATATGCTATAACGTTATATGGTATAACGCTATCACGTATCACGCTATATGGTATAACGCTATAACGAATTACGCTATATTTTATAACGTTATAACGTATTACTTTATACAACATAACGTTATAACGTATTACGTTATATAACATAACGTTATATGGTATAACGTTATAACGCATTACGTTATATGGTATAACGTTATAACGTATTACGTTATATGGTATAACGTTATAACGTATTACTTTATACAACATAACGTTATAACGTATTACGTTATATGGTATAACGTTATAACGTATTACTTTATACAACATAACGTTATAACGTATTACGTTATATGGTATAACGTTATAACGTATTACGTAATATGGTATAACATTATAATGTATTACGTTATAAGGTATAATGTTATAACGTATTGCGTTATATAACATAACGTTATAACGTATTACGTTATATGGTATAACGTTATAACGTATTACGTTATATAGTATAACATTATAAAGTATTACTCTATACAACATAACGTTATAACGTATTACGTTATATGGTATAACGTTATAACGTATTACGTTATATGGTATAGCGTTATAACGTATTACGTTATATAACATAACGTTATAACGTATTGCGTTATATGGTATAACGTTATAACGTATTACGTTATATGGTATAACGTTATAATGTATTACGTTATATGGTATAACGTTATATGGTATAACGCTATAACGTATTACGCTATATGGTATAACGCTATAACGTATTACGCTATGTGGTATAACGTTATAACGTATTACGTTATATGGTATAACGTTATAACGTATTGCGTTATAAGGTATAACGCTATAACGTATTATGTTATATAACATAATGCTATAACGCGTATCGCTATATGGTATAACGTTATAACGTACTACGTTATATAGTATAACGTTATATCGTATTACGTTATATGGTATAACGTTATAACGTATTACTTTATACAACATAACGTTATAACGTATTGCGTTATATGGTATAACGATATAACGTATTACGTTATATGGTATAACGTTATAACGTATTACGTTATATGGTATAACGATATAACGTATTACGTTATATGGTATAACGTTATAACGTATTACGTTATATGGTATAACGTTATAACGTATTACGTTATATGGTATAACGTTATATCGTATTTCGTAATATGGTATAACGTTATAACGTATTACTTTATACAACATAACGTCATAACGTATTACGTTATATGGTATAACGTTATAATGTATTACGTTATATGGTATAACGTTATATGGTATAACGCTATAACGTATTACGCTATATGGTATAACGCTATAACGTATTACGCTATATGGTATAACGTTATAACGTATTACGTTATATGGTATAACGTTATAACGTATTACGTTATAAGGTATAACGTTATAACGTATTATGTTATCTAACATAATGCTATAACGAGTATCGCTATATGGTATAACGTTATAACGTATTACGTTATATAGTATAACGTTATATAGTATTACGTTATATGGTATAACGTTATAACGTATTACGTTATATGGTATAACATTATAATGTATTACGTTATAAGGTATAATGTTATAACGTATTGCGTTATATAACATAACGTTATATCGTATTACGTTATGTGGTATAACGTTATAACGTATTACGTTATATAGTATAACATTATAAAGTATTACTTTATACAACATAACGTTATAACGTATTACGTTATATGGTATAACGTTATAACGTATTACGTTATATGGTATAGCGTTATAACGTATTACGTTATATAACATAACGTTATAACGTATTGCGTTATATGGTATAACGTTATAACGTATTACGTTATATGGTATAACGTTATAATGTATTACGTTATATGGTATAACGTTATATGGTATAACGTTATAACGTATTACGTTATATAGTATAACGTTATATAGTATTACGTTATATGGTATAACGTTAGAACGTATTACGTTATATGGTATAACGTTATAATGTATTACGTTATATGGTATAACGTTATATGGTATAACGCTATAACGTATTACGCTATATGGTATAACGCTATAACGTATTACGCTATGTGGTATAACGTTATAACGTATTACGTTATATGGTATAACGTTATAACGTATTACGTTATAAGGTATAACGTTATAACGTATTATGTTATCTAACATAATGCTATAACGCGTATCGCTATATGGTATAACGTTATAACGTACTACGTTATATAGTATAACGTTATATCGTATTACGTTATATGGTATAACGTTATAACGTATTACTTTATACAACATAACGTTATAACGTATTACGTTATATTGTATAACGATATAACGTATTACGTTATATGGTACAACGTTATAACGTATTACGTTATATGGTATAACGATATAACGTATTACGTTATATGGTATAACGTTATAACGTATTACGTTATATGGTATAACGTTATAACGTATTACGTTATATGGTATAACGTTATATCGTATTTCGTAATATGGTATAACGTTATAACGTATTACTTTATACAACATAACGTCATAACGTATTACGTTATATGGTATAACGTTATAATGTATTACGTTATATGGTATAACGTTATATGGTATAACGCTATAACGTATTACGCTATATGGTATAACGCTATAACGTATTACGCTATATGGTATAACGTTATAACGTATTACGTTATATGGTATAACGTTATAACGTATTACGTTATAGGGTATAACGTTATAACGTATTATGTTATCTAACATAATGCTATAACGCGTATCGCTATATGGTATAACGTTATAACGTATTACGTTATATAGTATAACGTTATATAGTATTACGTTATATGGTATAACGTTAGAACGTATTACGTTATATGGTATAACATTATAATGTATTACGTTATAAGGTATAATGTTATAACGTATTGCGTTATATAACATAACGTTATAACGTATTACGTTATATGGTATAACGTTATAACGTATTACGTTATATAGTATAACATTATAAAGTATTACTTTATACAACATAACGTTATAACGTATTACGTTATATGGTATAACGTTATAACGTATTACGTTATATGGTATAGCGTTATAACGTATTACGTTATATAACATAACGTTATAACGTATTGCGTTATATGGTATAACGTTATAACGTATTACGTTATATGGTATAACGTTATAATGTATTACGTTATATGGTATAACGTTATATGGTATAACGCTATAACGTATTACGCTATATGGTATAACGCTATAACGTATTACGCTATATGGTATAACGTTATAACGTATTACGTTATATGGTATAACGTTATAACGTATTACGTTATAAGGTATAACGTTATAACGTATTATGTTATCTAACATAATGCTATAACGCGTATCGCTATATGGTATAACGTTATAACGTATTACGTTATATAGTATAACGTTATATCGTATTACGTTATATGGTATAACGTTATAACGTATTACTTTATACAACATAACGTTATAACGTATTACGTTATATGGTATAACGATATAACGTATTACGTTATATGGTATAACGTTATAACGTATTACGTTATATGGTGTAACGATATAACGTATTGCGTTATATGGTATAACGTTATAACGTATTACGTTATATGGTATAACGATATAACGTATTACGTTATATGGTATAACGTTATAACGTATTACGTTATATGGTATAACGTTATAACGTATTACGTTATATGGTATAGCGTTATAACGTATTACGTTATATGGTATAACGTTATAACGTATTACGTTATATGGTATAACGTTATAACGTATTGCGTTATATAACATAACGTTATAACGTATTACGTTATATGGTATAACGTTATAACGTATTGCGTTATATGGTATAACGTTATAACGTATTACGATATATAACATAACGTTATATGGTATAAAGTTATAACTCATTACGTTATATGGCATAACGTTATAACGTATTACGTTATATGGTATAACGTTATAACGTATTACGTTATATGGTATAACGTTATAACGTATTACGTTATATGGTATAACGTTATAACGTATTACTTTATACAACATAACGTTATAACGTATTACGTTATATAACATAACGTTATATGGTATAACCTTATAGCGCATTACGTTATATGATATAACGTTATAACGTATTACTTTATACAACATACCGTTATAACGTATTACGTTATATGGTATAACGATATAACGTATTACGTTATATGGTATAACGTTATAACGTATTACGTTATATGGTATAACGTTATAACGTATTACGTTATATGGTATAGCGTTATAACGTATTACGTTATATGGTATAACGTTATAACGTATTACGTTATATGGTATAACGTTATAACGTATTGCGTTATATAACATAACGTTATAACGTATTACGTTATATGGTATAACGATATAACGTATTACGTTATATGGTATAACGTTATAACGTATTACGTTATATGGTATAACGTTATAACGTATTACGTTATATGGTATAGCGTTATAACGTATTACGTTATATGGTATAACGTTATAACGTATTACGTTATATGGTATAACGTTATAACGTATTGCGTTATATAACATAACGTTATAACGTATTACGTTATATGGTATAACGTTATAACGTATTGCGTTATATGGTATAACGTTATAACGTATTACGATATATAACATAACGTTATATGGTATAAAGTTATAACTCATTACGTTATATGGCATAACGTTATAACGTATTACGTCATATGGTATAACGTTATAACGTATTACGTTATATGGTATAACGTTATAACGTATTACTTTATACAACATTACGTTATAACGTATTACGTTATATAACATATCGTTATATGGTATAACCTTATAGCGCATTACGTTATATGGTATAACGTTATAACGTATTACTTTATACAACATACCGTTATAACGTATTACGTTATATGGTATAACGTTATATCGTATTACGTTATATGGTATAACGTTGTAACGTATTACTTTATACAACATAACGTTATAACGTATTACGTTATATAACATAACGTTATATGGTATAACCTTATAGCGCATTACGTTATATGGTATAACGTTATAACGTATTACTTTATACAACATACCGTTATAACGTATTACGCTATATGGTATAACGTTATAACGTATTACGTTATATGGTTTAACGTTATATGGTATAACGCTATAACGTATTACGCTATATGGTATAACCCTATTACGTATTACGCTATATGGTATAACGCTATAACGTATTACGTTATATGGTATAACGTTATAACGTATTACGTTATATGGTATAACGTTATAACGTATTACTTTATACAACATAACGTTATAACGTATTACGTTATATAACATAACGTTATATGGTATAACCTTATAGCGCATTACGTTATATGGTATAACGTTATAACGTATTACTTTATACAACATACCGTTATAACGTATTACGTTATATGGTATAACGTTATATCGTATTACGTTATATGGTATAACGTTTTAACGTATTACTTTATACAACATAACGTTATAACGTATTACGTTATATGGTATAACGATATAACGCATTACGTTATATGGTGTAACGCTATAACGCATTACGTTATATGGTATAACGTTATAACGCATTACGTTATATGGTATAACGTTATAACGTATTACGTTATATGGTATAACGTTATATGGTATAACGCTATAACGTATTGCGCCATATGGTAAAACGTTATAACGTATTGCGTTATATGGGATAACGTTATAACGTATTACGTTATATGGTATAACGCTATCACGTATCACGCTATATGGTATAACGCTATAACGAATTACGCTATATGGTATAACGTTATAACGTATTACGTTGTATAGTATAACGTTATAACGTATTACTTTATACAACATAACGTTATAACGTATTACGTTATATAACATAACGTTATATGGTATAACGTTATAACGCATTACGTTATATGGTATAACGTTATAACGTATTACGTTATATGGTATAACGTTATAACGTATTACTTTATACAACATAACGTTATAACGTATTACGTTATATGGTATAACGTTATAACGTATTACTTTATACAACATAAAGTCATTACGTATTACGTTATATGGTATAACGATATAACGTATTACGTTATATGGTATAACGTTATAACGTATTACGTTATTTGGTATAACGTTATAACGTATTACGTTATATGGTATAGCGTTATAACGTATTACGTTATATGGTATAACGTTATAACGTATTACGTTATATGGTATAACGTTATAACGTATTGCGTTATATAACATAACGTTATAACGTATTACGTTATATGGTATAACGATATAACGTATTACGTTATATGGTATAACGTTATAACGTATTACGTTATATGGTATAACGTTATAACGTATTGCGTTATATAACATAACGTTATAACGTATTACGTTATATGGTATAACGATATAACGTATTACGTTATATGGTATAACGTTATAACGTATTACGTTATATGGTATAACGTTATAACGTATTACGTTATATGGTATAACGATATAACGTATTACGTTATATGGTATAACGTTAAATCGTATTTCGTTATAAGGTATAACGTTATAACGTATTACTTTATACAACATAAAGTCATAACGTATTACGTTATATGGTATAACGATATAACGTATTACGTTATATGGTATAACGTTATAACGTATTACGTTATATGGTATAACGTTATAACGTATTACGTTATATGGTATAGCGTTATAACGTATTACGTTATATGGTATAACGTTATAACGTATTACGTTATATGGTATAACGTTATAACGTATTGCGTTATATAACATAACGTTATAACGTATTACGTTATATGGTATAACGTTATAACGTATTGCGTTATATGGTATAACGTTATAACGTATTACGATATATAACATAACGTTATATGGTATAAAGTTATAACTCATTACGTTATATGGCATAACGTTATAACGTATTACGTCATATGGTATAACGTTATAACGTATTACGTTATATGGTATAACGTTATAACGTATTACTTTATACAACATAACGTTATAACGTATTACGTTATATGGTATAACGTTATAACGCATTACGTTATATGGTATAACGTTATAACGTATTACGTTATATGGTATAACGTTATATGGTATAACGCTATAACGTATTGCGCCATATGGTAAAACGTTATAACGTATTACGTTATATGGGATAACGTTATAACGTATTACGTTATATGGTATAACGCTATCACGTATCACGCTATATGGTATAACGCTATAACGAATTACGCTATATGGTATAACGTTATAACGTATTACGTTGTATAGTATAACGTTATAACGTATTACTTTATACAACATAACGTTATAACGTAATACGTTATATAATATAACGTTATATGGTATAACGTTATAACGCATTACGTTATATGGTATAACGTTATAACGTATTACGTTATATGGTATAACGTTATAACGTATTACTTTATACAACATAACGTTATAACGTATTACGTTATATGGTATAACGTTATAACGTATTACGTTATATGGTATAACATTATAATGTATTACGTTATAAGGTATAATGTTATAACGTATTGCGTTATATAACATAACGTTATAACGTATTACGTTATATGGTATAACGTTATAACGTATTACGTTATATAGTATAACATTATAAAGTATTACTTTATACAACATAACGTTATAACGTATTACGTTATATGGTATAACGTTATAACGTTTTACGTTATATGGTATAGCGTTATAACGTATTACGTTATATAACATAACGCTATAACGTATTGCGTTATATGGTATAACGTTATAACGTATTACGTTATATGGTATAACGTTATAACGTATTACGTTATATGGTATAACGTTATATGGTATAACGCTATAACGTATTACGCTATATGGTATAACGCTATAACGTATTACGCTATGTGGTATAACGTTATAACGTATTACGTTATATGGTATAACGTTATAACGTATTACGTTATAAGGTATAACGTTATAACGTATTATGTTATCTAACATAATGCTATAACGCGTATCGCTATATGGTATAACGTTATAACGTACTACGTTATATAGTATAACGTTATATCGTATTACGTTATATGGTATAACGTTATAACGTATTACTTTATACAACATAACGTTATAACGTATTACGTTATATGGTATAACGATATAACGTATTACGTTATATGGTATAACGTTATAACGTATTACGTTATATGGTATAACGATATAACGTATTACGTTATATGGTATAACGTTATAACGTATTACGTTATATGGTATAACGTTATAACGTATTACGTTATATGGTATAACGCTATATCGAATTTCGTAATACGGTATAACGTTATAACGTATTACTTTATACAACATAACGTCATAACGTATTACGTTATATGGTATAACGTTATAATGTATTACGTTATATGGTATAACGTTATATGGTATAACGCTATAACGTATTACGCTATATGGTATAACGCTATAACGTATTACGCTATATGGTATAACGTTATAACGTATTACGTTATATGGTATAACGTTATAACGTATTACGTTATAAGGTATAACGTTATAACGTATTATGTTATCTAACATAATGCTATAACGCGTATCGCTATATGGTATAACGTTATAACGTATTACGTTATATAGTATAACGTTATATAGTATTACGTTATATGGTATAACGTTATAACGTATTACTTTATACAACATAACGTTATAACGTATTACGTTATATGGTATAACGATATAACGTATTACGTTATATGGAATAACGTTATAACGTATTACGTTATATGGTATAACGTTATAACGCATTACGTTATATGGTATAACGTTATAACGTATTACGTTATATGGTATAACGTTATATGGTATAACGCTATAACGTATTGCGCCATATGGTAAAACGTTATAACGTATTACGTTATATGGGATAACGTTATAACGTATTACGTTATATGGTATAACGCTATCACGTATCACGCTATATGGTATAACGCTATAACGAATTACGCTATATGGTATAACGTTATAACGTATTACGTTGTATAGTATAACGTTATAACGTATTACTTTATACAACATAACGTTATAACGTATTACGTTATATAACATAACGTTATATGGTATAACGTTATAACGCATTACGTTATATGGTATAACGTTATAACGTATTACGTTATATGGTATAACGTTATAACGTATTACTTTATACAACATAACGTTATAACGTATTACGTTATATGGTATAACGTTATAACGTATTACTTTATACAACATAAAGTCATTACGTATTACGTTATATGGTATAACGATATAACGTATTACGTTATATGGTATAACGTTATAACGTATTACGTTATTTGGTATAACGTTATAACGTATTACGTTATATGGTATAGCGTTATAACGTATTACGTTATATGGTATAACGTTATAACGTATTACGTTATATGGTATAACGTTATAACGTATTGCGTTATATAACATAACGTTATAACGTATTACGTTATATGGTATAACGATATAACGTATTACGTTATATGGTATAACGTTATAACGTATTACGTTATATGGTATAACGTTATAACGTATTGCGTTATATAACATAACGTTATAACGTATTACGTTATATGGTATAACGATATAACGTATTACGTTATATGGTATAACGTTATAACGTATTACGTTATATGGTATAACGTTATAACGTATTACGTTATATGGTATAACGATATAACGTATTACGTTATATGGTATAACGTTAAATCGTATTTCGTTATAAGGTATAACGTTATAACGTATTACTTTATACAACATAAAGTCATAACGTATTACGTTATATGGTATAACGATATAACGTATTACGTTATATGGTATAACGTTATAACGTATTACGTTATATGGTATAACGTTATAACGTATTACTTTATATGGTATAGCGTTATAACGTATTACGTTATATGGTATAACGTTATAACGTATTACTTTATACAACATAACGTTATAACGTATTACGTTATATAACATAACGTTATATGGTATAACCTTATAGCGCATTACGTTATATGGTATAACGTTATAACGTATTACTTTATACAACATACCGTTATAACGTATTACGTTATATGGTATGACGTTATATCGTATTACGTTATATGGTATAACGTTTTAACGTATTACTTTATACAACATAACGTTATAACGTATTACGTTATATGGTATAACGATATAACGCATTACGTTATATGGTGTAACGCTATAACGCATTACGTTATATGGTATAACGTTATAACGCATTACGTTATATGGTATAACGTTATAACGTATTACGTTATATGGTATAACGTTATATGGTATAACGCTATAACGTATTGCGCCATATGGTAAAACGTTATAACGTATTACGTTATATGGGATAACGTTATAACGTATTACGTTATATGGTATAACGCTATCACGTATCACGCTATATGGTATAACGCTATAACGAATTACGCTATATGGTATAACGTTATAACGTATTACGTTGTATAGTATAACGTTATAACGTATTACTTTATACAACATAACGTTATAACGTATTACGTTATATAACATAACGTTATATGGTATAACGTTATAACGCATTACGTTATATGGTATAACGTTATAACGTATTACGTTATATGGTATAACGTTATAACGTATTACTTTATACAACATAACGTTATAACGTATTACGTTATATGGTATAACGTTATAACGTATTACGTTATATGGTATAACATTATAATGTATTACGTTATAAGGTATAATGTTATAACGTATTGCGTTATATAACATAACGTTATAACGTATTACGTTATATGGTATAACGTTATAACGTATTACGTTATATAGTATAACATTATAAAGTATTACTTTATACAACATAACGTTATAACGTATTACGTTATATGGTATAACGTTATAACGCTTTACGTTATATGGTATAGCGTTATAACGTATTACGTTATATAACATAACGTTATAACGTATTGCGTTATATGGTATAACGTTATAACGTATTACGTTATATGGTATAACGTTATAACGTATTACGTTATATGGTATAACGTTATATGGTATAACGCTATAACGTATTACGCTATATGGTATAACGCTATAACGTATTACGCTATGTGGTATAACGTTATAACGTATTACGTTATATGGTATAACGTTATAACGTATTACGTTATAAGGTATAACGTTATAACGTATTATGTTATCTAACATAATGCTATAACGCGTATCGCTATATGGTATAACGTTATAACGTATTACGTTATATAGTATAACGTTATATAGTATTACGTTATATGGTATAACGTTATAACGTATTACTTTATACAACACAACGTTATAACGTATTACGTTATATGGTATAACGATATAACGTATTACGTTATATGGAATAACGTTATAACGTATTACGTTATATGGTATAACGTTATAACGTATTACGTTATATGGTATAACGTTATATCGTATTTCGTTATATGGTATAACGTTATAACGTATTACTTTATACAACAAAACGTCATAACGTATTACGTTATATGGTATAACGATATAACGTATTACGTTATATGGTATAACGTTATAACGTATTACGTTATATGGTATAACGTTATAACGTATTACGTTATATGGTATAGCGTTATAACGTATTACGTTATATGGAATAACGTTATAACGTATTACGTTATGTGGTATAACGTTATAATGTATTACGTTATACAACATAACGTTATAACGTATGGCGTTATATGGTATAACGTTATAAGGTATTACGTTATATAACATAACGTTATATGGTATAACGTTATAACGTATTACGTTATATGGTATAACGTTATAACTTATTACGTTATAAGGTATAACGTTATAACGTATTACTTTATACAACATAACGTTATAACGTATTATGTTATACGGTATAACGTTATAACGTATTACGTTATACGGTATAACGTTATAACGTATTACTTTATACAACATAACGTTATAACGTATTATGTTATATGGTATAACGTTATAACGTATTACGTTATATGGTATAACGTTATAACGTATTACGTTATATGGTATAACGTTATATGGTATAACGCTATAACGTATTACGCTATATGGTATAACGCTACAACGTATTACGCTATATGGTATAACGTTATAACGTATTACGTTATATGGTATAACGTTATAACGTATTACTTTATACAACATAACGTTATAACGTATTATGTTATACGGTATAACGTTATAACGTATTACGTTATACGGTATAACGTTATAACGTATTACTTTATACAACATAACGTTATAACGTATTACGTTATATGGTTTAACGTTATATGGTATAACGCTATAACGTATTACGCTATATGGTATAACCCTATTACGTATTACGCTATATGGTATAACGTTATAACGTATTACGTTATATGGTATAACGTTATAACGTATTACGTTATATGGTATAACGTTATAACGTATTACTTTATACCACATAACGTTATAACGTATTACGTTATATAACATAACGTTATATGGTATAACGTTATAGTGCATTACGTTATATGGTATAACGTTATAACGTATTACTTTATACAACATACCGTAATAACGTATTACGTTATATGGTATAACGTTATAACGTATTACGTTATATAATATAACGTTATAACGTATTACTTTATACAACATAACGTTATAACGTATTACGTTATATAACATAACGTTATATGGTATAACGTTATAACGCATTACGTTATATGGTATAACGTTATAACGTATTACGTTATATGGTATAACGTTATATGGTATAACGCTATAACGTATTGCGCCATATGGTAAAACGTTATAACGTATTACGTTATATGGGATAACGTTATAACGTATTACGTTATATGGTATAACGTTATAACGCATTACGTTATAAGGTATTATGTTATAACGTATTGCGTTATATAACATAACGTTATAACGTATTACGTTATATGGTATAACGTTATAACGTTATAACGTATTACGTTATATGGTATAACGTTATAACGTAATACGTTGTATGGTATAACGTTATAACGTATTACGTTATATGGTATAACGTTATATCGTATTACGTTATATGGTATAACGTTATATCGTATTACTTTATACAACATAACGTTATAACGTATTACGTTATATGGTATAACAATATAACGTATTACGTTATATGGTATAACGTTATAACGTATTACGTTATATGGTATAACGTTATAACGTATTACGTTATATGGTATAACGTTATATCGTATTACGTTATATGGTATAACGTTATAACGTATTACTTTATACAACATAACGTCATAACGTATTACGTTATATGGTATAACGTTATAAAGTATTACGTTATATGGTATAACGTTATAACGTATTACGTTATATGGTATAACGTTATAACGTATTACGTTATATGGTATAACGTTATATGGTATAACGCTATAACGTATTACGCTATATGGTATAACGTTATAACGTATTACGTTATATGGTATAACGTTATAACGTATTACGTTATATGGTATAACGTTATAACGCATTACGTTATATGGTATTATGTTATAACGTATTGCATTATATAACATAACGTTATAACGTATTACGTTATATGGTATAACGTTATAACGTCATAACGTATTACGTTATATGGTATAACGTTATAAAGTATTACGTTATATGGTATAACGTTATAACGTATTACGTTATATGGTATAACGTTATATCGTATTACGTTATATGGTATAACGTTATATGGTATAACGCTATAACGTATTACGCTATATGGTATAACGTTATAACGTATTACGTTATATGGTATAACGTTATATCGTATTACGTTATATGGTATAACGTTATATCGTACTACTTTATACAACATAACGTTATAACGTATTACGTTATATGGTATAACGATATAACGTATTACGTTATATGGTATAACGTTATAACGTATTACGTTATATGGTATAACGTTATAACGTATTACGTTATATGGTATAACGTTATATCGTATTACGTTATATGGTATAACGTTATAACGTATTACTTTATGCAACATAACGTCATAACGTATTACGTTATATGGTATAACGTTATAAAGTATTACGTTATATGGTATAACGTTATAACGTATTACGTTATATGGTATAACGTTATAACGTATTACGTTATATGGTATAACGTTATAACGTATTACGTTATATGGTATAACGTTATAACGTATTACGTTATATGGTATAACGTTATAACGTATTACGTTATATGGTATAACGCTATAACGTATTACGTTATGTGGTATAACGCTATAACGTATTACGCTATATGGTATAACGCTATAACGTATTACGCTATATGGTATAACGTTATAACGTATTACGTTATATGGTATAACGTTATAACGTATTACGTTATAAGGTATAATGTTATAAAGTATTGCGTTATATAACATAACGTTATAACGTATTACGTTATATGGCATAACGTTATAACGTATTACGTTATATGGTATAACGATATAACGTATTACGTTATATGGTATAACGTTATAACGTATTACGTTATATGGTATAACGTTATAACGTATTACGTTATATGCTATAACGTTATAACGTATTACGTTATATGGTATAACGTTATAACGTATTACGTTATATGGTATAACGTTATAACGTATTACGTTATATGGTATAACGTTATAACGTATTACGTTATATAACACAACGTTATAACGTATTGCGTTATATGGTATAACGTTATAACGTATTACGTTATATAACATAACGTTATATGGTATAAAGTTATAACTCATTACGTTATATGGCATAGCGTTATAACGTATAACGTTATATGGTATAACGTTATAACGTATTACGTTATATGGTATAACGTTATAATGTATTACGTTATAAGGTATAATGTTATAACGTATTGCGTTATATACCATAACGTTATAACGTATTACGTTATATGGTATAACGTTATAACGTATTACGTTATATAGTATAACATTATGAAGTATTACCTTATACAACATAACGTTATAACGTATTACGTTATATGGTATAACGTTATAACGTATTACGTTATATGGTGTAGCGCTATAACGTATTACGTTATATAACATAACGTTATAACGTATTGCGTTATATGGTATAACGTTATAACGTATTACGTTATATGGTATAACGTTATAATGTATTACGTTATATGGTATTACGTTATATGGTATAACGTTATAACGTATTACGTTATATTGTATAACGTTTTAACGTATTCCGTTATATGGTATAACGTTATAACGCATTATGTTATCGAACATAACGTTATAACGTATTGCGTTATATGGTATAACGTTATAACGCATTATGTTATCGAACATAACGTTATAACGTATTACGTTATATGGTATAACGTTATAACGTATTACGTTATATGGTATAACGTTATAATGTATTACGTTATAAGGTATAAGGTTATAACGTATTACGTTATATGGTATAACGTTATAATGTATTACGTTATAAGGTATAATGTTATAACGTATTGCGTTATATAACATAACGTTATAACGTATTCCGTTATATGGTATAACGTTATAACGCATTATGTTATCGAACATAACGTTATAACGTATTGCGTTATATGGTATAACGTTATAACGCATTACGTTATATGGCATAACGTTATATCGTATTACGTTATATGGTATAACGTTATAACGTATTACGTTATATGGTATAACGTTATAATGTATTACGTTATAAGGTATAATGTTATAACGTATTGCGTTATATAACATAACGTTATAACGTATTACGTTATATGGTATAACGTTATAACGTATTACGTTATATAGTATAACATTATAAAGTATTACTTTATACAACATAACGTTATAACGTATTACGTTATATGGTATAACGTTATAACGTATTACGTTATATGGTATAGCGTTATAGCGTATTACGTTATATAACATAACGTTATAACGTATTGCGTTATATGGTATAACGTTATAACGTATTACGATATATAACCTAACGTTATATGGTATAACGTTATAACGCATTACGTTATATGGCATAACGTTATAACGTATTACGTTATATGCTATAACGTTATAACGTATTACGTTATATGGTATAACGTTATAATGTATTACGTTATATGGTATAACGTTATATGGTATAACGCTATAACGTATTACGCTATATGGTATAACGTTATAACGTATTCCGCTATGTGGTATAACGTTATAACGTATTACGTTATATGGTATAACGTTATAACGAATTACGTTATATGGTATAACGTTATAACGTATTACGTTATAAGGTATTATGTTATAACGTATTGCTTTATATAACATAACGTTATAACGTATTACGTCATATGGTATAACGTTATAACGTATTACGTTACATGGTATAACGTTATAACGTATTACGTTATATGGTATAACGTTATATGGTATAACGCTATAACGTATTACGCTATATGGTATAACGTTATAACGTATTCCACTATGTGGTATAACGTTATAACGTATTACGTTATATGGTATAACGTTATAACGTATTACGTTATATGGTATAACGTTATAACGTATTACGTTATAAGGTATTATGTTATAACGTATTGCGTTATATAACATAACGTTATAACGTATTACGTCATATGGTATAACGTTATAACGTATTACGTTACATGGTATAACGTTATAACGTATTACGTTATATGGTATAACGTTATATGGTATAACGCTATAACGTATTACGCTATATGGTATAACGTTATAACGTATTACGTTATATGGTATAACGTTATAACGTATTACGTTATATGGTATAACGTTATAACGCATTACGTTATAAGGTATTATGTTATAACGTATTGCGTTATATAACATAACGTTATAACGTATTACGTTATATGGTATAACGTTATAACGTTATAACGTATTACGTTATATGGTATAACGTTATAACGTAATACGTTGTATGGTATAACGTTATAACGTATTACGTTATATGGTATAACGTTATATCGTATTACGTTATATGGTATAACGTTATATCGTATTACTTTATACAACATAACGTTATAACGTATTACGTTATATGGTATAACGATATAACGTATTACGTTATATGGTATAACGTTATAACGTATTACGTTATATGGTATAACGTTATAACGTATTACGTTATATGGTATAACGTTATATCGTATTACGTTATATGGTATAACGTTATAACGTATTACTTTATACAACATAACGTCATAACGTATTACGTTATATGGTATAACGTTATAAAGTATTACGTTATATGGTATAACGTTATAACGTATTACGTTATATGGTATAACGTTATAACGTATTACGTTATATGGTATAACGTTATAACGTATTACGTTATATGGTATAACGTTATAACGTATTACGTTATATGGTATAACGTTATAACGTATTACGTTATATGGTATAACGCTATAACGTATTACGTTATGTGGTATAACGCTATAACGTATTACGCTATATGGTATAACGCTATAACGTATTACGCTATATGGTATAACGTTATAACGTATTACGTTATATGGTATAACGTTATAACGTATTAGGTTATAAGGTATAATGTTATAAAGTATTGCGTTATATAACATAACGTTATAACGTATTACGTTATATGGCATAACGTTATAACGTATTACGTTATATGGTATAACGATATAACGTATTACGTTATATGGTATAACGTTATAACGTATTACGTTATATGGTATAACGTTATATCGTATTACGTTATATGGTATAACGTTATAACGTATTACGTTATATGGTATAACGTTATAACGTATTACGTTATATGGTATAACGTTATAACGTATTACGTTATATGGTATAACGTTATAACGTATTACGTTATATAACATAACGTTATAACGTATTGCGTTATATGGTATAACGTTATAACGTATTACGTTATATAACATAACGTTATATGGTATAAAGTTATAACTCATTACGTTATATGGCATAGCGTTATAACGCATAACGTTATATGGTATAACGTTATAACGTATTACGTTATAAGGTATAATGTTATAACGTATTGCGTTATATACCATAACGTTATAACGTATTACGTTATATGGTATAACGTTATAACGTATTACGTTATATAGTATAACATTATAAAGTATTACCTTATACAACATAACGTTATAACGTATTACGTTATATGGTATAACGTTATAACGTATTACGTTATATGGTATAGCGTTATAACGTATTACGTTATATAACATAACGTTATAACGTATTGCGTTATATGGTATAACGTTATAACGTATTACGTTATATGGTATAACGTTATAATGTATTACGTTATATGGTATTACGTTATATGGTATAACGTTATAACGTATTACGTTATATTGTATAACGTTTTAACGTATTCCGTTATATGGTATAACGTTATAACGCATTATGTTATCGAACATAACGTTATGACGTATTGCGTTATATGGTATAACGTTATAACGCATTATGTTATCGAACATAACGTTATAACGTATTACGTTATATGGTATAACGTTATAACGTATTACGTTATATGGTATAACGTTATAATGTATTACGTTATAAGGTATAAGGTTATAACGTATTACGTTATATGGTATAACGTTATAATGTGTTACGTTATAAGGTATAGTGTTATAACGTATTGCGTTATATAACATAACGTTATAACGTATTCCGTTATATGGTATAACGTTATAACGCATTATGTTATCGAACATAACGTTATAACGTATTGCGTTATATGGTATAACGTTATAACGCATTACGTTATATGGCATAACGTTATATCGTATTACGTTATATGGTATAACGTTATAACGTATTACGTTATATGGTATAACGTTATAATGTATTACGTTATAAGGTATAATGTTATAACGTATTGCGTTATATAACATAACGTTATAACGTATTACGTTATATGGTATAACGTTATAACGTATTACGTTATATAGTATAACATTATAAAGTATTACTTTATACAACATAACGTTATAACGTATTACGTTATATGGTATAACGTTATAACGTATTACGTTATATGGTATAGCATTATAACGTATTACGTTATATAACATAACGTTATAACGTATTGCGTTATATGGTATAACGTTATAACGTATTACGTTATATAACATAACGTTATATGGTATAACGTTACAACGCATTACGTTATATGGCATAACGTTACAACGTATTACGTTATATGGTATAACGTTATAACGTATTACGTTATATGGTATAACGTTATAATGTATTACGTTATATGGTATAACGTTATATGGTATAACGCTATAACGTATTACGCTATATGGTATAACGTTATAACGTATTACGCTATGTGGTATAACGTTATAACTCATTACGTTATATGGCATAACGTTATAACGTATAACGTTATATGGTATAACGTTATAACGTATTACGTTATATGGTATAACGTTATAATGTATTACGTTATAAGGTATAATGTTATAACGTATTGCGTTATATACCATAACGTTATAACGTATTACGTTATATGGTATAACGTTATAACGTATTACGTTATATAGTATAACATTATAAAGTATTACTTTATACAACATAACGTTATAACGTATTACGTTATATGGTATAACGTTATAACGTATTACGTTACATGGTATAGCGTTATAACGTATTACGTTATATAACATAACGTTATAACGTATTGCGTTATATGGTATAACGTTATAACGTATTACGTTATATGGTATAACGTTATAATGTATTACGTTATATGGTATTACGTTATATGGTATAACGTTATAACGTATTACGTTATATTGTATAACGTTATAACGTATTCCGTTATATGGTATAACGTTATAACGCATTATGTTATCGAACATAACGTTATAACGTATTGCGTTATATGGCATAACGTTATAACGTATTACGTTATATAACATAACGTTATATGGTATAACGTTATAACGCATTACGTTATATGGCATAACGTTATAACGTATTACGTTATATGGTATAACGTTATAACGTATTACGTTATATAACATAACGTTATATGGTATAACGTTATAACGCATTACGTTATATGGCATAACGTTATAACGTATTACGTTATATGGTATAACGTTATAACGTATTGCGTTATATGGTATAACGTTATAACGTATTACGTTATATAACATAACGTTATATGGTATAACGTTATAACGTATTACGTTATATGGTATAGCGTTATAACGTATTACGTTATATAACATAACGTTATAACGTATTGCGTTATATGGTATAACGTTATAACGTATTACGTTATATAACATAACGTTATATGGTATAACGTTACAACGCATTACGTTATATGGCATAACGTTACAACGTATTACGTTATATGGTATAACGTTATAACGTATTACGTTATATGGTATAACGTTATAATGTATTACGTTATATGGTATAACGTTATATGGTATAACGCTATAACGTATTACGCTATATGGTATAACGTTATAACGTATTACGCTATGTGGTATAACGTTATAACTCATTACGTTATATGGCATAACGTTATAACGTATAACGTTATATGGTATAACGTTATAACGTATTACGTTATATGGTATAACGTTATAATGTATTACGTTATAAGGTATAATGTTATAACGTATTGCGTTATATACCATAACGTTATAACGTATTACGTTATATGGTATAACGTTATAACGTATTACGTTATATAGTATAACATTATAAAGTATTACTTTATACAACATAACGTTATAACGTATTACGTTATATGGTATAACGTTATAACGTATTACGTTATATGGTATAGCGTTATAACGTATTACGTTATATAACATAACGTTATAACGTATTGCGTTATATGGTATAACGTTATAACGTATTACGTTATATGGTATAACGTTATAATGTATTACGTTATATGGTATTACGTTATATGGTATAACGTTATAACGTATTACGTTATATTGTATAACGTTATAACGTATTCCGTTATATGGTATAACGTTATAACGCATTATGTTATCGAACATAACGTTATAACGTATTGCGTTATATGGTATAACGTTATAACGTATTACGTTATATAACATAACGTTATATGGTATAACGTTATAACGCATTACGTTATATGGCATAACGTTATAACGTATTACGTTATATGGTATAACGTTATAACGTATTACGTTATATGGTATAACGTTATAACGTATTACGTTATATGGTATAACGTTATAACGTATTACGTTATATGGTATAACGTTATAACGTATTACGTTATATGGTATAACGTTATAACGTATTACGTTATGTGGTATAACGCTATAACGTATTACGCTATATGGTATAACGCTATAACGTATTACGCTATATGGTATAACGTTATAACGTATTACGTTATATGGTATAACGTTATAACGTATTACGTTATAAGGTATAATGTTATAAAGTATTGCGTTATATAACATAACGTTATAACGTATTACGTTATATGGCATAACGTTATAACGTATTACGTTAGATGGTATAACGATATAACGTATTACGTTATATGGTATAACGCTATAACGTATTACGTTATATGGTATAACGTTATAACGTATTACGTTATATGGTATAACGTTATAACGTATTACGTTATATGGTATAACGTTATAACGTATTACGTTATATGGTATAACGTTATAACGTATTACGTTATATGGTATAACGTTATAACGTATTACGTTATATAACATAACGTTATATGGTATAACGTTATAACGCATTACGTTATATGGCATAACGTTACAACGTATTACGTTATATGGTATAACGTTATAACGTATTACGTTATATGGTATAACGTTATAATGTATTACGTTATATGGTATAACGTTATATGGTATAACGCTATAACGTATTACGCTATATGGTATAACGTTATAACGTATTACGCTATGTGGTATAACGTTATAACGTATTACGTTATATGGTATAACGTTATAACGTATTACGTTATATGGTATAACGTTATAACGTATTACGTTATATTGTATAACGTTATAACGTATTCCGTTATATGGTATAAAGTTATAACGCATTATGTTATCGAACATAACGTTACAACTTGTATCGCTATATGGTATAACGTTATAACGTATTACGTTTTATGGTAAAACGTTATAACGTATTACGTTATATAACATAACGTTATATGGTATAACGTTATAACGTATTACGTTATATGGTATAACGCTATATGTTATAACGCTATATGGTATAACGCTATAATGTATTACGCTATATGGTATAACGCTATAACGTATTACGCTATATGGTATAACGTTATAACGTATTACGTTATAAGGTATAATGTTATTACGTATTGCGTTATATAACATAACATTATAACGTATTACGTTATATGGTATAACGTTATAACGTATTACGTTATATGGTATAACGTTATAACGTATTACGTTATATGGTATAACGTTATAACGTATTACGTTATCTGGTATAACGTTATAACGTATTACTTTATACAACATAACGTTATAACGTATTACGTTATATGGTATAACGTTATAACGTATTATGTTACCTAACATAATGCTATAACGTGTATCGCTATATGGTATAACGTTATAACGTATTACGTTATATGGTATAACGTTATATCGTATTACGTTACATGGTATAACGTTATAACGTATTACTTTATACAACATAACATTATAACGTATTACGTTATATGGTATAACGATATAACGTATTACGTTATATGGTATAACGTTATAACGTATTACGTTAAATGGTATAACGTTATAACGTATTACGTTATATGGTATAACGTTGTAACGTATCACGTTATATGGTAAAGCGTTATAACGTATTACGTTATATGGTATAGCGTTATAACGTATTACGTTATAAGGTATAATGTTATAAAGTATTGCGTTATATAACATAACGTTATAACGTATTACGTTATATGGTATAACGTTATAACGTATTACGTTATATGGTATAACGTTATAACGTATTACGTTATATGGTATAACGTTATAACGTAATACGTTGTATGGTATAACGTTATAACGTATTACGTTATATGGTATAACGTTATAACGTATTACGTTATATGGTATAACGTTATAACGTATTATGTTATCTAACATAATGCTATAACGTGTATCGCTATATGGTATAACGTTATAACGTATTACGTTATATGGTATAACGTTATATCGTATTACATTATATGGTATAACGTTATAACGTATTACTTTATACAACATAACGTTATAACGTATTACGTTATATGGTATAACGATATAACGTATTACGTTATATGGTATAACGTTGTAACGTATCACGTTATATGGTAAAGCGTTATAACGTATTACGTTATATAACATAACGTTATATGGTATAAAGTTATAACTCATTACGTTATATGGCATAACGTTATAACGTATTACGTTATATGGTATAACGTTATAACGTATTACGTTATATGGTATACCGTTATAATGTATTACGTTATAAGGTATAATGTTATAACGTATTGCGTTATATAACATAACGTTATAACGTATTACGTTATATGGTATAACGTTATAATGTATTACGTTAAATGGTATAACGTTATAACGTATTACGTTATATGGTATAACGTTGTAACGTATCACGTTATATGGTAAAGCGTTATAACGTATTACGTTATATGGTATAGCGTTATAACGTATTACGTTATAAGGTATAATGTTATAAAGTATTGCGTTATATAACATAACGTTATAACGTATTACGTTATATGGTATAACGTTATAACGTATTACGTTATATGGTATAGCGTTATAACGTATTACGTTATATAACATAACGTTATAACGTATTGCGTTATATGGTATAACGCTATAACGTATTACTTTATACAACATAACGTTATAACGTATTGCGTTATATGGTATAACGCTATAACGTATTACGTTATATGGTATAACGTTATAACGTATTACGTTATATAACATAACGTTATAACGTATTGCGTTATATGGTATAACGCTATAACGTATTACGTTATATGGTATAACGTTATAACGTATTACGTTATATGGTAAAACGTTATAACGTATTACGTTATATGGTATAACTTTATATGGTATAACGCTATAACGTATTACGTTATATGGTATAACGTTATAATGTATTACGTTATAAGGTATAATGTTATAACGTATTGCGTTATATAACATAACGTTATAACGTATTACGTTATATGGTATAACGTTATAACGTATTACGTTATATAGTATAACATTATAAAGTATTACTTTATACAACATAACGTTATAACGTATTACGTTATATGGTATAACATTATAACGTATTACGTTATATGGTATAGCGTTATAACGTATTACGTTATATAACATAACGTTATAACGTATTGCGTTATATGGTATAACGTTATAACGTATTACGTCATATGGTATAACGTTATAACGTATTACGTTATTAGGTATAACGTTATAACGTATTATATTATCTAACATAATGCTATAACGTGTATCGCTATATGGTATAACGTTATAACGTATTACGTTATATGGTATAACGTTATATCGTATTACGTTATATGGTATAACGTTATAACGTATTACTTTATACAACATAACGTTATAACGTATTACGTTATATGGTATAACGATATAACCTATTACGTTGTATGGTATAACGTTACAACGTATTACGTTATATGGTATAACGTTATAACGTATTACGTTATATTGTATAACGTTATATCGTATTACGTTATATGGTATAACGTTATAACGTATTACGTTATATGGTATAACGTTATAACGTATTACGTTATATGGTATAACGTTATAACGTATTACGTTATATGGTATAACGTTATAACGTATTACGTTATCTGGTATAACGTTATAACGTATTAATTTATACAACATAACGTTATAACGTATTACGTTATATGGTATAACGTTATAACTTATTATGTTATCTAACATAATGCTATAACGTGTATCGCTATATGGTATAAAGTTATAACGTATTACGTTATATGGTATAACGTTATATCGTATTACGTTATATGGTATAACGTTATAACGTATTACTTTATACAACATAACGTTATAACGTATTATGTTATATGGTATAACGATAAAACGTATTACGTTATATGGTATAACGTTATAACGTATTATGTTATCTAACATAATGCTATAACGTGTATCGCTATATGGTATAAAGTTATAACGTATTACGTTATATGGTATAACGTTATAACGTATTACGTTATATGGTATAACGTTATAACGTATTACGTTACATGGTATAACGTTATAACGTATTACGTTATATGGTATAACGTTATAACGTATTACGTTATATGGTATAACGATATAACGTATTACGTTATATGGTATAACGTTATAACGTATTACGATATATGGTATAACGTTATAACGTATTACGTTATATTGTATAACGTTATATCGTATTACGTTATATGGTATAGCGTTATAACGTATTACGTTATATGGTATAACGTTATAACGTATCACGTTATATAGTATAACATTATAAAGTATTACTTTATACAACATAACGTTATAACGTATTACGTTATATGGTATAACGTTATAACGTATTACGTTATATAACATAACGTTATATGGTATAAAGTTATAACTCATTACGTTATATGGCATAACGTTATAACGTATTACGTTATATGGTATAACGTTATAACGTAATACGTTATATGGTATAACGTTATAACGTATTACGTTATATGGTATAACGTTATAACGTATTACGTTATATGGTATAACGTTATAACGTATTATGTTATCTAACATAATGCTATAACGTGTATCGCTATATGGTATAACGTTATAACGTATTACGTTATATGGTATAACGTTATATCGTATTACGTTATATGGTATAACGTTATAACGTATTACTTTATACAACATAACGTTATAACGTATTACGTTATATGGTATAACGATATAACGTATTACGTTATATGGTATAACGTTGTAACGTATCACGTTATATGGTAAAGCGTTATAACGTATTACGTTATATAACATAACGTTATATGGTATAAAGTTATAACTCATTACGTTATATGGCATAACGTTATAACGTATTACGTTATATGGTATAACGTTATAACGTATTACGTTATATGGTATACCGTTATAATGTATTACGTTATAAGGTATAATGTTATAACGTATTGCGTTATATAACATAACGTTATAACGTATTACGTTATATGGTATAACGTTATAACGTATTACGTTATATAGTATAACATTATAAAGTATTACTTTATACAACATAACGTTATAACGTATTACGTTATATGGTATAACGTTATAACGTATTACGTTATATGGTATAGCGTTATAACGTATTACGTTATATAACATAACGTTATAACGTATTGCGTTATATGGTATAACGCTATAACGTATTACGTTATATGGTATAACTTTATATGGTATAACGCTATAACGTATTGCGTTATATGGTATAACGTTATAATGTATTACGTTATAAGGTATAATGTTATAACGTATTGCGTTATATAACATAACGTTATAACGTATTACGTTATATGGTATAATGTTATAACGTATTACGTTATATGGTATAACGTTATAACGTATTACGTTATTAGGTATAACGTTATAACGTATTATATTATCTAACATAATGCTATAACGTGTATCGCTATATGGTATAACGTTATAACGTATTACGTTATATGGTATAACGTTATATCGTATTACGTTATATGGTATAACGTTATAACGTATTACTTTATACAACATAACGTTATAACGTATTACGTTATATGGTATAACGATATAACGTATTACGTTGTATGGTATAACGTTACAACGTATTACGTTATATGGTATAACGTTATAACGTATTACGTTATATTGTATAACGTTATATCGTATTACGTTATATGGTATAACGTTATAACGTATTACGTTATATGGTATAACGTTATAACGTATTATTTTATATGGTATAACGTTATAACGTATTACGTTATATGGTATAACGTTATAACGTATTACGTTATCTGGTATAACGTTATAACGTATTACTTTATACAACATAACGTTATAACGTATTACGTTATATGGTATAACGTTATAACTTATTATGTTATCTAACATAATGCTATAACGTGTATCGCTATATGGTATAACGTTATAACGTATTACGTTATATGGTATAACGTTATATCGTATTACGTTATATGGTATAACGTTATAACGTATTACTTTATACAACATAACGTTATAACGTATTATGTTATATGGTATAACGATATAACGTATTACGTTATATGGTATAACGTTATAACGTATTATGTTATCTAACATAATGCTATAATGTGTATCGCTATATGGTATAAAGTTATAACGTATTACGTTATATGGTATAACGTTATAACGTATTACGTTATATGGTATAACGTTATAACGTATTACGTTACATGGTATAACGTTATAACGTATTACGTTATATGGTATAACGTTATAACGTATTACGTTATATGGTATAACGATATAACGTATTACGTTATATGGTATAACGTTATAACGTATTACGTTATATGGTATAACGTTATAACGTATTACGTTATATTGTATAACGTTATATCGTATTACGTTATATGGTATAGCGTTATAACGTATTACGTTATATGGTATAACGTTATAACGTATCACGTTATATAGTATAACATTATAAAGTATTACTTTATACAACATAACGTTATAACGTATTACGTTATATGGTATAACGTTATAACGTATTACGTTATATGGTATAACGTTATAACGTATTACGTTATATGGTATAGCGTTATAACGTATTACTTTATACAACATAACGTTATAATGTATTACGTTATAAGGTATAATGTTATAACGTATTGCGTTATATAACATAACGTTATAACGTATTACGTTATATGGTATAACGTTATAACGTATTACGTTATATAGTATAACATTATAAAGTATTACTTTATACAACATAACGTTATAACGTATTACGTTATATGGTATAACGTTATAACGTATTACGTTATATGGTATAGCGTTATAACGTATTACGTTATATAACATAACGTTATAACGTATTGCGTTATATGGTATAACGTTATAACGTACTACGTTATATGGTATAACGTTATAACGTATTACGTTATATGGTATAGCGTTATAACGTATTACTTTATACAACATAACGTTATAACGTATTACGTTATATGGCATAACGATATAACGTATTACTTTATACAACATAACGTTATAACGTATTACTTTATATGGTATAACGTTATAACGTATTACGTTATATGGTATAACGTTATAACGTATTACGTTATCTGGTATAACGTTATAACGTATTACTTTATACAACATAACGTTTTAACGTATTACGTTATATGGTATAACGTTATAACGTATTATGTTATCTAACATAATGCTATAACGTGTATCGCTATATGGTATAAAGTTATAACGTATTACGTTATATGGTATAACGTTATATCGTATTACGTTATATGGTATAACGTTATAACGTATTACTTTATACAACATAACGCTATGACGTATTATGTTATATGGTATAACGATATAACGTATTACGTTATATGGTATAACGTTATAACGTATTACGTTATATGGTATAACGTTATAACGTATTACGTTATATGGTATAACGTTATAACGTATTACGTTACATGGTATAACGTTATAACGTATTACGTTATATGGTATAACGTCATAACGTATTACGTTATATGGTATAGCGTTATAACGTATTACTTTATACAACATAACGTTATAACGTATTACGTTATATGGTATAACGATATAACGTTATAACGTATTACGTTATATGGTATAACGATATAACGTTATAACGTATTACGTTATATGGTATAACGTTATAACGTATTACGTTATATGGTATAACGTTACATGGTATAACGTTATAACGTATTACGATATATGGTATAAGGTTATAACGTATTACGTTATATGGTATAACGTTATAACGTATTACGTTATATGGTATAACGTTATAACGTATTACGTTATATGGTATAACGTTATAACGTATTACGTTATATGGTATAACGTTATAACGTATTACGTTATATGGTATAACGTTATAACGTATTACGTTATATGGTATAACGTTATAACGTATTACGTTATCTGGTATAACGTTATAACGTATTACTTTATACAACATAACGTTATAACGTATTACGTTATATGGTATAACGTTATAACGTATTATGTTATCTAACATAATGCTATAACGTGTATCGCTATATGGTATAACGTTATAACGTATTACGTTATATGGTATAACGTTATATCGTATTACGTTATATGGTATAACGTTATAACGTATTACTTTATACAACATAACGTTATAACGTATTATGTTATATGGTATAACGATATAACGTATTACGTTATATGGTATAACGTTATAACGTATTACGTTTTATGGTATAACGTTATAACGTATTACGTTATATGGTATAACGTTATAACGTATTACGTTATACGGTATAACGTTATAACGTATTACATTATATGGTATAGCGTTATAACGTATTACGTTATATAACATAACGTTATAACGTATTGCGTTATATGGTATAACGTTATAACGTATTACGTTATATTACATAACGTTATATGGTATAACGTTATAACGCATTACGTTATATGGCATAACGTTATAACGTATTACGTTATATGGTATAACGTTATAACGTATTACGTTATATGGTATAACGTTATAACGTATTACGTTATATGGTATAACGTTATAATGTATTACGTTATAAGGTATAATGTTATAACGTATTGCGTTATATAACATAACGTTATAACGTATTACGTTATATGGTATAACGTTATAACGTATTACGTTATATAGTATAACATTATAAAGTATTACGTTACACAACATAACGTTATAACGTATTACGTTATATAACATAACGTTATATGGTTTAACGCTATAACGCATTACGCCATGTGGTATAACGTTATAACGTGTTACGCTATATGGTATAACGTTATAACGTATTACGCTATATGCTATAACGTTATAACGTATTACGTTATATGGTATAACGTTATAACGTATTACGTTATATGGTATAACGTTATAACGTATTACGTTATATGGTATAACGTTATAACGTATTACGTTATATGGTATAACGTTATAACGTATTACGTTATATGGTATAACGTTATAACGTATTATGTTATATGGTATAACGTTATAACGTATTACGTTATATGGTATAACGTTATAACGTATTACGTTATATGGTATAACGTTATAACGTATTACGTTATATGGTATAACGTTATAATGTATTACGCTATAAGGTATAATGTTATAACGTATTGCGTTATATGACATAACGTTATAACTTATTACGTTATATGGTATAACGTTATAACGTATTACGTTATATAGTATAACATTATAAAGTATTACTTTATACAACATAACGTTATAACGTATTACGTTATATGGTATAACGTTATAACGTATTACGTTATTAGGTATAACGTTATAACGTATTATATTATCTAACATAATGCTATAACGTGTATCGCTATATGGTATAACGTTATAACGTATTACGTTATATGGTATAACGTTATATCGTATTACGTTATATGGTATAACGTTATAACGTATTACTTCATACAACATAACGTTATAACGTATTACTTTATACAACATAACGTTATAACGTATTACGTTATATGGTATAACGATATAACGTATTACGTTATATGGTATAACGTTACAACGGATTACGTTATATGGTATAACGTTATAACGTATTACGTTATATTGTATAACGTTATATCGTATTACGTTATATGGTATAACGTTATAACGTATTACGTTATATGGTATAACGTTATAACGTATTACGTTATATAACATAACGTTATATGGTATAAAGTTATAACTCATTACTTTATATGGCATAACGTTATAACGTATTACGTTATATGGTATAACGTTATAACGTATTACGTTATATGGTATAACGTTATAATGTATTACGTTATATGGTATAACGTTATAACGTATTACGTTATATGGTATAACGTTATAACGTATTACGTTATATGGTATAACGTTATAACGTATTACGTTATATGGTATAACGTTATAACGTATTACGTTATATGGTATAACGTTATAACGTATTACGTTATATGGTATAACGTTATAACGTATTACGTTATATGGTATAACGTTATAACGTATTACGTTATATGGTATAACGTTATAACGTATTACGTTATCTGGTATAACGTTATAACGTATTACTTTATACAACATAACGTTATAACGTATTACGTTATATGGTATAACGTTATAACGTATTACGTTATATGGTATAAAGTTATAACGTATTACGTTATATGGTATAACGTTATAACGTATTACGTTATATGGTATAACGATATAACGTATTACGTTATATGGTATAACGTTATAACGTATTACGTTATATGGTATAACGATATAACGTATTACGTTATATGGTATAACGTTATAACGTATTACGTTATATGGTATAACGTTATAACGTATTACGTTATATTGTATAACGTTATATCGTATTACGTTATATGGTATAACGTTATAACGTATTACTTTATACAACATAACGTTATAACGTATTATGTTATATGGTATAACGATATAACGTATTACGTTATATGGTATAACGTTATAACGTATTATGTTATCTAACATAATGCTATAACGTGTATCGCTATATGGTATAAAGTTATAACGTATTACGTTATATGGTATAACGTTATAACGTATTACGTTATATGGTATAACGTTATAACGTATTACGTTATATGGTATAACGTTATAACGTATTACGTTATATGGTATAACGTTATAACGTATTACGTTATATGGTATAACGATATAACGTTATAACGTATTACGTTATATGGTATAACGTTATAACGTATTACGTTATATTGTATAACGTTATATCGTATTACGTTATATGGTATAACGTTATAACGTATTACGTTATATGGTATAACGTTATAACGTATTATGTTATCTAACATAATGCTATAACGTGTATCGCTATATGGTATAGCGTTATAACGTATTACTTTATACAACATAACGTTATAACGTATTACGTTATATGGTATAACGATATAACGTATTACTTTATACAACATAACGTTATAACGTATTACTTTATATGGTATAACGTTATAACGTATTACGTTATATGGTAAAACGTTATAACGTATTACGTTATATGGTATAACTTTATATGGTATAACGCTATAACGTATTACGCCATATGGTATAAAGTTATAACGTATTACGTTGTATGGGATAACGTTATAACGTATTACGTTATATGGTACAACGTTATAACGTATTACGTTATATGGTATAACGTTATATGGTATAACGCTATAACGTATTACGCTATATGGTATAACGTTATAACGTATTACGTTATATGGTATAACGTTATAACGTATTACGTTATATGGTATAACGTTATAACGTATTACGTTATATGGTATAACGATATAACGTTATAACGTATTACGTTATATGGTATAACGTTATAACGTATTACGTTATATTGTATAACGTTATATCGTATTACGTTATATGGTATAACGTTATAACGTATTTCGTTATATGGTATAACGTTATAACGTATTACGTTATATAGTATAACATTATAAAGTATTACTTTATACAACATAACGTTATAACGTATTACGTTATATGGTATAACGTTATAACGTATTACGTTATATAACATAACGTTATATGGTATAAAGTTATAACTCATTACGTTATATGGCATAACGTTATAAGGTATTACCTTATATGGTATAACGTTATAACGTATTACGTTATATGGTATAATGTTATAATGTATTACGTTATAAGGTATAATGTTATAACGTATTGCGTTATATAACATAACGTTATAACGTATTACGTTATATGGTATAACGCTATAACGTATTACGTTATATAGTATAACATTATAAAGTATTACTTTACACAACATAACGTTATAACGTATTACGTTATATGGTATAACGTTATAACGTATTACGTTATATGGTAAAACGTTATAACGTATTACGTTATATGGTATAACTTTATATGGTATAACGCTATAACGTATTACGCCATATGGTATAAAGTTATAACGTATTACGTTGTATGGGATAACGTTATAACGTATTACGTTATATGGTATAACGTTATATGGTATAACGCTATAACGTATTACGCTATATGGTATAACGTTATAACGTATTACGATATATGGTATAAGGTTATAACGTATTACGTTATAAGGTATAATGTTATTACGTATTGCGTTATATAACATAACGTTATAACGTATTACGTTATATGGTATAACGTTATAACGTATTACGTTATATGGTATAACGTTATAGCGTATTACGTTTTATGGTATAACGTTATAACGTATTACGTTATCTGGTATAACGTTATAACGTATTACTTTATACAACATAACGTTATAACGTATTACGTTATATGGTATAACGTTATAACGTATTATGTTATCTAACATAATGCTATAACGTGTATCGCTATATGGTATAAAGTTATAACGTATTACGTTATATGGTATAACGTTATATCGTATTACGTTATATGGTATAACGTTATAACGTATTACTTTATACAACATAACGTTATAACGTATTATGTTATATGGTATAACGATATAACGTATTACGTTATATGGTATAACGTTATAACGTATTACGTTATATGGTATAACGTTATAACGTATTACGTTATATGGTATAACGTTATAACGTATTACGTTACATGGTACAACGTTATAACGTATTACGTTATATGGTATAACGTCATAACGTATTACGTTATATGGTATAGCGTTATAACGTATTACTTTATACAACATAACGTTATAACGTATTACGTTATATGGTATAACGATATAACGTATTACGTTATATGGTATAACGTTATAACGTATTACTTTATATGGTATAACGTTATAACGTATTACGTTATATGGTATAACGCTATAACGTATTACGCTATATGGTATAACGTTATAACGTATTACGCTATATGGTATAACGTTATAACGTATTACGATATATGGTATAAGGTTATAACGTATTACGTTATATGGTATAACGTTATAACGTATTACGTTATATGGTATAACGTTATAACGTATTACGTTATATGGTATAACGTTATAACGTATTACGTTATATGGTATAACCTTATAACGTATTACGTTATATGGTATAACGTTATAACGTATTACGTTATCTGGTATAACGTTATAACGTATTACTTTATACAACATAACGTTATAACGTATTACGTTATATGGTATAACGTTATAACGTATTATGTTATCTAACATAATGCTATAACGTGTATCGCTATATGGTATAACGTTATAACGTATTACGTTATATGGTATAACGTTATATCGTATTACGTTATATGGTATAACGTTATAACGTATTACTTTATACAACATAACGTTATAACGTATTATGTTATATGGTATAACGATATAACGTATTACGTTATATGGTATAACGTTATAACGTATTACGTTTTATGGTATAACGTTATAACGTATTACGTTATATGGTATAACGTTATAACGTATTACGTATTATGGTATAACGTTATAACGTATTACGTTATATGGTATATCGTCATAACGTATTACGTTATATGGTATAGCGTTATAACGTATTACTTTATACAACATAACGTTATAACGTATTACGTTATATGGTATAACGATATAACGTATTACGTTATATGGTATAACGTTATAACGTATTACGTTATATGGTATAAAGTTATAACGTATTACGTTATATGGTATAACGTTATAACGTATTACGTTATATGGTATAGCGTTATAACGTATTACGTTATATAACATAACGTTATAACGTATTGCGTTATATGGTATAACGTTATAACGTATTACGTTATATGGTATAACGTTATAACGTATTACGTTATATGGTATAGCGTTATAACGTATTACTTTATACAACATAACGTTATAACGTATTACGTTATATGGTATAACGATATAACGTATTACTTTATACAACATAACGTTATAACGTATTACTTTATATGGTATAACGTTATAACGTATTACGTTATATGGTAAAACGTTATAACGTATTACGTTATATGGTATAACTTTATATGGTATAACGCTATAACGTATTACGCCATATGGTATAAAGTTATAACGTATTACGTTGTATGGGATAACGTTATAACGTATTACGTTATATGGTATAACGTTATAACGTATTACGTTATATGGTATAACGTTATATGGTATAACGCTATAACGTATTACGATATATGGTATAAGGTTATAACGTATTACGTTATAAGGTATAATGTTATTACGTATTGCGTTATATAACATAACGTTATAACGTATTACGTTATATGGTATAACGTTATAACGTATTACGTTATATGGTATAACGTTATAACGTATTACGTTATATGGTATAACGTTATAACGTATTACGTTATATGGTATAACGTTATAACGTATTACGTTATATGGTATAACGTTATAGCGTATTACGTTATATAGTATAACATTATAAAGTATTACTTTATACAACATAACGTTATAACGTATTACGTTATATGGTATAACGTTATAACGTATTACGTTATATAACATAACGTTATATGGTATAAAGTTATAACTCATTACGTTATATGGCATAACGTTATAAGGTATTACGTTATATGGTATAACGTTATAACGTATTACGTTATATGGTATAATGTTATAATGTATTACGTTATAAGGTAAAATGTTATAACGTATTGCGTTATATAACATAACGTTATAACGTATTACGTTATATGGTATAACGTTATAACGTATTACGTTATATGGTATAGCGTTATAACGTATTACTTTATACAACATAACTTTATAACGTATTACGTTATATGGTATAACGATATAACGTATTACTTTATACAACATAACGTTATAACGTATTACTTTATATGGTATAACGTTATAACGTATTACGTTATATGGTAAAACGTTATAACGTATTACGTTATATGGTATAACTTTATATGGTATAACGCTATAACGTATTACGCCATATGGTATAAAGTTATAACGTATTACGTTGTATGGGATAACGTTATAACGTATTACGTTATATGGTATAACGTTATAACGTATTACGTTATATGGTATAACGATATAACGTTACAACGTATTACGTTATATGGTATAACGTTATAACGTATTACGTTATATTGTATAACGTTATATCGTATTACGTTATATGGTATAACGTTATAACGTATTACGTTATATGGTATAACGTTATAACGTATTACGTTATATAGTATAACATTATAAAGTATTACTTTATACAACATAACGTTATAACGTATTACGTTATATGGTATAACGTTATAACGTATTACGTTATATAACATAACGTTATATGGTATAAAGTTATAACTCATTACGTTATATGGCATAACGTTATAAGGTATTACGTTATATGGTATAACGTTATAACGTATTACGTTATATGGTATAATGTTATAATGTATTACGTTATAAGGTATAATGTTATAACGTATTGCGTTATATAACATAACGTTATAACGTATTACGTTATATGGTATAACGTTATAACGTATTACGTTATATAGTATAACATTATAAAGTATTACTTTACACAACATAACGTTATAACGTATTACGTTATATGGTATAACGTTATAACGTATTACGTTATATGGTATAGCGTTATAACGTATTACGTTATATAACATAACGTTATAACGTATTGCGTTATATGGTATAACGTTATAACGTATTACGTTATATGGTATAACGTTATAACGTATTACGTTATATGGTATAGCGTTATAACGTATTACTTTATACAACATAACGTTATAACGTATTACGTTATATGGTATAACGATATAACGTATTACTTTATACAACATAACGTTATAACGTATTACTTTATATGGTATAACGTTATAACGTATTACGTTATATGGTAAAACGTTATAACATATTACGTTATATGGTATAACTTTATATGGTATAACGCTATAACGTATTACGCCATATGGTATAAAGTTATAACGTATTACGTTGTATGGGATAACGTTATAACGTATTACGTTATATGGTATAACGTTATAACGTATTACGTTATATAACATAACGTTATATGGTATAAAGTTATAACTCATTACGTTATATGGCATAACGTTATAAGGTATTACGTTATATGGTATAACGTTATAACGTATTACGTTATCTGGTATAACGTTATAACGTATTACTTTATACAACATAACGTTATAACGTATTACGTTATATGGTATAACGTTATAACGTATTATGTTATCTAACATAATGCTATAACGTGTATCGCTATATGGTATAACGTTATAACGTATTACGTTATATGGTATAACGTTATATCGTATTACGTTATATGGTATAACGTTATAACGTATTACTTTATACAACATAACGTTATAACGTATTATGTTATATGGTATAACGATATAACGTATTACGTTATATGGTATAACGTTATAACGTATTACGTTTTATGGTATAACGTTATAACGTATTACGTTATATGGTATAACGTTATAACGTATTACGTATTATGGTATAACGTTATAACGTATTACGTTATATGGTATATCGTCATAACGTATTACGTTATATGGTATAGCGTTATAACGTATTACTTTATACAACATAACGTTATAACGTATTACGTTATATGGTATAACGATATAACGTATTACGTTATATGGTATAACGTTATAACGTATTACGTTATATGGTATAAAGTTATAACGTATTACGTTATATGGTATAACGTTATAACGTATTACGTTATATGGTATAGCGTTATAACGTATTACGTTATATAACATAACGTTATAACGTATTGCGTTATATGGTATAACGTTATAACGTATTACGTTATATGGTATAACGTTATAACGTATTACGTTATATGGTATAGCGTTATAACGTATTACTTTATACAACATAACGTTATAACGTATTACGTTATATGGTATAACGATATAACGTATTACTTTATACAACATAACGTTATAACGTATTACTTTATATGGTATAACGTTATAACGTATTACGTTATATGGTAAAACGTTATAACGTATTACGTTATATGGTATAACTTTATATGGTATAACGCTATAACGTATTACGCCATATGGTATAAAGTTATAACGTATTACGTTGTATGGGATAACGTTATAACGTATTACGTTATATGGTATAACGTTATAACGTATTACGTTATATGGTATAACGTTATATGGTATAACGCTATAACGTATTACGATATATGGTATAAGGTTATAACGTATTACGTTATAAGGTATAATGTTATTACGTATTGCGTTATATAACATAACGTTATAACGTATTACGTTATATGGTATAACGTTATAACGTATTACGTTATATGGTATAACGTTATAGCGTATTACGTTTTATGGTATAACGTTATAACGTATTACGTTATCTGGTATAACGTTATAACGTATTACTTTATACAACATAACGTTATAACGTATTACGTTATATGGTATAACGTTATAACGTATTATGTTATCTAACATAATGCTATAACGTGTATCGCTATATGGTATAAAGTTATAACGTATTACGTTATATGGTATAACGTTATATCGTATTACGTTATATGGTATAACGTTATAACGTATTACTTTATACAACATAACGTTATAACGTATTATGTTATATGGTATAACGATATAACGTATTACGTTATATGGTATAACGTTATAACGTATTACGTTATATGGTATAACGTTATAACGTATTACGTTATATGGTATAACGTTATAACGTATTACGTTACATGGTACAACGTTATAACGTATTACGTTATATGGTATAACGTCATAACGTATTACGTTATATGGTATAGCGTTATAACGTATTACTTTATACAACATAACGTTATAACGTATTACGTTATATGGTATAACGATATAACGTATTACGTTATATGGTATAACGTTATAACGTATTACTTTATATGGTATAACGTTATAACGTATTACGTTATATGGTATAACGCTATAACGTATTACGCTATATGGTATAACGTTATAACGTATTACGCTATATGGTATAACGTTATAACGTATTACGATATATGGTATAAGGTTATAACGTATTACGTTATATGGTATAACGTTATAACGTATTACGTTATATGGTATAACGTTATAACGTATTACGTTATATGGTATAACGTTATAACGTATTACGTTATATGGTATAACGTTATAACGTATTACGTTATATGGTATAACGTTATAACGTATTACGTTATATGGTATAACGTTATAGCGTATTACGTTATATAGTATAACATTATAAAGTATTACTTTATACAACATAACGTTATAACGTATTACGTTATATGGTATAACGTTATAACGTATTACGTTATATAACATAACGTTATATGGTATAAAGTTATAACTCATTACGTTATATGGCATAACGTTATAAGGTATTACGTTATATGGTATAACGTTATAACGTATTACGTTATATGGTATAATGTTATAATGTATTACGTTATAAGGTAAAATGTTATAACGTATTGCGTTATATAACATAACGTTATAACGTATTACGTTATATGGTATAACGTTATAACGTATTACGTTATATGGTATAGCGTTATAACGTATTACTTTATACAACATAACTTTATAACGTATTACGTTATATGGTATAACGATATAACGTATTACTTTATACAACATAACGTTATAACGTATTACTTTATATGGTATAACGTTATAACGTATTACGTTATATGGTAAAACGTTATAACGTATTACGTTATATGGTATAACTTTATATGGTATAACGCTATAACGTATTACGCCATATGGTATAAAGTTATAACGTATTACGTTGTATGGGATAACGTTATAACGTATTACGTTATATGGTATAACGTTATAACGTATTACGTTATATGGTATAACGATATAACGTTACAACGTATTACGTTATATGGTATAACGTTATAACGTATTACGTTATATTGTATAACGTTATATCGTATTACGTTATATGGTATAACGTTATAACGTATTACGTTATATGGTATAACGTTATAACGTATTACGTTATATAGTATAACATTATAAAGTATTACTTTATACAACATAACGTTATAACGTATTACGTTATATGGTATAACGTTATAACGTATTACGTTATATAACATAACGTTATATGGTATAAAGTTATAACTCATTACGTTATATGGCATAACGTTATAAGGTATTACGTTATATGGTATAACGTTATAACGTATTACGTTATATGGTATAATGTTATAATGTATTACGTTATAAGGTATAATGTTATAACGTATTGCGTTATATAACATAACGTTATAACGTATTACGTTATATGGTATAACGTTATAACGTATTACGTTATATAGTATAACATTATAAAGTATTACTTTACACAACATAACGTTATAACGTATTACGTTATATGGTATAACGTTATAACGTATTACGTTATATGGTATAGCGTTATAACGTATTACGTTATATAACATAACGTTATAACGTATTGCGTTATATGGTATAACGTTATAACGTATTACGTTATATGGTATAACGTTATAACGTATTACGTTATATGGTATAGCGTTATAACGTATTACTTTATACAACATAACGTTATAACGTATTACGTTATATGGTATAACGATATAACGTATTACTTTATACAACATAACGTTATAACGTATTACTTTATATGGTATAACGTTATAACGTATTACGTTATATGGTAAAACGTTATAACATATTACGTTATATGGTATAACTTTATATGGTATAACGCTATAACGTATTACGCCATATGGTATAAAGTTATAACGTATTACGTTGTATGGGATAACGTTATAACGTATTACGTTATATGGTATAACGTTATAACGTATTACGTTATATAACATAACGTTATATGGTATAAAGTTATAACTCATTACGTTATATGGCATAACGTTATAAGGTATTACGTTATATGGTATAACGTTATAACGTATTACGTTATCTGGTATAACGTTATAACGTATTACTTTATACAACATAACGTTATAACGTATTACGTTATATGGTATAACGTTATAACGTATTATGTTATCTAACATAATGCTATAACGTGTATCGCTATATGGTATAACGTTATAACGTATTACGTTATATGGTATAACGTTATATCGTATTACGTTATATGGTATAACGTTATAACGTATTACTTTATACAACATAACGTTATAACGTATTATGTTATATGGTATAACGATATAACGTATTACGTTATATGGTATAACGTTATAACGTATTACGTTTTATGGTATAACGTTATAACGTATTACGTTATATGGTATAACGTTATAACGTATTACGTATTATGGTATAACGTTATATCGTATTACGTTATACAACATAACGTTATAACGTATTACTTTATATGGTATAACGTTATAACGTATTACGTTATATGGTAAAACGTTATAACGTATTACGTTATATGGTATAACTTTATATGGTATAACGCTATAACGTATTACGCCATATGGTATAAAGTTATAACGTATTACGTTGTATGGGATAACGTTATAACGTATTACGTTATATGGTATAACGTTATAACGTATTACGTTATATGGTATAACGTTATATGGTATAACGCTATAACGTATTACGATATATGGTATAAGGTTATAACGTATTACGTTATAAGGTATAATGTTATTACGTATTGCGTTATATAACATAACGTTATAACGTATTACGTTATATGGTATAACGTTATAACGTATTACGTTATATGGTATAACGTTATAACGTATTACGTTATATGGTATAACGTTATAACGTATTACGTTATATGGTATAACGTTATAACGTATTACGTTATATGGTATAACGTTATTACGTATTACGTTATATAGTATAACATTATAAAGTATTACTTTATACAACATAACGTTATAACGTATTACGTTATATGGTATAACGTTATAACGTATTACGTTATATAACATAACGTTATATGGTATAAAGTTATAACTCATTACGTTATATGGCATAACGTTATAAGGTATTACGTTATATGGTATAACGTTATAACGTATTACGTTATATGGTATAATGTTATAATGTATTACGTTATAAGGTAAAATGTTATAACGTATTGCGTTATATAACATAACGTTATAACGTATTACGTTATATGGTATAACGTTATAACGTATTACGTTATATGGTATAGCGTTATAACGTATTACTTTATACAACATAACGTTATAACGTATTACGTTATATGGTATAACGATATAACGTATTACTTTATACAACATAACGTTATAACGTATTACTTTATATGGTATAACGTTATAACGTATTACGTTATATGGTAAAACGTTATAACGTATTACGTTATATGGTATAACTTTATATGGTATAACGCTATAACGTATTACGCCATATGGTATAAAGTTATAACGTATTACGTTGTATGGGATAACGTTATAACGTATTACGTTATATGGTATAACGTTATAACGTATTACGTTATATGGTATAACGATATAACGTTATAACGTATTACGTTATATGGTATAACGTTATAACGTATTACGTTATATTGTATAACGTTATATCGTATTACGTTATATGGTATAACGTTATAACGTATTACGTTATATGGTATAACGTTATATGGTATAACGCTATAACGTATTACGCTATATGGTATAACGTTATAACGTATTACGATATATGGTATAAGGTTATAACGTATTACGTTATAAGGTATAATGTTATTACGTATTGCGTTATATAACATAACGTTATAACGTATTACGTTATATGGTATAACGTTATAACGTATTACGTTTTATGGTATAACGTTATAACGTATTACGTTATATGGTATAACGTTATAACGTATTGCGTTATATAACATAACGTTATAACGTATTACGTTATATGGTATAACGTTATAACGTATTACGTTATATAGTATAACATTATAAAGTATTACTTTATACAACATAACGTTATAACGTATTACGTTATATGACATAACGTTATATGGTTTAACGCTATAACGCATTACGCCATATGGTATAACGTTATAACGTATTACGCTATATGGTATAACGTTATAACGTATTACGCTATATGGTATAACGTTATAACGTATTACGTTATATGGTATAACGTTATAACGTATTACGTTATATGGTATAACGTTATAACGTATTACGTTATATGGTATAACGTTATAACGTATTACGTTATATAACATAACGTTATATGGTTTAACGCTATAACGCATTACGCCATATGGTATAACGTTATAACGTATTACGCTATATGGTATAACGTTATAACGTATTACGCTATATGGTATAACGTTATAACGTATTACGTTATATGGTATAACGTTATAACGTATTACGTTATATGGTATAACGTTATAACGTATTACGTTATATGGTATAACGTTATAACGTATTACGTTATATGGTATAACGTTATAATGTATTACGCTATAAGGTACAATGTTATAACGTATTGCGTTATATAACATAACGTTATAACTTATTACGTTATATGGTATAACGTTATAACGTATTACGTTATATAGTATAACATTATAAAGTATTACTTTATACAACATAACGTTATAACGTATTACGTTTTATAACATAACGTTATATGGTATAACGCTATAACGCATTACGCCATATGGTATAACGTTATAACGTATTACGCTATATGGTATAACGTTATAACGTATTACATTATATGGTATAACGTTATATGGTATAACGCTATAACGTATTACGCTATATGGTATAACGCTATAACGTATTACGCTATATGGTATAACGTTATAACGTATTACGTTATATGGTATAACGTTATAACGTATTACGTTATATGGTATAACGTTATAACGTATTACTTTATACAACATAACGTTATAACGTATTACGTTATATGGTATAACGTTATAACGTATTACGTTATATGGTAAAACGTTATAACGTATTACGTTATATGGTATAACGTTATATGGTATAACGCTATAACGTATTACGCCATATGGTATAACGTTATAACGTATTACGTTGTATGGGATAACGTTATAACGTATTACGTTATATGGTATAACGTTATAACGTATTACGTTATATGGTATAACGCTATAACGTATTACGCTATATGGTATATCGTTATAACGTATTACGTTATATGGTATAACGTTATACCGTATTACGTTATATGGTATAACGTTATAACGTATTACGTTATATGGTATAACGTTATAACGTATTACGTTATATGGTATAACGTTATAACGTATTACGTTATATAACATAACGTTATATGGTTTAACGCTATAACGCATTACGCCAAATGGTATAACGTTATAACGTATTACGCTATATGGTATAACGTTATAACGTATTACTTTATACAACATAACGTTATAACGTATTACGTTATATGGTATAACGTTATAACGTATTACGTTATATGGTATAACGTTATAACGTATTACGTTATAAGATATACTGTTATAACGTATTGCGTTATATAACATAACGTTATAACGTATTACGTTATATGGTATAACGTTATAACGTCTTACGTTATATGGTATAACTTTATAACGTATTACGTTATATGGTATAACGTTATAACGTATTACGTTATATGGTATAACGTTATAACGTATTACGTTATATGGTATAACGTTATAACGTATTACGTTATATGGTATAACTTTATAACGTATTACGTTATATGGTATAGCGTTATAACGTATTACTTTATACAACATAACGTTATAACGTATTACGTTATATGGTATAACGATATAACGTATTACGTTATATGGTATAACGTTATAACGTATTACGTTATATGGTATAACGTTATAACGTATTACGTTATATGGTATAACGTTATAACGTATTACGTTATATGGTATAACGTTATAACGTATTACGTTATATGGTATAACGTTATAACGTATTACGTTATATGGTATAACGTTATAACGTATTACGTTTTATGGTATAACGTTATAACGTATTACGTTATATGGTATAGCGTTATAACATATTGCGTTATATGGTATAACGTTATAACGTATTACGTTATATGGTATAACGTGATAACGTATTACGTTATATGGTATAACGTTATAACGTATTACGTTTTATGGTATAACGTTATAACGTATTACGTTATATGGTATAGCGTTATAACATATTGCGTTATATGGTATAACGTTATAACGTATTACGTTATATGGTATAACGTTATAACGTATTACGTTATATGATATAACGTTATAACGTATTACGTTATATGGTATAAAGTTATAACGTATTACGTTAGATGGTATAACGTTATATCGTATTACGTTATATGGTATAACGTTATAACGTATTACTTTATACAACATAACGTTATAACGTATTTCGTTATATGGTATAACGATATAACGTATTACGTTATATGGTATAATGTTATAACGTATTGCGTTATATAACATAACGTTATAACGTACTACGTTATATGGTATAACGTTATAACGTATTACGTTATATGGTATAGCGTTATAATGTATTACGTTATAAGGTATAATGTTATAACGTATTGCGTTATATAACATAACGTTATAAGGTATTACGTTATATGGTATAACGTTATAACGTTTTACGTTATATAGTATAACATTATAAAGTACTACTTTATACAACATAACGTTATAACGTATTACGTTATATAACATAACGTTATATGGTTTAACGCTATAACGCATTACGCCATATGGTATAACGTTATAACGTATTACGCTATATGGTATAACGTTATAACGTATTACTTTATACAACATAACGTTATAACGTATTACGTTATATGGTATAACGTTATAACGTATTACGTTATATGGTATAACGTTATAACGTATTACGTTATATGGTATAGCGTTATAACGTATTACTTTATACAACATGACGTTATAACGTATTACGTTATATGGTGTAACGATATAACGTATTACGTTATATGGTATAACGTTATAACGTATTGCGTTATATGGTATAACGTTATAACGTATTACGTTATATAACATAACGTTATATGGTATAACGTTATAACGCATTACTTTATATGGCATAACGTTATAACGTATTACGTTATATGGTATAACGTTATAACGTATTACGTTATATGGTATAACGTTATAATGTATTACGTTATAAGGTATAATGTTATAACGTATTGCGTTATATAACATAACGTTATAAGGTATTACGTTATATGGTATAACGTTATAACGTTTTACGTTATATAGTATAACATTATAAAGTATTACTTTATACAACATAACGTTATAACGTATTACGTTATATAACATAACGGTATATGGTTTAACGCTATAACGCATTACGCCATATGGTATAACGTTACAACGTATTACGTTATATGGTATAACGTTATAACGTATTACTTTATACAACATAACGTTATAACGTATTACGTTATATGGTATAACGTTATAACGTATTACGTTATAAGGTATAATGTTATAACGTATTGCGTTATATAACATAACGTTATATGGTATAACGTTATAACGCATTACTTTATATGGCATAACGTTATAAGGTATTACGTTATATGGTATAACGTTATAACGTATTACGTTATATGGTATAACGTTATAATGTATTACGTTATAAGGTATAATGTTATAACGTATTGCGTTATATAACATAACGTTATAACGTATTACGTTATATGGTATAACGTTATAACGTATTACGTTATATAGTATAACATTATAAAGTATTACTTTATACAACATAACGTTATAACGTATTACGTTTTATAACATAACGTTATATGGTATAACGCTATAACGCATTACGCCATATGGTATAACGTTATAACGTATTACGCTATATGGTATAACGTTATAACGTATTACGTTATATGGTATAACGTTATATGGTATAACGCTATAACGTATTACGCTATATGGTATAACGCTATAACGTATTACGCTATATGGTATAACGTTATAACGTATTACGTTATATGGTATAACGTTATAATGTATTACGTTATAAGGTATAATGTTATAACGTATTGCGTTATATAACATAACGTTATAACGTATTACGTTATATGGTATAACGTTATATGGTATAACGCTATAACGTATTACGCCATATGGTATAACGTTATAACGTATTACGTTGTATGGGATAACGTTATAACGTATTACGTTATATGGTATAACGTTATAACGTATTACGTTATATGGTATAACGCTATAACGTATTACGCTATATGGTATAACGTTATAACGTATTACGTTATATGGTATAACGTTATACCGTATTACGTTATATGGTATAACGTTATAACGTTTTACGTTATATAGTATAACATTATAAAGTATTACTTTATACAACATAACGTTATAACGTATTACGTTATATAACATAACGTTATATGGTTTAACGCTATAACGCATTACGCCATATGGTATAACGTTACAACGTATTACGTTATATGGTATAACGTTATAACGTATTACTTTATACAACATAACGTTATAACGTATTACGTTATATGGTATAACGTTATAACGTATTACGTTATATGGTATAACGTTATAACGTATTACGTTATAAGGTATAATGTTATAACGTATTGCGTTATATAACATAACGTTATATGGTATAAAGTTATAACTCATTACGTTATATGGCATAACGTTATAAGGTATTACGTTATATGGTATAACGTTATAACGTATTACGTTATATAACATAACGTTATATGGTATAACGTTATAACGCATTACTTTATATGGCATAACGTTATAACGTATTACGTTATATGGTATAACGTTATAACGTATTACGTTATATGGTATAACGTTATAATGTATTACGTTATAAGGTATAATGTTATAACGTATTGCGTTATATAACATAACGTTATAACGTATTACGTTATATGGTATAACGTTATATGGTATAACGCTATAACGTATTACGCCATATGGTATAACGTTATAACGTATTACGTTGTATGGGATAACGTTATAACGTATTACGTTATATGGTATAACGTTATAACGTATTACGTTATATGGTATAACGCTATAACGTATTACGCTATATGGTATAACGTTATAACGTATTACGTTATATGGTATAACGTTATACCGTATTACGTTATATGGTATAACGTTATAACGCATTACGCCATATGGTATAACGTTATAACGTGTTACGCTATATGGTATAACGTTATAACGTATTACGCTATATGGTATAACGTTATAACGTATTACGTTATATGGTATAACGTTATAACGTATTACGTTATATGGTATAACGTTATAACGTATTACGTTATATGGTATAACGTTATAACGTATTACGTTATATGGTATAACGTTATAATGTATTACGCTATAAGGTATAATGTTATAACGTATTGCGTTATATGACATAACGTTATAACTTATTACGTTATATGGTATAACGTTATAACGTATTACGTTATATAGTATAACATTATAAAGTATTACTTTATACAACATAACGTTATAACGTATTACGTTTTATAACATAACGTTATATGGTATAACGCTATAACGCATTACGCCATATGGTATAACGTTATAACGTATTACGCTATATGGTATAACGTTATAACGTATTACGTTATATGGTATAACGTTATATGGTATAACGCTATAACGTATTACGCTATATGGTATAACGCTATAACGTATTACGCTATATGGTATAACGTTATAACGTATTACGTTATATGGTATAACGTTATAACGTATTACGTTATATGGTATAACGTTATAACGTATTACTTTATACAACATAACGTTATAAGGTATTACGTTATATGGTATAACGTTATAAAGTATTACTTTATACAACATAACGTTATAACGTATTACGTTATATGGTATAACGTTCTAACGTATTACGTTATATGGTATAACGTTATAACGTATTACGTTATAAGGTATAATGTTATAACGTATTGCGTTATATAACATAACGTTATAACATATTACGTTATATGGTATAACGTTATAACGTATTACGTTATATGGTATAACTTTAGAACGTATTACGTTATATGGTATAACGTTATAACGTATTACGTTATATGGTATAACGTTATAACGTATTACGTTATATGGTATAACGTTATATGGTATAACGCTATAACGTATTACGCTATATGGTATAACGCTATAACGTATTACGCTATATGGTATAACGTTATAACGTATTACGTTATATGATATAACGTTATAACGTATTACGTTATATGGTATAACGTTATAACGTATTACGTTATATGGTATAACGTTATAACGTATTACGTTATATGGTATAACGTTATAACGTATTACGTTATATGGTATAACGTTATAACGTATTACGTTATATGGTATAACGTTATAACGTATTACGTTATATGGTATAACGTTATAACGTACTACGTTATATGGTATAACGTTATATCGTATTACGTTATATGGTATAACGTTATAACGTATTACTTTATACAACATAACGTTATAACGTATTATGTTATATGGTATAACGATATAACGTATTACGTTATATGGTATAACGTTATAACGTATTACGTTATATGGTATAACGTTATAACGTATTACGTTATATGGTATAACGTTATAACGTATTACGTTATATGGTATAACGTTATAACGTATTACGTTACATGGTATAACGTTATAACGTATTACGTTATATGGTATAGCGTTATAACGTATTACTTTATGCAACATAACGTTATAACGTATTACGTTATATGGTATAACGATATAACGTATTACGTTATATGGTATAACGTTATAACGTATTACGTTATATGGTATAACGTTATAACGTATTACGTTATATGGTATAACGTTATGACGTATTACGTTATATGGTATAACGTTATATCGTATTACGTTATATGGTATAACGTTATAACGTATTACTTTATACAACATAACGTTATAACGTATTACGTTATATGGTATGACGATATAACGTATTACGTTATATGGTATAACGTTATAACGTATTACGTTATATGGTATAACGTTATAACGTATTACGTTATATGGTATAACGTTATAACGTATTACGTTATATGGTATAACGTTATAACGTATTACGTTTTATGGTATAACGTTATAACGTATTGCGTTATATGGTATAGCGTTATAACGTATTGCGTTATATGGTATAACGTTATAACGTATTACGTTATATGGTATAACGTTATAACGTATTACGTTATATGGTATAACGTTATAACGTATTACGTTATATGGTATAACGTTATAACGTATTACGTTATATGGTATAACGTTATAACGTATTACGTTACATGGTATAACGTTATAACGTATTACGTTATATGGTATAACGTTATAATGTATTACGTTATAAGGTATAATGTTATAACGTATTGCGTTATATAACATAACGTTATAAGGTATTACGTTATATGGCATAAAGTTATAACGTTTTACGTTATATAGTATAGCATTATAAAGTATTACTTTATACAACATAACGTTATAACGTATTACGTTATATAACATAACGTTATATGGTTTAACGCTATAACGCATTACGCCATATGGTATAACGTTATAACGTATTACGTTATATGGTATAACGTTATAACGTATTACGTTATAGGGTATAATGTTATAACGTATTGCGTTATATAACATAACGTTATAACGTATTACGTTATATGGTATAACGTTATAACGTATTACGTTATATGGTATAACGTTATAAAGTATTACGTTATATGGTATAACGTTATAACGTATTACGTTATATGGTATAACGTTATAACGTATTACGTTATATGGTATAACGTTATAACGTATTACGTTATATGGTATAACGTTATAACGTATTATGCTATCTAACATAATGCTATAACGTGTATCGCTATATGGTATAACGTTATAACGTATTACGTTATATGGCATAACGTTATATCGTATTACGTTATATGGTATAACGTTATAACGTATTACTTTATACAACATAACGTTATAACGTATTACGTTATATGGTATAACGATATAACGTATTACGTTATATGGTATAACGTTATAACGTATTACGTTATATGATATAACGTTATAACGTATTACGTTATATGGTATAACATTATAACGTATTACGTTATATGGTATAACGTTATAACGTATTACGTTATATGGTATAACGTTATAACGTATTACGTTATATGGTATAGCGTTATAACGTATTACTTTATACAACATAACGTTATAACGTATTACGTTATATGGTATAACGATATAACGTATTACGTTATATGGTATAACGTTATAACGTATTACGTTATATGGTATAACGTTATAACGTATTACGTTATATGGTATAACGTTATAACGTATTACGTTATATGGTATAACGTTATATCGTATTACGTTATATGGTATAACGTTATAACGTATTACTTTATACAACATAACGTTTTAACGTATTACGTTATATGGTATAACGATATAACGTATTACGTTATATGGTATAACGTTATAACGTATTACGTTATATGGTATAACGTTATAACGTATTACGTTATATGGTATAACGTTATAACGTATTACGTTATATGGTATAACGTTATAACGTATTACGTTATATGGTATAACGTTATAAGGTATTACGTTATATGGTATAACGTTATAACGTATTACGTTATATGGTATAACGTTATAACGTATTACGTTATAAGGTATAATGTTATAACGTATTGCGTTATATAACATAACGTTATAACATATTACGTTATATGGTATAACGTTATAACGTATTACGTTATATGGTATAACTTTATAACGTATTACGTTATATGGTATAACGTTATAACGTATTACGTTATATGGTATAACGTTATAACGTATTACGTTATATGGTATAACGTTATATGGTATAACGCTATAACGTATTACGCTATATGGTATAACGCTATAACGTATTACGCTATATGGTATAACGTTATAACGTATTACGTTATATGGTATAACGTTATAACGTATTACGTTATAAGGTATAATGTTATATCGTATTGCGTTATATAACATAACGTTATAACGTATTACGTTATATGGTATAACGTTATAAGGTATTACGTTATATGGTATAACGTTATAACGTATTACGTTATATGGTATAACGTTATAACGTATTACGTTATATGGTATAACGTTATAACGTATTACGTTATATGGTATAACGTTATAACGTATTACGTTATATGGTATAACGTTATAACGTACTACGTTATATGGTATAACGTTATATCGTATTACGTTATATGGTATAACGTTATAACGTATTACTTTATACAACATAACGTTATAACGTATTATGTTATATGGTATAACGATATAACGTATTACGTTATATAACATAACGTTATAACATATTACGTTATATGGTATAACGTTATAACGTATTACGTTATATGGTATAACTTTATAACGTATTACGTTATATGGTATAACGTTATAACGTATTACGTTATATGGTATAACGTTATAACGTATTACGTTATATGGTATAACGTTATAACGTATTACGTTATATGGTATAACGTTATAACGTATTACGTTATATGGTATAACGTTATAACGTATTACGTTACATGGTATAACGTTATAACGTATTACGTTATATGGTATAGCGTTATAACGTATTACTTTATACAACATAACGTTATAACGTATTACGTTATATGGTATAACGTTATAACGTATTACGTTATATGGTATAACGTTATAACGTATTACGTTATATGGTATATCGTTATAACGTATTACGTTATATGGTATAACGTTATAACGTATTACGTTATATGGTATAACGTTATAACTTATTACGTTATATGGTATAACGTTATAACGTATTACGTTATATGGTATAACGTTATAACGTATTACGTTATATGGTATAACGTTATAACGTATTACGTTATAAGGTATAATGTTATAACGTATTGCGTTATATAACATAACGTTATAACATATTACGTTATATGGTATAACGTTATAACGTATTACGTTATATGGTATAACTTTATAACGTATTACGTTATATGGTATAACGTTATAACGTATTACGTTATATGGTATAACGTTATAACGTATTACGTTATATGGTATAACGTTATATGGTATAACGCTATAACGTATTACGCTATATGGTATAAGGCTATAACGTATTACGCTATATGGTATAACGTTATAACGTATTACGTTATATGGTATAACGTTATAACGTATTACGTTATAAGGTATAATGTTATATCGTATTGCGTTATATAACGTAACGTTATAACGTATTACGTTATATGGTATAACGTTATAAGGTATTACGTTATATGGTATAACCTTATAACGTATTACGTTATATGGTATAACGTTATAACGTATTACGTTATATGGTATAACGTTATAACGCATTACGTTATATGGTATAACGTTATAACGTATTACGTTATATGGTATAACGTTATAACGTACTACGTTATATGGTATAACGTTATATCGTATTACGTTATATGGTATAACGTTATAACGTATTACTTTATACAACATAACGTTATAACGTATTATGTTATATGGTATAACGATATAACGTATTACGTTATATGGTATAACGTTATAACGTATTACGTTATATGGTATAACGTTATAACGTATTACGTTATATGGTATAACGTTATAACGTATTACGTTATATGGTATAACGTTATAACGTATTACGTTACATGGTATAACGTTATAACGTATTACGTTATATGGTATAGCGTTATAACGTATTACTTTATACAACATAACGTTATAACGTATTACGTTATATGGTATAACGCTATGACGTATTACGCTATATGGTATAACGCTATAACGTATTACGTTATATGGTATAACGTTATAACGTATTACGTTATAAGGTATAATGTTATAACGTATTGCGTTATATAACATAACGTTATAACGTATTACGTTATATGGTATAACGTTATAACGTATTACGTTATATGGTAAAACGTTATAACGTATTACGTTATATGGTATAACGTTACAACGTATTACGTTATAAGGTATACTGTTATAACGTATTGCGTTATATAGCATAACGTTATAACGTATTACGTTGTATGGTATAACGTTATAACGTATTACGTTATATGGTATAACGTTATCACGTATTACGTTATATGGTATAACGTTATAACGTATTGCGTTATATAACATAACGTTATAACGTATTACGTTATATGGTATAACGTTATAACGTATTACGTTATATGGTATAACGTTATAACGTATTACGTTATATGGTATAACGTTACAACGTATTACGTTATAAGGTATACTGTTATAACGTATTGCGTTATATAACATAACGTTATAACATATTACGTTATATGGTATAACGTTATAAGGTATTACGTTATATGGTATAACCTTATAACGTATTACGTTATATGGTATAACGTTATAACGTATTACGTTATATGGTATAACGTTATAACGCATTACGTTATATGGTATAACGTTATAACGTATTACGTTATATGGTATAACGTTATAACGTACTACGTTATATGGTATAACGTTATATCGTATTACGTTATATGGTATAACGTTATAACGTATTACTTTATACAACATAACGTTATAACGTATTATGTTATATGGTATAACGATATAACGTATTACGTTATATGGTATAACGTTATAACGTATTACGTTATATGGTATAACGTTATAACGTATTACGTTATATGGTATAACGTTATAACGTATTACGTTATATGGTATAACGTTATAACGTATTACGTTACATGGTATAACGTTATAACGTATTACGTTATATGGTATAGCGTTATAACGTATTACTTTATACAACATAACGTTATAACGTATTACGTTATATGGTATAACGTTATAACGTATTACGTTATATGGTATAACGTTATAACGTATTACGTTATATGGTATAACGTTATAACGTATTACGTTTTATGGTATAACGTTATAACGTATTGCGTTATATGGTATAGCGTTATAACGTATTGCGTTATATGGTATAACGTTATAACGTATTACGTTATATGGTATAACGTTATAACGTATTACGTTATATGGTATAACGTTATAACGTATTACGTTATATGGTATAACGTTATAACGTATTACGTTATATGGTATAACGTTATAACGTATTACGTTATATGGTATAACGTTATAACGTATTACGTTATATGGTATAACGTTATAATGTATTACGTTATAAGGTATAATGTTATAACGTATTGCGTTATATAACATAACGTTATAACGTATTACGTTATATGGTATAACGTTATAACGCATTACGTTATATGGTATAACGTTATAACGTATTACGTTATATGGTATAACGTTATAACGTACTACGTTATATGGTATAACGTTATATCGTATTACGTTATATGGTATAACGTTATAACGTATTACTTTATACAACATAACGTTATAACGTATTATGTTATATGGTATAACGATATAACGTATTACGTTATATGGTATAACGTTATAACGTATTACGTTATATGGTATAACGTTATAACGTATTACGTTATATGGTATAACGTTATAACGTATTACGTTATATGGTATAACGTTATAACGTATTACGTTACATGGTATAACGTTATAACGTATTACGTTATATGGTATAGCGTTATAACGTATTACTTTATACAACATAACGTTATAACGTATTACGTTATATGGTATAACGTTATAACGTATTACGTTATATGGTATAACGTTATAACGTATTACGTTATATGGTATAACGTTATAACGTATTACGTTTTATGGTATAACGTTATAACGTATTGCGTTATATGGTATAGCGTTATAACGTATTGCGTTATATGGTATAACGTTATAACGTATTACGTTATATGGTATAACGTTATAACGTATTACGTTATATGGTATAACGTTATAACGTATTACGTTATATGGTATAACGTTATAACGTATTACGTTATATGGTATAACGTTATAACGTATTACGTTATATGGTATAACGTTATAACGTATTACGTTATATGGTATAACGTTATAATGTATTACGTTATAAGGTATAATGTTATAACGTATTGCGTTATATAACATAACGTTATAAGGTATTACGTTATATGGCATAAAGTTATAACGTTTTACGTTATATAGTATAGCATTATAAAGTATTACTTTATACAACATAACGTTATAACGTATTACGTTATATAACATAACGTTATATGGTTTAACGCTATAACGCATTACGCCATATGGTATAACGTTATAACGTATTACGTTATATGGTATAACGTAATAACGTATTACTTTATACAACATAACGTTATAACGTATTACGTTATATGGTATAACGTTATAACGTATTACGTTATATGGTATAACGTTATAACGTATTACGTTATAGGGTATAATGTTATAACGTATTGCGTTATATAACATAACGTTATAACGTATTACGTTATATGGTATAACGTTATAACGTATTACGTTATATGGTATAACGTTATAAAGTATTACGTTATATGGTATAACGTTATAACGTATTACGTTATATGGTATAACGTTATAACGTATTACGTTATATGGTATAACGTTATAACGTATTACGTTATATGGTATAACGTTATAACGTATTATGCTATCTAACATAATGCTATAACGTGTATCGCTATATGGTATAACGTTATAACGTATTACGTTATATGGCATAACGTTATATCGTATTACGTTATATGGTATAACGTTATAACGTATTACTTTATACAACATAACGTTATAACGTATTACGTTATATGGTATAACGATATAACGTATTACGTTATATGGTATAACGTTATAACGTATTACGTTATATGATATAACGTTATAACGTATTACGTTATATGGTATAACATTATAACGTATTACGTTGTATGGTATAACGTTATAACGTATTACGTTATATGGTATAACGTTATAACGTATTACGTTATATGGTATAGCGTTATAACGTATTACTTTATACAACATAACGTTATAACGTATTACGTTATATGGTATAACGATATAACGTATTACGTTATATGGTATAACGTTATAACGTATTACGTTATATGGTATAACGTTATAACGTATTACGTTATATGGTATAACGTTATAACGTATTACGTTATATGGTATAACGTTATATCGTATTACGTTATATGGTATAACGTTATAACGTATTACTTTATACAACATAACGTTTTAACGTATTACGTTATATGGTATAACGATATAACGTATTACGTTATATGGTATAACGTTATAACGTATTACGTTATATGGTATAACGTTATAACGTATTACGTTATATGGTATAACGTTATAACGTATTACGTTATATGGTATAACGTTATAACGTATTACGTTATATGGTATAACGTTATAAGGTATTACGTTATATGGTATAACGTTATAACGTATTACGTTATATGGTATAACGTTATAACGTATTACGTTATAAGGTATAATGTTATAACGTATTGCGTTATATAACATAACGTTATAACATATTACGTTATATGGTATAACGTTATAACGTATTACGTTATATGGTATAACTTTATAACGTATTACGTTATATGGTATAACGTTATAACGTATTACGTTATATGGTATAACGTTATAACGTATTACGTTATATGGTATAACGTTATATGGTATAACGCTATAACGTATTACGCTATATGGTATAACGCTATAACGTATTACGCTATATGGTATAACGTTATAACGTATTACGTTATATGGTATAACGTTATAACGTATTACGTTATAAGGTATAATGTTATATCGTATTGCGTTATATAACATAACGTTATAACGTATTACGTTATATGGTATAACGTTATAAGGTATTACGTTATATGGTATAACGTTATAACGTATTACGTTATATGGTATAAAGTTATAACGTATTACGTTATATGGTATAACGTTATAACGTATTACGTTATATGGTATAACGTTATAACGTATTACGTTACATGGTATAACGTTATAACGTATTACGTTATATGGTATAGCGTTATAACGTATTACTTTATACAACATAACGTTATAACGTATTACGTTATATGGTATAACGACATAACGTATTACGTTATATGGTATAACGTTATAACGTATTACGTTATATGGTATAACGTTATAACGTATTACGTTATATGGTATAACGTTATAACGTATTACGTTATATGGTATAACGTTATAACGTATTACGTTATATGGTATAACGTTATAACGTATTACGTTATATGGTATAACGTTATAACGTATTACTTTATACAACATAACGTTATAACGTATTACGTTATATGGTATAACGATATAACGTATTACGTTATATGGTATAACGTTATAACGTATTACGTTAGATGGTATAACGTTATAACGTATTACGTTATATGGTATAACGTTATAACGTATTACGTTATATGGTATAAAGTTATAACGTATTACGTTATATGGTATAACGTTATAACGTATTACGTTATATGGTATAACGTTATAATGTATTACGTTATAAGGTATAATGTTATAACGTATTGCGTTATATAACATACCGTTATAAGGTATTACGTTATATAGTATAACGTTATAACGTATTACGTTATATAGTATAACATTATAATGTATTACTTTATACAACATAACGTTATAACGTATTACGTTATATAACATAACGTTATATGGTTTAACGCTATAACGCATTACGCCATATGGTATAACGTTATAACGTATTACGCTATATGGTATAACGTTATAACGTATTACTTTATACAACATAACGTTATAACGTATTACGCTATATGGTATAACGCTATAACGTATTACGTTGTATGGTATAGCGCTATAACGTATTGCGTTATATGGTATAACGTTATAACGTATTACGTTATATGATATAACGTTATAACGTATTACGTTATATGGTATAAAGTTATAACGTATTACGTTAGATGGTATAACGTTATAACGTATTACGTTAGATGGTATAACGTTATAACGTATTACGTTATATGGTATAACGTTATAACGTATTACGTTATATGGTATAAAGTTATAACGTATTACGTTATATGGTATAACGTTATAACGTATTACGTTATATGGTATAACGTTATAATGTATTACGTTATAAGGTATAATGTTATAACGTATTGCGTTATATAACATACCGTTATAAGGTATTACGTTATATGGTATAATGTTATAACGTATTACGTTATATGGTATAGCGTTATAACGTATTACGTTATATAACATAACGTTATAACGTATTGCGTTATATGGTATAACGTTATAACGTATTACGTTATATGGTATAACGTTATAACGTATTACGTTATAAGGCATAATGTTATATCGTATTGCGTTATATAACATAACGTTATAACGTATTACGTTATATGGTATAACGTTATAACGTATTACGTTATATGGTATAACGTTATAACCTATTACGTTATATGGTATAACGTTATAACGTATTACGTTATATGGTATAACGTTATAACGTATTACGTTATATGGTATAACGTTATAACGTATTACGTTATATGGTATAACGTTATAACGTACTACGTTATATGGTATAACGTTATATCGTATTACGTTATAAGGTATAATGTTATAACGTATTGCGTTATATAACATAACGTTATAACGTATTACGTTATATGGTATAACGTTATAACGTATTACGTTATATGGTATAACTTTATAACGTATTACGTTATATGGTATAACGTTATAAAGTATTACGTTATATGGTATAACGTTATAACGTATTACGTTATATGGTATAACGTTATAACGTATTATGTTATCTAACATAATGCTATAACGTGTATCGCTATATGGTATAACGTTATAACGTATTACGTTATATGGCATAACGTTATATCGTATTACGTTATATGGTATAACGTTATAACGTATTACTTTATACAACATAACGTTATAACGTATTACGTTATATGGTATAACGATATAACGTATTACGTTATATGGTATAACATTATAACGTATTACGTTATATGGTATAACGTTATAACGTATTACGTTATATGGTATAACGTTATAACGTATTACGTTATATGGTATAGCGTTATAACGTATAACTTTATACAACATAACGTTATAACGTATTACGTTATATGGTATAACGTTATAACGTATTACGTTATATGGTATAACGTTATAACGTATTACGTTATATGGTATAACGTTATAACGTATTACGTTATATGGTATAACGTTATATCGTATTACCTTATATGGTATAACGTTATAACGTATTACTTTATACAACATAACGTTTTAACGTATTACGTTATATGGTATAACGATATAACGTATTACGTTATATGGTATAACTTTATAACGTATTACGTTATATGGTATAACGTTATAACGTATTACGTTATATGGTATAACGTTATAACGTATTACGTTATATGGTATAACGTTATATGGTATAACGCTATAACGTATTACGCTATATGGTATAACGCTATAACGTATTACGCTATATGGTATAACGTTATAACGTATTACGTTATATGGTATAACGTTATAACGTATTACGTTATAAGGTATAATGTTATATCGTATTGCGTTATATAACATAACGTTATAACGTATTACGTTATATGGTATAACGTTATAAGGTATTACGTTATATGGTATAACATTATAACGTATTACGTTATATGGTATAACGTTATAACGTATTACGTTATATGGTATAACGTTATAACGTATTACGTTATATGGTATAACGTTATAACGTATTACGTTATATGGTATAACGTTATAACGTATTACGTTATATGGTATAGCGTTATAACGTATTACTTTATACAACATAACGTTATAACGTATTACGTTATATGGTATAACGACATAACGTATTACGTTATATGGTATAACGTTATAACGTACTACGTTATATGGTATAACGTTATATCGTATTACGTTATATGGTATAACGTTATAACGTATTACTTTATACAACATAACGTTATAACGTATTATGTTATATGGTATAACGATATAACGTATTACGTTATATGGTATAACGTTATAACGTATTACGTTATATGGTATAAAGTTATAACGTATTACGTTATATGGTATAACGTTATAACGTATTACGTTATATGGTATAACGTTATAACGTATTACGTTACATGGTATAACGTTATAACGAATTACGTTATATGGTATAGCGTTATAACGTATTACTTTATACAACATAACGTTATAACGTATTACGTTATATGGTATAACGACATAACGTATTACGTTATATGGTATAACGTTATAACGTATTACGTTATATGGTATAACGTTATAACGTATTACGTTATATGGTATAACGTTATAACGTATTACGTTATATGGTATAACGTTATAACGTACTACGTTATATGGTATAACGTTATATCGTATTACGTTATAAGGTATAATGTTATAACGTATTGCGTTATATAACATAACGTTATAACGTATTACGTTATATGGTATAACGTTATAACGTATTACGTTATATGGTATAACTTTATAACGTATTACGTTATATGGTATAACGTTATAAAGTATTACGTTATATGGTATAACGTTATAACGTATTACGTTATATGGTATAACGTTATAACGTATTACGTTATATGGTATAACGTTATAACGTATTATGTTATCTAACATAATGCTATAACGTGTATCGCTATATGGTATAACGTTATAACGTATTACGTTATATGGCATAACGTTATATCGTATTACGTTATATGGTATAACGTTATAACGTATTACTTTATACAACATAACGTTATAACGTATTACGTTATATGGTATAACGATATAACGTATTACGTTATATGCTATAACGTTATAACGTATTACGTTATATGATATAACGTTATAACGTATTACGTTATATGGTATAACATTATAACGTATTACGTTATATGGTATAACGTTATAACGTATTACGTTATATGGTATAACGTTATAACGTATTACGTTATATGGTATAGCGTTATAACGTATTACTTTATACAACATAACGTTATAACGTATTACGTTATATGGTATAACGTTATAACGTATTACGTTATATGGTATAACGTTATAACGTATTACGTTATATGGTATAACGTTATAACGTATTACGTTATATGGTATAACGTTATATCGTATTACCTTATATGGTATAACGTTATAACGTATTACTTTATACAACATAACGTTTTAACGTATTACGTTATATGGTATAACGATATAACGTATTACGTTATATGGTATAACTTTATAACGTATTACGTTATATGGTATAACGTTATAACGTATTACGTTATATGGTATAACGTTATAACGTATTACGTTATATGGTATAACGTTATATGGTATAACGCTATAACGTATTACGCTATATGGTATAACGCTATAACGTATTACGCTATATGGTATAACGTTATAACGTATTACGTTATATGGTATAACGTTATAACGTATTACGTTATAAGGTATAATGTTATATCGTATTGCGTTATATAACATAACGTTATAACGTATTACGTTATATGGTATAACGTTATAAGGTATTACGTTATATGGTATAACATTATAACGTATTACGTTATATGGTATAACGTTATAACGTATTACGTTATATGGTATAACGTTATAACGTATTACGTTATATGGTATAACGTTATAACGTATTAGGTTATATGGTATAACGTTATAACGTACTACGTTATATGGTATAACGTTATATCGTATTACGTTATATGGTATAACGTTATAACGTATTACTTTATACAACATAACGTTATAACGTATTATGTTATATGGTATAACGATATAACGTATTACGTTATATGGTATAACGTTATAACGTATTACGTTATATGGTATAAAGTTATAACGTATTACGTTATATGGTATAACGTTATAACGTATTACGTTATATGGTATAACGTTATAACGTATTACGTTACATGGTATAACGTTATAACGAATTACGATATATGGTATAGCGTTATAACGTATTACTTTATACAACATAACGTTATAACGTATTACGTTATATGGTATAACGACATAACGTATTACGTTATATGGTATAACGTTATAACGTATTACGTTATATGGTATAACGTTATAACGTATTACGTTATATGGTATAACGTTATAACGTATTACGTTATATGGTATAACGTTATAACGTATTACGTTATATGGTATAACGTTATAACGTATTACGTTATATGGTATAACGTTATAACGTATTACTTTATACAACATAACGTTATAACGTATTACGTTATATGGTATAACGATATAACGTATTACGTTATATGGTATAACGTTATAACGTATTACGTTAGATGGTATAACGTTATAACGTATTACGTTATATGGTATAACGTTATAACGTATTACGTTATATGGTATAAAGTTATAACGTATTACGTTATATGGTATAACGTTATAACGTATTACGTTATATGGTATAACGTTATAATGTATTACGTTATAAGGTATAATGTTACAACGTATTGCGTTATATAACATACCGTTATAAGGTATTACGTTATATAGTATAACGTTATAACGTATTACGTTATATAGTATAACATTATAATGTATTACTTTATACAACATAACGTTATAACGTATTACGTTATATAACATAACGTTATATGGTTTAACGCTATAACGCATTACGCCATATGGTATAACGTTATAACGTATTACGCTATATGGTATAACGTTATAACGTATTACTTTATACAACATAACGTTATAACGTATTACGCTATATGGTATAACGCTATAACGTATTACGTTATATGGTATAGCGCTATAACGTATTGCGTTATATGGTATAACGTTATAACGTATTACGTTATATGATATAACGTTATAACGTATTACGTTATATGGTATAAAGTTATAACGTATTACGTTAGATGGTATAACGTTATAACGTATTACGTTAGATTATATAACGTTATAACGTATTACGTTATATGGTATAACGTTATAACGTATTACGTTATGTGGTATAAAGTTATAACGTATTACGTTATATGGTATAACGTTATAACGTATTACGTTATATGGTATAACGTTATAATGTATTACGTTATAAGGTATAATGTTATAACGTATTGCGTTATATAACATACCGTTATAAGGTATTACGTTATATGGTATAACGTTATAACGTATTACGCTATATGGTATAGCGTTATAACGTATTACGTTATATAACATAACGTTATAACGTATTGCGTTATATGGTATAACGTTATAACGTATTACGTTATATGGTATAACGTTATAACGTATTACGTTATAAGGTATAATGTTATATCGTATTGCGTTATATAACATAACGTTATAACGTATTACGTTATATGGTATAACGTTATAACGTATTACGTTATATGGTATAACATTATAACGTATTACGTTATATGGTATAACGTTATAACGTATTACGTTATATGGTATAACGTTATAACGTATTACGTTATATGGTATAACGTTATAACGTATTACGTTATATGGTATAACGCTATAACGTATTACGTTATATGGTATAACGTTATAACGTATTACGTTATATGGTATAACGTTATAACGTACTACGTTATATGGTATAACGTTATATCGTATTACGTTATAAGGTATAATGTTATAACGTATTGCGTTATATAACATAACGTTATAACGTATTACGTTATATGGTATAACGTTATAACATATTACGTTATATGGTATAACTTTATAACGTATTACGTTATATGGTATAACGTTATAAAGTATTACGTTATATGGTATAACGTTATAACGTATTACGTTATATGGTATAACGTTATAACGTATTACGTTATATGGTATAACGTTATAACGTATTATGTTATCTAACATAATGCTATAACGTGTATCGCTATATGGTATAACGTTATAACGTATTACGTTATATGGCATAACGTTATATCGTATTACGTTATATGGTATAACGTTATAACGTATTACTTTATACAACATAACGTTATAACGTATTACGTTATATGGTATAACGATATAACGTATTACGTTATATGCTATAACGTTATAACGTATTACGTTATATGATATAACGTTATAACGTATTACGTTATATGGTATAACGTTATAACGTATTACGTTATATGGTATAACGTTATAACGTATTACGTTATATGGTATAACGTTATAACGTATTACGTTATATGGTATAACGTTATATCGTATTACCTTATATGGTATATCGTTATAACGTATTACTTTATACAACATAACGTTTTAACGTATTACGTTATATGGTATAACGATATAACGTATTACGTTATATGGTATAACTTTATAACGTATTACGTTATATGGTATAACGTTATAACGTATTACGTTATATGGTATAACGTTATAACGTATTACGTTATATGGTATAACGTTATATGGTATAACGCTATAACGTATTACGCTATATGGTATAACGCTATAACGTATTACGCTATATGGTATAACGTTATAACGTATTACGTTATATGGTATAAAGTTATAACGTATTACGTTATATGGTATAACGTTATAACGTATTACGTTATATGGTATAACGTTATAACGTATTACGTTATATGGTATAACGTTATAACGTATTACTTTATACAACATAACGTTATAACGTATTATGTTATATGGTATAACGATATAACGTATTACGTTATATTGTATAACGTTATAACGTATTACGTTATATGGTATAAAGTTATAACGTATTACGTTATATGGTATAACGTTATAACGAATTACGTTATATGGTATAACGTTATAACGTATTACGTTACATGGTATAACGTTATAACGTATTACGTTATATGGTATAGCGTTATAACGTATTACTTTATACAACATAACGTTATAACGTATTACGTTATATGGTATAACGACATAACGTATTACGTTATATGGTATAACGTTATAACGTATTACGTTATATGGTATAACGTTATAACGTATTACGTTATATGGTATATCGTTATAACGTATTACGTTATATGGTATAACGTTATAACGTATTACGCTATATGGTATAACGTTATAACGTATTACTTTATACAACATAACGTTATAACGTATTACGTTATATGGTATAACGATATAACGTATTACGTTATATGGTATAACGTTATAACGTATTACGTTATATGGTATAACGTTATAACGTATTACGTTATATGGTATAACGTTATAACGTATTACGTTATATGGTATAACGTTATAACGTATTACTTTATACAACATAACGTTATAACGTATTACGTTATATGGTATAACGATATAACGTATTACGTTATATGGTATAACGTTATAACGTATTACGTTATATGGTATAACGTTATAACGTATTACGTTATATGGTATAACGTTATAACGTATTACGTTATATGGTATAACGTTATAACGTATTACGTTATATGGTATAACGTTATAACGTATTACGTTATATGGTATAACGTTATAACGTATTACGTTATATGGTATAACGTTATAACGTATTACGTTATATGGTATAACGTTATATGGTATAACGCTATGACGTATTACGCTATATGGTATAACGCTATAACGTATTACGTTATATGGTATAACGTTATAACGTATTACGTTATAAGGTATAATGTTATAACGTATTGCGTTATATAACATAACGTTATAACGTATTACGTTATATGGTATAACGTTATATCGTATTACGTTATATGGTAAAACGTTATAACGTATTACTTTATACAACATAACGTTATAACGTATTACGTTATATGGTATAACGTTATAACGTATTACGTTATATGGTATAACGTTATAACGTATTACGTTATATGGTATAACGTTATAACGTATTACGTTATATGGTATAACGTTATATCGTATTACCTTATATGGTATAACGTTATAACGTATTACTTTATACAACATAACGTTTTAACGTATTACGTTATATGGTATAACGATATAACGTATTACGTTATATGGTATAACTTTATAACGTATTACGTTATATGGTATAACGTTATAACGTATTACGTTATATGGTATAACGTTATAACGTATTACGTTATAAGGTATAATGTTATATCGTATTGCGTTATATAACATAACGTTATAACGTATTACGTTATATAACATAACGTTATAACGTATTACGTTATATGGTATAACGTTATAACGTATTACGTTATATGGTATAACGTTATAACGTATTACGTTTTATGGTATAACGTTATAACGTATTACGTTATATGGTATAACGTTATAACGTATTACGTTATATGGTATAACGTTATAACGTATTACGTTATATGGTATAACGTTATAACGTATTACGTTATATGGTATAACGTTATGACGTGTTACGTTATATGGTATAACGTTATAACGTATTACGTTATATGGTATAACGTTATAATGTATTACGTTATAAGGTATAATGTTATAACGTATTGCGTTATATAACATAACGTTATAAGGTATTACGTTATATGGTATAACGTTATAACGTTTTACGTTATATAGTATAACATTATAAAGTATTACTTTATACAACATAACGTTATAACGTATTACGTTATATAACAGAACGTTATATGGTTTAACGCTATAACGCATTACGCCATATGGTATAACGTTATAACGTATTACGCTATATGGTATAACGTTATAACGTATTACTTTATACAACATAACGTTATAACGTATTACGTTATATGGTATAACGTTATAACGTATTACGTTATATGGTATAACGTTATAACGTATTACGTTATAAGGTATAATGTTATAACGTATTGCGTTATATAACATAACGTTCTAACGTATTACGTTATATGGTATAACGATATAACGTATTACGTTATATGGTATAACTTTATAACGTATTACGTTATATGGTATAACGTTATAACGTATTACGTTATATGGTATAACGTTATAACGTATTACGTTATATGGTATAACGTTATATGGTATAACGCTATAACGTATTACGCTATATGGTATAACGCAATAACGTATTACGCTATATGGTATAACGTTATAACGTATTACGTTATATGGTATAAAGTTATAACGTATTACGTTATATGGTATAACGTTATAACGTATTACGTTATATGGTATAACGTTATAACGTATTACGTTATATGGTATAACGTTATAACGTATTACGTTATATGGTATAACGTTATAACGTATTACGTTATATGGTATAACGTTATAACGTACTACGTTATATGGTATAACGTTATATCGTACTACGTTATATGGTATAACGTTATATCGTATTACGTTATATGGTATAACGTTATAACGTATTACTTTATACAACATAACGTTATAACGTATTATGTTATATGGTATAACGATATAACGTATTACGTTATATGGTATAACGTTATAACGTATTACGTTATATGGTATAAAGTTATAACGTATTACGTTATATGGTATAACGTTATAACGTATTACGTTATATGGTATAACGTTATAACGTATTACGTTACATGGTATAACGTTATAACGTATTACGTTATATGGTATAGCGTTATAACGTATTACTTTATACAACATAACGTTATAACGTATTACGTTATATGGTATAACGACATAACGTATTACGTTATATGGTATAACGTTATAACGTATTACGTTATATGGTATAACGTTATAACGTATTACGTTATATGGTATAACGTTATAACGTATTACGTTATATGGTATAACGTTATAACGTATTACGTTATATGGTATAACGTTATAACGTATTACGTTATATGGTATAACGTTATAACGTATTACGTTATATGGTATAACGTTATATGGTATAACGCTATGACGTATTACGCTATATGGTATAACGCTATAACGTATTACGTTATATGGTATAACGTTATAACGTATTACGTTATAAGGTATAATGTTATAACGTATTGCGTTATATAACATAACGTTATAACGTATTACGTTATATGGTATAACGTTATAACGTATTACGTTATATGGTAAAACGTTATAACGTATTACTTTATACAACATAACGTTATAACGTATTACGTTATATGGTATAACGTTATAACGTATTACGTTATATGGTATAACGTTATAACGTATTACGTTATATGGTATAACGTTATAACGTATTACGTTATATGGTATAACGTTATATCGTATTACCTTATATGGTATAACGTTATAACGTATTACTTTATACAACATAACGTTTTAACGTATTACGTTATATGGTATAACGATATAACGTATTACGTTATATGGTATAACTTTATAACGTATTACGTTATATGGTATAACGTTATAACGTATTACGTTATATGGTATAACGTTATAACGTATTACGTTATATGGTATAACGTTATATGGTATAACGCTATAACGTATTACGCTATATGGTATAACGCTATAACGTATTACGCTATATGGTATAACGTTATAACGTATTACGTTATATGGTATAACGTTATAACGTATTACGTTATAAGGTATAATGTTATATCGTATTGCGTTATATAACATAACGTTATAACGTATTACGTTATATGGTATAACGTTTTAAGGTATTACGTTATATGGTATAACATTATAACGTATTACGTTATATGGTATAACGTTATAACGTATTACGTTATATGGTATAACGTTATAACGTATTACGTTATATGGTATAACGTTATATGGTATAACGCTATGACGTATTACGCTATATGGTATAACGCTATAACGTATTACGTTATATGGTATAACGTTATAACGTATTACGTTATAAGGTATAATGTTATAACGTATTGCGTTATATAACATAACGTTATAACGTATTACGTTATATGGTATAACGTTATAACGTATTACGTTATATGGTAAAACGTTATAACGTATTACTTAATACAACATAACGTTATAACGTATTACGTTATATGGTATAACGTTATAACGTATTACGTTATATGGTATAACGTTATAACGTATTACGTTATATGGTATAACGTTATAACGTATTACGTTATATGGTATAACGTTATAACGTATTACGTTATATGGTATAACGTTATAACGTATTACGTTATATGGTATAACGTTATAACGTATTACGTTATATGGTATAACGTTATAACGTATTACGTTATATGGTATAACGTTATATGGTATAACGCTATGACGTATTACGCTATATGGTATAACGCTATAACGTATTACGTTATATGGTATAACGTTATAACGTATTACGTTATAAGGTATAATGTTATAACGTATTGCGTTATATAACATAACGTTATAACGTATTACGTTATATGGTATAACGTTATAACGTATTACGTTATATGGTAAAACGTTATAACGTATTACTTTATACAACATAACGTTATAACGTATTACGTTATATGGTACAACGTTATAACGTATTACGTTATATGGTATAACGTTATAACGTATTACGTTATATGGTATAACGTTATAACGTATTACGTTATATGGTATAACGTTATATCGTATTACCTTATATGGTATAACGTTATAACGTATTACTTTATACAACATAACGTTTTAACGTATTACGTTATATGGTATAACGATATAACGTATTACGTTATATGGTATAACTTTATAACGTATTACGTTATATGGTATAACGTTATAACGTATTACGTTATATGGTATAACGTTATAACGTATTACGTTATATGGTATAACGTTATATGGTATAACGCTATAACGTATTACGCTATATGGTATAACGCTATAACGTATTACGCTATATGGTATAACGTTATAACGTATTACGTTATATGGTATAACGTTATAACGTATTACGTTATAAGGTATAATGTTATATCGTATTGCGTTATATAACATAACGTTATAACGTATTACGTTATATGGTATAACGTTTTAAGGTATTACGTTATATGGTATAACATTATAACGTATTACGTTATATGGTATAACGTTATAACGTATTACGTTATATGGTATAACGTTATAACGTATTACGTTATATGGTATAACGTTATATGGTATAACGCTATGACGTATTACGCTATATGGTATAACGCTATAACGTATTACGTTATATGGTATAACGTTATAACGTATTACGTTATAAGGTATAATGTTATAACGTATTGCGTTATATAACATAACGTTATAACGTATTACGTTATATGGTATAACGTTATAACGTATTACGTTATATGGTAAAACGTTAAAACGTATTACGTTATATGGTATAACGTTATAACGTATTACGTTATAAGGTATACTGTTATAACGTATTGCGTTATATAGCATAACGTTATAACGTATTACGTTATATGGTATAACGTTATAACGTATTACGTTATATGGTATAACGTTATCACGTATTACGTTATATGGTATAACGTTATAACGTATTGCGTTATATAACATAACGTTATAACGTATTACGTTATATGGTATAACGTTATAACGTATTACGTTATATGGTATAACGTTATAACGTATTACGTTATATGGTATAACGTTATAACGTATTACGTTATATGGTATAACGTTATAACGTATTACGTTTTATGGTATAACGTTATAACGTATTACGTTATATGGTATAAAGTTATAACGTATTACGTTATATGGTATAACGTTATAACGTATTACGTTATATGGTATAACGTTATCACGTATTACGTTATATGGTATAACGTTATAACGTATTGCGTTATATAACATAACGTTATAACGTATTACGTTATATGGTATAACGTTATAACGTATTACGTTATATGGTATAACGTTATAATGTATTACGTTATAAGGTATAATGTTATAACGTATTGCGTTATATAACATAACGTTATAACGTATTACGTTATATGGTATAACGTTATAACGTATTACGTTATATGGTATAACGTTATAACGTATTACGTTATATGGTATAACGTTATAACGTATTACGTTATATGGTATAACGTTATATCGTATTACCTTATATGGTATAACGTTATAACGTATTACTTTATACAACATAACGTTTTAACGTATTACGTTATATGGTATAACGATATAACGTATTACGTTATATGGTATAACTTTATAACGTATTACGTTATATGGTATAACGTTATAACGTATTACGTTATATGGTATAACGTTATAACGTATTACGTTATATGGTATAACGTTATATGGTATAACGCTATAACGTATTACGCTATATGGTATAACGCTATAACGTATTACGCTATATGGTATAACGTTATAACGTATTACGTTATATGGTATAACGTTATAACGTATTACGTTATAAGGTATAATGTTATACCGTATTGCGTTATATAACATAACGTTATAACGTATTACGTTATATGGTATAACGTTTTAAGGTATTACGTTATATGGTATAACATTATAACGTATTACGTTATATGGTATAACGTTATAACGTATTACGTTATATGGTATAACGTTATAACGTATTACGTTATATGGTATAACGTTATATGGTATAACGCTATGACGTATTACGCTATATGGTATAACGCTATAACGTATTACGTTATATGGTATAACGTTATAACGTATTACGTTATAAGGTATAATGTTATAACGTATTGCGTTATATAACATAACGTTATAACGTATTACGTTATATGGTATAACGTTATAACGTATTACGTTATATGGTAAAACGTTATAACGTATTACTTTATACAACATAACGTTATAACGTATTACGTTATATGGTATAACGTTATAACGTATTACGTTATATGGTATAACGTTATAACGTATTACGTTATATGGTATAACGTTATAACGTATTACGTTATATGGTATAACGTTATAACATATTACGTTATATGGTATAACGTTATAACGTATTACGTTATATGGTATAACGTTATAACGTATTACGTTATATGGTATAACGTTATAACGTATTACGTTATATGGTATAACGTTATATGGTATAACGCTATGACGTATTACGCTATATGGTATAACGCTATAACGTATTACGTTATATGGTATAACGTTATAACGTATTACGTTATAAGGTATAATGTTATAACGTATTGCGTTATATAACATAACGTTATAACGTATTACGTTATATGGTATAACGTTATAACGTATTACGTTATATGGTAAAACGTTATAACGTATTACTTTATACAACATAACGTTATAACGTATTACGTTATATGGTATAACGTTATAACGTATTACGTTATATGGTATAACGTTATAACGTATTACGTTATATGGTATAACGTTATAACGTATTACGTTATATGGTATAACGTTATATCGTATTACCTTATATGGTATAACGTTATAACGTATTACTTTATACAACATAACGTTTTAACGTATTACGTTATATGGTATAACGATATAACGTATTACGTTATATGGTATAACTTTATAACGTATTACGTTATATGGTATAACGTTATAACGTATTACGTTATATGGTATAACGTTATAACGTATTACGTTATATGGTATAACGTTATATGGTATAACGCTATAACGTATTACGCTATATGGTATAACGCTATAACGTATTACGCTATATGGTATAACGTTATAACGTATTACGTTATATGGTATAACGTTATAACGTATTACGTTATAAGGTATAATGTTATATCGTATTGCGTTATATAACATAACGTTATAACGTATTACGTTATATGGTATAACGTTTTAAGGTATTACGTTATATGGTATAACATTATAACGTATTACGTTATATGGTATAACGTTATAACGTATTACGTTATATGGTATAACGTTATAACGTATTACGTTATATGGTATAACGTTATAACGTATTACGTTATATGGTATAACGTTATATGGTATAACGCTATAACGTATTACGCTATATGGTATAACGCTATAACGTATTACGCTATATGGTATAACGTTATAACGTATTACGTTATATGGTATAACGTTATAACGTATTACGTTATAAGGTATAATGTTATATCGTATTGCGTTATATAACATAACGTTATAACGTATTACGTTATATGGTATAACGTTTTAAGGTATTACGTTATATGGTATAACATTATAACGTATTACGTTATATGGTATAACGTTATAACGTATTACGTTATATGGTATAACGTTATAACGTATTACGTTATATGGTATAACGTTATATGGTATAACGCTATGACGTATTACGCTATATGGTATAACGCTATAACGTATTACGTTATATGGTATAACGTTATAACGTATTACGTTATAAGGTATAATGTTATAACGTATTGCGTTATATAACATAACGTTATAACGTATTACGTTATATGGTATAACGTTATAACGTATTACGTTATAAGGTATAATGTTATATCGTATTGCGTTATATAACATAACGTTATAACGTATTACGTTATATGGTATAACGTTTTAAGGTATTACGTTATATGGTATAACATTATAACGTATTACGTTATATGGTATAACGTTATAACGTATTACGTTATATGGTATAACGTTATAACGTATTACGTTATATGGTATAACGTTATATGGTATAACGCTATGACGTATTACGCTATATGGTATAACGCTATAACGTATTACGTTATATGGTATAACGTTATAACGTATTACGTTATAAGGTATAATGTTATAACGTATTGCGTTATATAACATAACGTTATAACGTATTACGTTATATGGTATAACGTTATAACGTATTACGTTATATGGTAAAACGTTAAAACGTATTACGTTATATGGTATAACGTTATAACGTATTACGTTATAAGGTATACTGTTATAACGTATTGCGTTATATAGCATAACGTTATAACGTATTACGTTATATGGTATAACGTTATAACGTATTACGTTATATGGTATAACGTTATCACGTATTACGTTATATGGTATAACGTTATAACGTATTGCGTTATATAACATAACGTTATAACGTATTACGTTATATGGTATAACGTTATAACGTATTACGTTATATGGTATAACGTTATAACGTATTACGTTATATGGTATAACGTTATAACGTATTACGTTATATGGTATAACGTTATAACGTATTACGTTTTATGGTATAACGTTATAACGTATTACGTTATATGGTATAAAGTTATAACGTATTACGTTATATGGTATAACGTTATAACGTATTACGTTATATGGTATAACGTTATCACGTATTACGTTATATGGTATAACGTTATAACGTATTGCGTTATATAACATAACGTTATAACGTATTACGTTATATGGTATAACGTTATAACGTATTACGTTATATGGTATAACGTTATAATGTATTACGTTATAAGGTATAATGTTATAACGTATTGCGTTATATAACATAACGTTATAACGTATTACGTTATATGGTATAACGTTATAACGTATTACGTTATATGGTAAAACGTTATAACGTATTACTTTATACAACATAACGTTATAACGTATTACGTTATATGGTATAACGTTATAACGTATTACGTTATATGGTATAACTTTATAACGTATTACGTTATATGGTATAACGTTATAACGTATTACGTTATATGGTATAACGTTATAACGTATTACGTTATATGGTATAACGTTATAACGTATTACGTTATATGGTATAACGTTATATGGTATAACGCTATAACGTATTACGCTATATGGTATAACGCTATAACGTATTACGCTATATGGTATAACGTTATAACGTATTACGTTATATGGTATAACGTTATAACGTATTACGTTATAAGGTATAATGTTATATCGTATTGCGTTATATAACATAACGTTATAACGTATTACGTTATATGGTATAACGTTTTAAGGTATTACGTTATATGGTATAACATTATAACGTATTACGTTATATGGTATAACGTTATAACGTATTACGTTATATGGTATAACGTTATAACGTATTACGTTATATGGTAAAACGTTATAACGTATTACTTTATACAACATAACGTTATAACGTATTACGTTATATGGTATAACGTTATAACGTATTACGTTATATGGTATAACTTTATAACGTATTACGTTATATGGTATAACGTTATAACGTATTACGTTATATGGTATAACGTTATAACGTATTACGTTATAAGGTATAATGTTATAACGTATTGCGTTATATAACATAACGTTATAACGTATTACGTTATATGGTATAACGTTATAACGTATTACGTTATATGGTAAAACGTTATAACGTATTACTTTATACAACATAACGTTATAACGTATTACGTTATATGGTATAACGTTATAACGTATTACGTTATATGGTATAACGTTATAACGTATTACGTTATATGGTATAACGTTATAACGTATTACGTTATATGGTATAACGTTATAACGTATTACGTTATATGGTATAACGTTATAACGTATTACGTTATATGGTATAACGTTATAACGTATTACGTTATATGGTATAACGTTATAACGTATTACGTTATATGGTATAACGTTATATGGTATAACGCTATGACGTATTACGCTATATGGTATAACGCTATAACGTATTACGTTATATGGTATAACGTTATAACGTATTACGTTATATGGTATAAAGTTATAACGTATTACGTTATATGGTATAATGTTATAACGTATTACGTTATATGGTATAACGTTATAACGTGTTACGTTATATGGTATAACGTTATAACGTATTACGTTATATGGTATAACGTTATAATGTATTACGTTATAAGGTATAATGTTATAACGTATTGCGTTATATAACATAACGTTATAAGGTATTACGTTATATGGTATAACGTTATAACGTTTTACGTTATATAGTATAACATTATAAAGTATTACTTTATACAACATAACGTTATAACGTATTACGTTATATAACAGAACGTTATATGGTTTAACGCTATAACGCATTACGCCATATGGTATAACGTTATAACGTATTACGCTATATGGTATAACGTTATAACGTATTACTTTATACAACATAACGTTATAACGTATTACGTTATATGGTATAACGTTATAACGTATTACGTTATATGGTATAACGTTATAACGTATTACGTTATAAGGTATAATGTTATAACGTATTGCGTTATATAACATAACGTTCTAACGTATTACGTTATATGGTATAACGATATAACGTATTACGTTATATGGTATAACTTTATAACGTATTACGTTATATGGTATAACGTTATAACGTATTACGTTATATGGTATAACGTTATAACGTATTACGTTATATGGTATAACGTTATATGGTATAACGCTATAACGTATTACGCTATATGGTATAACGCAATAACGTATTACGCTATATGGTATAACGTTATAACGTATTACGTTATATGGTATAAAGTTATAACGTATTACGTTATATGGTATAACGTTATAACGTATTACGTTATATGGTATAACGTTATAACGTATTACGTTATATGGTATAACGTTATAACGTATTACGTTATATGGTATAACGTTATAACGTATTACGTTATATGGTATAACGTTATAACGTACTACGTTATAGGGTATAACGTTATATCGTACTACGTTATATGGTATAACGTTATATCGTATTACGTTATATGGTATAACGTTATAACGTATTACTTTATACAACATAACGTTATAACGTATTATGTTATATGGTATAACGATATAACGTATTACGTTATATGGTATAACGTTATAACGTATTACGTTATATGGTATAAAGTTATAACGTATTACGTTATATGGTATAACGTTATAACGTATTACGTTATATGGTATAACGTTATAACCTATTACGTTACATGGTATAACGTTATAACGTATTACGTTATATGGTATAGCGTTATAACGTATTACTTTATACAACATAACGTTATAACGTATTACGTTATATGGTATAACGACATAACGTATTACGTTATATGGTATAACGTTATAACGTATTACGTTATATGGTATAACGTTATAACGTATTACGTTATATGGTATAACGTTATAACGTATTACGTTATATGGTATAACGTTATAACGTATTACGCTATATGGTATAACGTTATAACGTATGACTTTATACAACATAACGTTATAACGTATTACGTTATATGGTATAACGATATAACGTATTACGTTATATGGTGTAACGTTATAACGTATTACGTTATATGGTATATCGTTATAACGTATTACGTTATATGGTATAACGTTATAACGTATTACGTTATATGGTATAACGTTATAACGTATTACTTTATACAACATAACGTTATAACGTATTACGTTATATGGTATAACGATATAACGTATTACGTTATATGGTATAACGTTATAACGTATTACGTTATATGGTATAACGTTATAACGTATTACGTTATATGGTATAACGTTATAACGTATTACGTTATATGGTATAACGTTATAACGTATTACGTTATATGGTATAACGTTATAACGTATTACGTTATATGGTATAACGTTATAACGTATTACGTTATATGGTATAACGTTATAACGTATTACGTTATATGGTATAACGTTATAACGTATTACGTTATATGGTATAACGTTATAACGTATTACGTTATATGGTATAACGTTATATGGTATAACGCTATGACGTATTACGCTATATGGTATAACGCTATAACGTATTACGTTATATGGTATAACGTTATAACGTATTACGTTATAAGGTATAATGTTATAACGTATTGCGTTATATAACATAACGTTATAACGTATTACGTTATATGGTATAACGTTATAACGTATTACGTTATATGGTAAAACGTTAAAACGTATTACGTTATATGGTATAACGTTATAACGTATTACGTTATAAGGTATACTGTTATAACGTATTGCGTTATATAGCATAACGTTATAACGTATTACGTTATATGGTATAACGTTATAACGTATTACGTTATATGGTATAACGTTATCACGTATTACGTTATATGGTATAACGTTATAACGTATTGCGTTATATAACATAACGTTATAACGTATTACGTTATATGGTATAACGTTATAACGTATTACGTTATATGGTATAACGTTATAACGTATTACGTTATATGGTATAACGTTATAACGTATTACGTTATATGGTATAACGTTATAACGTATTACGTTTTATGGTATAACGTTATAACGTATTACGTTATATGGTATAAAGTTATAACGTATTACGTTATATGGTATAACGTTATAACGTATTACGTTATATGGTATAACGTTATCACGTATTACGTTATATGGTATAACGTTATAACGTATTGCGTTATATAACATAACGTTATAACGTATTACGTTATATGGTATAACGTTATAACGTATTACGTTATATGGTATAACGTTATAATGTATTACGTTATAAGGTATAATGTTATAACGTATTGCGTTATATAACATAACGTTATAACGTATTACGTTATATGGTATAACGTTATAACGTATTACGTTATATGGTAAAACGTTATAACGTATTACTTTATACAACATAACGTTATAACGTATTACGTTATATGGTATAACGTTATAACGTATTACGTTATATGGTATAACTTTATAACGTATTACGTTATATGGTATAACGTTATAACGTATTACGTTATATGGTATAACGTTATAACGTATTACGTTATATGGTATAACGTTATAACGTATTACGTTATATGGTATAACGTTATATGGTATAACGCTATAACGTATTACGCTATATGGTATAACGCTATAACGTATTACGCTATATGGTATAACGTTATAACGTATTACGTTATATGGTATAACGTTATAACGTATTACGTTATAAGGTATAATGTTATATCGTATTGCGTTATATAACATAACGTTATAACGTATTACGTTATATGGTATAACGTTTTAAGGTATTACGTTATATGGTATAACATTATAACGTATTACGTTATATGGTATAACGTTATAACGTATTACGTTATATGGTATAACGTTATAACGTATTACGTTATATGGTATAACGTTATATGGTATAACGCTATGACGTATTACGCTATATGGTATAACGCTATAACGTATTACGTTATATGGTATAACGTTATAACGTATTACGTTATAAGGTATAATGTTATAACGTATTGCGTTATATAACATAACGTTATAACGTATTACGTTATATGGTATAACGTTATAACGTATTACGTTATATGGTATAACGTTATAACGTATTACGTTATATGGTATAACGTTATAACTTATTACGTTATATGGTATAACGTTATAACGTATTACGTTATATGGTATAACGTTATAACGTATTACGTTATATGGTATAACGTTATAACGTATTACGTTATATGGTATAACGTTATATGGTATAACGCTATGACGTATTACGCTATATGGTATAACGCTATAACGTATTACGTTATATGGTATAACGTTATAACGTATTACGTTATAAGGTATAATGTTATAACGTATTGCGTTATATAACATAACGTTATAACGTATTACGTTATATGGTATAACGTTATAACGTATTACGTTATATGGTAAAACGTTATAACGTATTACTTTATACAACATAACGTTATAACGTATTACGTTATATGGTATAACGTTATAACGTATTACGTTATATGGTATAACGTTATAACGTTTTACGTTATATGGTATAACGTTATATCGTATTACCTTATATGGTATAACGTTATAACGTATTACTTTATACAACATAACGTTTTAACGTATTACGTTATATGGTATAACGATATAACGTATTACGTTATATGGTATAACTTTATAACTTATTACGTTATATGGTATAACGTTATAACGTATTACGTTATATGGTATAACGTTATAACGTATTACGTTATATGGTATAACGTTATATGGTATAACGCTATAACGTATTACGCTATATGGTATAACGCTATAACGTATTACGCTATATGGTATAACGTTATAACGTATTACGTTATATGGTATAACGTTATAACGTATTACGTTATAAGGTATAATGTTATATCGTATTGCGTTATATAACATAACGTTATAACGTATTACGTTATATGGTATAACGTTTTAAGGTATTACGTTATATGGTATAACATTATAACGTATTACGTTATATGGTATAACGTTATAACGTATTACGTTATATGGTATAACGTTATAACGTATTACGTTATAAGGTATAATGTTATAACGTATTGCGTTATATAACATAACGTTATAACGTATTACGTTATATGGTATAACGTTATAACGTATTACGTTATATGGTAAAACGTTAAAACGTATTACGTTATATGGTATAACGTTATAACGTATTACGTTATAAGGTATACTGTTATAACGTATTGCGTTATATAGCATAACGTTATAACGTATTACGATATATGGTATAACGTTATAACGTATTACGTTATATGGTATAACGTTATCACGTATTACGTTATATGGTATAACGTTATAACGTATTGCGTTATATAACATAACGTTATAACGTATTACGTTATATGGTATAACGTTATAACGTATTACGTTATATGGTATAACGTTATAACGTATTGCGTTATATAACATAACGTTATAACGTATTACGTTATATGGTATAACGTTATAACGTATTACGTTATATGGTATAACGTTATAACGTATTACGTTATATGGTATAACGTTATAACGTATTACGTTATATGGTATAACGTTATAACGTATTACGTTTTATGGTATAACGTTATAACGTATTACGTTATATGGTATAAAGTTATAACGTATTACGTTATATGGTATAACGTTATAACGTATTACGTTATATGGTATAACGTTATAACGTGTTACGTTATATGGTATAACGTTATAACGTATTACGTTATATGGTATAACGTTATAATGTATTACGTTATAAGGTATAATGTTATAACGTATTGCGTTATATAACATAACGTTATAAGGTATTACGTTATATGGTATAACGTTATAACGTTTTACGTTATATAGTATAACATTATAAAGTATTACTTTATACAACATAACGTTATAACGTATTACGTTATATAACAGAACGTTATATGGTTTAACGCTATAACGCATTACGCCATATGGTATAACGTTATAACGTATTACGCTATATGGTATAACGTTATAACGTATTACTTTATACAACATAACGTTATAACGTATTACGTTATATGGTATAACGTTATAACGTATTACGTTATATGGTATAACGTTATAACGTATTACGTTATAAGGTATAATGTTATAACGTATTGCGTTATATAACATAACGTTCTAACGTATTACGTTATATGGTATAACGATATAACGTATTACGTTATATGGTATAACTTTATAACGTATTACGTTATATGGTATAACGTTATAACGTATTACGTTATATGGTATAACGTTATAACGTATTACGTTATATGGTATAACGTTATATGGTATAACGCTATAACGTATTACGCTATATGGTATAACGCAATAACGTATTACGCTATATGGTATAACGTTATAACGTATTACGTTATATGGTATAAAGTTATAACGTATTACGTTATATGGTATAACGTTATAACGTATTACGTTATATGGTATAACGTTATAACGTATTACGTTATATGGTATAACGTTATAACGTATTACGTTATATGGTATAACGTTATAACGTATTACGTTATATGGTATAACGTTATAACGTACTACGTTATATGGTATAACGTTATATCGTACTACGTTATATGGTATAACGTTATATCGTATTACGTTATATGGTATAACGTTATAACGTATTACTTTATACAACATAACGTTATAACGTATTATGTTATATGGTATAACGATATAACGTATTACGTTATATGGTATAACGTTATAACGTATTACGTTATATGGTATAAAGTTATAACGTATTACGTTATATGGTATAACGTTATAACGTATTACGTTATATGGTATAACGTTATAACCTATTACGTTACATGGTATAACGTTATAACGTATTACGTTATATGGTATAGCGTTATAACGTATTACTTTATACAACATAACGTTATAACGTATTACGTTATATGGTATAACGACATAACGTATTACGTTATATGGTATAACGTTATAACGTATTACGTTATATGGTATAACGTTATAACGTATTACGTTATATGGTATAACGTTATAACGTATTACGTTATATGGTATAACGTTATAACGTATTACGTTATATGGTATAACGTTATAACGTATTACGCTATATGGTATAACGTTATAACGTATTACTTTATACAACATAACGTTATAACGTATTACGTTATATGGTATAACGATATAACGTATTACGTTATATGGTATAATGTTATAACGTATTACGTTATATGGTATAACGTTATAACGTATTACGTTATATGGTATAACGTTATAACGTATTACGTTATATGGTATAACGTTATAACGTATTACTTTATACAACATAACGTTATAACGTATTACGTTATATGGTATAACGATATAACGTATTACGTTATATGGTATAACGTTATAACGTATTACGTTATATGGTATAACGTTATAACGTATTACGTTATATGGTATAACGTTATAACGTATTACGTTATATGGTATAACGTTATAACGTATTACGTTATATGGTATAACGTTATAACGTATTACGTTATATGGTATAACGTTATAACGTATTACGTTATATGGTATAACGTTATAACGTATTACGTTATATGGTATAACGTTATAACGTATTACGTTATATGGTATAACGTTATATGGTATAACGCTATGACGTATTACGCTATATGGTATAACGCTATAACGTATTACGTTATATGGTATAACGTTATAACGTATTACGTTATAAGGTATAATGTAATAACGTATTGCGTTATATAACATAACGTTATAACGTATTACGTTATATGGTATAACGTTATAACGTATTACGTTATATGGTAAAACGTTATAACGTATTACTTTATACAACATAACGTTATAACGTATTACGTTATATGGTATAACGTTATAACGTATTACGTTATATGGTATAACGTTATAACGTATTACGTTATATGGTATAACGTTATAACGTATTACGTTATATGGTATAACGTTATATCGTATTACCTTATATGGTATAACGTTATAACGTATTACTTTATACAACATAACGTTTTAACGTATTACGTTATATGGTATAACGATATAACGTATTACGTTATATGGTATAACTTTATAACGTATTACGTTATATGGTATAACGTTATAACGTATTACGTTATATGGTATAACGTTATAACGTATTACGTTATATGGTATAACGTTATATGGTATAACGCTATAACGTATTACGCTATATGGTATAACGCTATAACGTATTACGCTATATGGTATAACGTTATAACGTATTACGTTATATGGTATAACGTTATAACGTATTACGTTATAAGGTATAATGTTATATCGTATTGCGTTATATAACATAACGTTATAACGTATTACGTTATATGGTATAACGTTTTAAGGTATTACGTTATATGGTATAACGTTATAACGTATTACGTTATATGGTATAACGTTATAACGTATTACGTTATATGGTATAACGTTATAACGTATTACGTTATATGGTATAACGTTATAACGTATTACGTTATATGGTATAACGTTATAACGTACTACGTTATATGGTATAACGTTATATCGTATTACGTTATATGGTATAACGTTATAACGTATTACTTTATACAACATAACGTTATAACGTATTATGTTATATGGTATAACGATATAACGTATTACGTTATATGGTATAACGTTATAACGTATTACGTTATATGGTATAAAGTTATAACGTATTACGTTATATGGTATAACGTTATAACGTATTACGTTATATGGTATAACGTTATAACGTATTACGTTACATGGTATAACGTTATAACGTATTACGTTATATGGTATAGCGTTATAACGTATTACTTTATACAACATAACGTTATAACGTATTACGTTATATGGTATAACGACATAACGTATTACGTTATATGGTATAACGTTATAACGTATTACGTTATATGGTATAACGTTATAACGTATTACGTTATATGGTATAACGTTATAACGTATTACGTTATATGGTATAACGTTATAACGTATTACGTTATATGGTATAACGTTATAACGTATTACGTTATATGGTATAATGTTATAACGTATTGCGTTATATAACATAACGTTATAACGTATTACGTTATAGGGTATAATGTTATAACGTATTGCGTTATATAACATAACGTTATAACGTATTACGTTATACGGTATAACGTTATAACGTATTGCGTTATATAACATAACGTTATAACGTATTACGTTATATGGTATAACGTTATAACGTATTACGTTATATGGTATAACGTTATAACGTATTACGTTTTATGGTATAACGTTATAACGTATTACGTTATATGGTATAAAGTTATAACGTATTACGCTATACGGTATAACGTTATAACGTATTACGTTATATGGTATAACGTTATAACGTGTTACGTTATAAGGTATAATGTTATATCGTATTGCGTTATATAACATAACGTTATAACGTATTACGTTATATGGTATAACGTTTTAAGGTATTACGTTATATGGTATAACATTATAACGTATTACGTTATATGGTATAACGTTATAACGTATTACGTTATATGGTATAACGTTATAACGTATTACGTTATATGGTATAACGTTATAACGTATTACGTTATATGGTATAACGTTATAACGTACTACGTTATATGGTATAACGTTATATCGTATTACGTTATATGGTATAACGTTATAACGTATTACTTTATACAACATAACGTTATAACGTATTATGTTATATGGTATAACGATATAACGTATTACGTTATATGGTATAACGTTATAACGTATTACGTTATATGGTATAAAGTTATAACGTATTACGTTATATGGTATAACGTTATAACGTATTACGTTATATGGTATAACGTTATAACGTATTACGTTACATGGTATAACGTTATAACGTATTACGTTATATGGTATAGCGTTATAACGTATTACTTTATACAACATAACGTTATAACGTATTACGTTATATGGTATAACGACATAACGTATTACGTTATATGGTATAACGTTATAACGTATTACGTTATATGGTATAACGTTATAACGTATTACGTTATATGGTATAACGTTATAACGTATTACGTTATATGGTATAACGTTATAACGTATTACGTTATATGGTATAACGTTATAACGTATTACGTTATATGGTATAATGTTATAACGTATTGCGTTATATAACATAACGTTGTAACGTATTACGTTATAGGGTATAATGTTATAACGTATTGCGTTATATAACATAACGTTATAACGTATTACGTTATACGGTATAACGTTATAACGTATTGCGTTATATAACATAACGTTATAACGTATTACGTTATATGGTATAACGTTATAACGTATTACGTTATATGGTATAACGTTATAACGTATTACGTTTTATGGTATAACGTTATAACGTATTACGTTATATGGTATAAAGTTATAACGTATTACGCTATACGGTATAACGTTATAACGTATTACGTTATATGGTATAACGTTATAACGTGTTACGTTATATGGTATAACGTTATAACGTATTACGTTATATGGTATAACGTTATAACGTATTACGTTATATGGTATAACGTTATAACGTATTACGTTATATGGTATAACGTTATATGGTATAACGCTATGACGTATTACGCTATATGGTATAACGCTATAACGTATTACGTTATATGGTATAACGTTATAACGTATTACGTTATAAGGTATAATGTAATAACGTATTGCGTTATATAACATAACGTTATAACGTATTACGTTATATGGTATAACGTTATAACGTATTACGTTATATGGTAAAACGTTATAACGTATTACTTTATACAACATAACGTTATAACGTATTACGTTATATGGTATAACGTTATAACGTATTACGTTATATGGTATAACGTTATAACGTATTACGTTATATGGTATAACGTTATAACGTATTACGTTATATGGTATAACGTTATATCGTATTACCTTATATGGTATAACGTTATAACGTATTACTTTATACAACATAACGTTTTAACGTATTACGTTATATGGTATAACGATATAACGTATTACGTTATATGGTATAACTTTATAACGTATTACGTTATATGGTATAACGTTATAACGTATTACGTTATATGGTATAACGTTATAACGTATTACGTTATATGGTATAACGTTATATGGTATAACGCTATAACGTATTACGCTATATGGTATAACGCTATAACGTATTACGCTATATGGTATAACGTTATAACGTATTACGTTATATGGTATAACGTTATAACGTATTACGTTATAAGGTATAATGTTATATCGTATTGCGTTATATAACATAACGTTATAACGTATTACGTTATATGGTATAACGTTTTAAGGTATTACGTTATATGGTATAACATTATAACGTATTACGTTATATGGTATAACGTTATAACGTATTACGTTATATGGTATAACGTTATAACGTATTACGTTATATGGTATAACGTTATAACGTATTACGTTATATGGTATAACGTTATAACGTACTACGTTATATGGTATAACGTTATATCGTATTACGTTATATGGTATAACGTTATAACGTATTACTTTATACAACATAACGTTATAACGTATTATGTTATATGGTATAACGATATAACGTATTACGTTATATGGTATAACGTTATAACGTATTACGTTATATGGTATAAAGTTATAACGTATTACGTTATATGGTATAACGTTATAACGTATTACGTTATATGGTATAACGTTATAACGTATTACGTTACATGGTATAACGTTATAACGTATTACGTTATATGGTATAGCGTTATAACGTATTACTTTATACAACATAACGTTATAACGTATTACGTTATATGGTATAACGACATAACGTATTACGTTATATGGTATAACGTTATAACGTATTACGTTATATGGTATAACGTTATAACGTATTACGTTATATGGTATAACGTTATAACGTATTACGTTATATGGTATAACGTTATAACGTATTACGTTATATGGTATAACGTTATAACGTATTACGTTATATGGTATAATGTTATAACGTATTGCGTTATATAACATAACGTTATAACGTATTACGTTATAGGGTATAATGTTATAACGTATTGCGTTATATAACATAACGTTATAACGTATTACGTTATACGGTATAACGTTATAACGTATTGCGTTATATAACATAACGTTATAACGTATTACGTTATATGGTATAACGTTATAACGTATTACGTTATATGGTATAACGTTATAACGTATTACGTTTTATGGTATAACGTTATAACGTATTACGTTATATGGTATAAAGTTATAACGTATTACGCTATACGGTATAACGTTATAACGTATTACGTTATATGGTATAACGTTATAACGTGTTACGTTATAAGGTATAATGTTATATCGTATTGCGTTATATAACATAACGTTATAACGTATTACGTTATATGGTATAACGTTATAAGGTATTACGTTATATGGTATAACATTATAACGTATTACGTTATATGGTATAACGTTATAACGTATTACGTTATATGGTATAACGTTATAACGTATTACGTTATATGGTATAACGTTATAACGTATTACGTTATATGGTATAACGTTATAACGTACTACGTTATATGGTATAACGTTATATCGTATTACGTTATATGGTATAACGTTATAACGTATTACTTTATACAACATAACGTTATAACGTATTATGTTATATGGTATAACGATATAACGTATTACGTTATATGGTATAACGTTATAACGTATTACGATATATGGTATAAAGTTATAACGTATTACGTTATATGGTATAACGTTATAACGTATTACGTTATATGGTATAACGTTATAACGTATTACGTTACATGGTATAACGTTATAACGTATTACGTTATATGGTATAGCGTTATAACGTATTACTTTATACAACATAACGTTATAACGTATTACGTTATATGGTATAACGACATAACGTATTACGTTATATGGTATAACGTTATAACGTATTACGTTATATGGTATAACGATATAACGTATTACGTTATATGGTATAACGTTATAACGTATTACGTTATATGGTATAACGTTATATCGTATTACGTTATATGGTATAACGTTATAACGTATTACTTTATACAACATAACGTTATAACGTATTATGTTATATGGTATAACGATATAACGTATTACGTTATATGGTATAACGTTATAACGTATTACGTTATATGGTATAAAGTTATAACGTATTACGTTATATGGTATAACGTTATAACGTATTACGTTATATGGTATAACGTTATAACGTATTACGTTACATGGTATAACGTTATAACGTATTACGTTATATGGTATAGCGTTATAACGTATTACTTTATACAACATAACGTTATAACGTATTACGTTATATGGTATAACGTTATAACGTATTACTTTACACAACATAACGTTATAACGTATTACGTTATATGGTATAACGATATAACGTATTACGTTATATGGTATAACGTTATAACGTATTACGTTATATGGTATAACGTTATAACGTATTACGTTATATGGTATAACGTTATAACGTATTACGTTATATGGTATAACGTTATAACGTATTACTTTATACAACATAACGTTATAACGTATTACGTTATATGGTATAACGATATAACGTATTACGTTATATGGTATAACGTTATAACGTATTACGTTATATGGTATAACGTTATAACGTATTACGTTATATGGTATAACGTTATAACGTTTTACGTTATATGGTATAACGTTATAACGTATTACGTTATATGGTATAACGTTATAACGTATTACGTTATATGGTATAACGTTATAACGTATTACGTTATATGGTATAACGTTATAACGTATTACGTTATATGGTATAACGTTATATGGTATAACGCTATGACGTATTACGCTATATGGTATAACGCTATAACGTATTACGTTATATGGTATAACGTTATAACGTATTACGTTATAAGGTATAATGTTATAACGTATTGCGTTATATAACATAACGTTATAACGTATTACGTTATATGGTATAACGTTATAACGTATTACGTTATATGGTAAAACGTTATAACGTATTACGTTATATGGTATAACGCTATAACGTATTACGTTATAAGGTATACTGTTATAACGTATTGCGTTATATAGCATAACGTTATAACGTATTACGTTATATGGTATAACGTTATAACGTATTACGTTATATGGTATAACGTTATAACGTATTACGTTATATGGTATAACGTTATATGGTATAACGCTATAACGTATTACGCTATATGGTATAACGCTATAACGTATTACGCTATATGGTATAACGTTATAACGTATTACGTTATATGGTATAACGTTATAACGTATTACGTTATAAGGTATAATGTTATATCGTATTGCGTTATATAACATAACGTTATAACGTATTACGTTATATGGTATAACGTTTTAAGGTATTACGTTATATGGTATAACATTATAACGTATTACGTTATATGGTATAACGTTATAACGTATTACGTTATATGGTATAACGTTATAACGTATTACGTTATATGGTATAACGTTATAACGTATTACGTTATATGGTATAACGTTATATGGTATAACGCTATAACGTATTACGCTATATGGTATAACGCTATAACGTATTACGCTATATGGTATAACGTTATAACGTTATAACGTATTACGTTATAAGGTATAATGTTATATCGTATTGCGTTATATAACATAACGTTATAACGTATTACGTTATATGGAATAACGTTTTAAGGTATTACGTTATATGGTATAACATTATAACGTATTACGTTATATGGTATAACGTTATAACGTATTACGTTATATGGTATAACGTTATAACGTATTACGTTATATGGTATAACGCTATGACGTATTACGCTATATGGTATAACGCTATAACGTATTACGTTATATGGTATAACGTTATAACGTATTACGTTATAAGGTATAATGTTATAACGTATTGCGTTATATAACATAACGTTATAACGTATTACGTTATATGGTATAACGTTATAACGTATTACGTTATAAGGTATAATGTTATATCGTATTGCGTTATATAACATAACGTTATAACGTATTACGTTATATGGTATAACGTTATATGGTATAACGCTATAACGTATTACGCTATATGGTATAACGCTATAACGTATTACGCTATATGGTATAACGTTATAACGTATTACGTTATATGGTATAACGTTATAACGTATTACGTTATATGGTATAACGTTATAACGTATTACGTTATATGGTATAACGTTATAACGTATTACGTTATATGGTATAACGTTATAACGTATTACGTTATATGGTATAACGTTATAACGTATTACGTTATATGGTATAACGTTATAACGTATTACGTTATATGGTATAACGTTATAACGTATTACGTTATATGGTATAACGTTATATGGTATAACGCTATGACGTATTACGCTATATGGTATAACGCTATAACGTATTACGTTATATGGTATAACGTTATAACGTATTACGTTATAAGGTATAATGTTATAACTTATTGCGTTATATAACATAACGTTATAACGTATTACGTTATATGGTATAACGTTATAACGTATTACGTTATATGGTAAAACGTTATAACGTATTACTTTATACAACATAACGTTATAACGTATTACGTTATATGGTATAACGTTATAACGTATTACGTTATATGGTATAACGTTATAACGTATTACGTTATATGGTATAACGTTATAACGTATTACGTTATATGGTATAACGTTATATGGTATAACGCTATAACGTATTACGCTATATGGTATAACGCTATAACGTATTACGCTATATGGTATAACGTTATAACGTATTACGTTATATGGTATAACGTTATAACGTATTACGTTATAAGGTATAATGTTATATCGTATTGCGTTATATAACATAACGTTATAACGTATTACGTTATATGGTATAACGTTTTAAGGTATTACGTTATATGGTATAACATTATAACGTATTACGTTATATGGTATAACGTTATAACGTATTACGTTATATGGTATAACGTTATAACGTATTACGTTATATGGTATAACGTTATAACGTATTACGTTATATGGTATAACGTTATATGGTATAACGCTATAACGTATTACGCTATATGGTATAACGCTATAACGTATTACGCTATATGGTATAACGTTATAACGTATTACGTTATATGGTATAACGTTATATGGTATAACGCTATAACGTATTACGCTATATGGTATAACGCTATAACGTATTACGCTATATGGTATAACGTTATAACGTATTACGTTATATGGTATAACGTTATAACGTATTACGTTATATGGTATAACGTTATAACGTATTACGTTATATGGTATAACGTTATATGGTATAACGCTATGACGTATTACGCTATATGGTATAACGCTATAACGTATTACGTTATATGGTATAACGTTATAACGTATTACGTTATAAGGTATAATGTTATAACGTATTGCGTTATATAACATAACGTTATAACGTATTACGTTATATGGTATAACGTTATAACGTATTACGTTATAAGGTATAATGTTATATCGTATTGCGTTATATAACATAACGTTATAACGTATTACGTTATATGGTATAACGTTTTAAGGTATTACGTTATATGGTATAACATTATAACGTATTACGTTATATGGTATAACGTTATAACGTATTACGTTATATGGTATAACGTTATAACGTATTACGTTATATGGTATAACGTTATATGGTATAACGCTATGACGTATTACGCTATATGGTATAACGCTATAACGTATTACGTTATATGGTATAACGTTATAACGTATTACGTTATAAGGTATAATGTTATAACGTATTGCGTTATATAACATAACGTTATAACGTATTACGTTATATGGTATAACGTTATAACGTATTACGTTATATGGTAAAACGTTAAAACGTATTACGTTATATGGTATAACGTTATAACGTATTACGTTATAAGGTATACTGTTATAACGTATTGCGTTATATAGCATAACGTTATAACGTATTACGTTATATGGTATAACGTTATAACGTATTACGTTATATGGTATAACGTTATCACGTATTACGTTATATGGTATAACGTTATAACGTATTGCGTTATATAACATAACGTTATAACGTATTACGTTATATGGTATAACGTTATAACGTATTACGTTATATGGTATAACGTTATAACGTATTACGTTATATGGTATAACGTTATAACGTATTACGTTATATGGTATAACGTTATAACGTATTACGTTTTATGGTATAACGTTATAACGTATTACGTTATATGGTATAAAGTTATAACGTATTACGTTATATGGTATAACGTTATAACGTATTACGTTATATGGTATAACGTTATCACGTATTACGTTATATGGTATAACGTTATAACGTATTGCGTTATATAACATAACGTTATAACGTATTACGTTATATGGTATAACGTTATAACGTATTACGTTATATGGTATAACGTTATAATGTATTACGTTATAAGGTATAATGTTATAACGTATTGCGTTATATAACATAACGTTATAACGTATTACGTTATATGGTATAACGTTATAACGTATTACGTTATATGGTAAAACGTTATAACGTATTGCGTTATATAACATAACGTTATAACGTATTACGTTATATGGTATAACGTTATAACGTATTACGTTATATGGTATAACGTTATAATGTATTACGTTATAAGGTATAATGTTATAACGTATTGCGTTATATAACATAACGTTATAACGTATTACGTTATATGGTATAACGTTATAACGTATTACGTTATATGGTAAAACGTTATAACGTATTACTTTATACAACATAACGTTATAACGTATTACGTTATATGGTATAACGTTATAACGTATTACGTTATATGGTATAACGTTATAACGTATTACGTTATATGGTATAACGTTATAACGTATTACGTTATATGGTATAACGTTATATCGTATTACCTTATATGGTATAACGTTATAACGTATTACTTTATACAACATAACGTTTTAACGTATTACGTTATATGGTATAACGATATAACGTATTACGTTATATGGTATAACTTTATAACGTATTACGTTATATGGTATAACGTTATAACGTATTACGTTATATGGTATAACGTTATAACGTATTACGTTATATGGTATAACGTTATAACGTATTACGTTATATGGTATAACGTTATATGGTATAACGCTATAACGTATTACGCTTTATGGTATAACGCTATAACGTATTACGCTATATGTTATAACGTTATAACGTATTACGTTATATGGTATAACGTTATAACGTATTACGTTATAAGGTATAATGTTATATCGTATTGCGTTATATAACATAACGTTATAACGTATTACGTTATATGGTATAACGTTTTAAGGTATTACGTTATATGGTATAACATTATAACGTATTACGTTATATGGTATAACGTTATAACGTATTACGTTATATGGTATAACGTTATAACGTATTACGTTATATGGTATAACGTTATATGGTATAACGCTATGACGTATTACGCTATATGGTATAACGCTATAACGTATTACGTTATATGGTATAACGTTATAACGTATTACGTTATAAGGTATAATGTTATAACGTATTGCGTTATATAACATAACGTTATAACGTATTACGTTATATGGTATAACGTTATAACGTATTACGTTATATGGTAAAACGTTATAACGTATTACTTTATACAACATAACGTTATAACGTATTACGTTATATGGTATAACGTTATAACGTATTACGTTATATGGTATAACGTTATAACGTATTACGTTATATGGTATAACGTTATAACGTATTACGTTATATGGTATAACGTTATAACGTATTACGTTATATGGTATAACGTTATAACGTATTACGTTATATGGTATAACGTTATATGGTATAACGCTATGACGTATTACGCTATATGGTATAACGCTATAACGTATTACGTTATATGGTATAACGTTATAACGTATTACGTTATAAGGTATAATGTTATAACGTATTGCGTTATATAACATAACGTTATAACGTATTACGTTATATGGTATAACGTTATAACGTATTACGTTATATGGTAAAACGTTATAACGTATTACTTTATACAACATAACGTTATAACGTATTACGTTATATGGTATAACGTTATAACGTATTACGTTATATGGTATAACGTTATAACGTATTACGTTATATGGTATAACGTTATATCGTATTACCTTATATGGTATAACGTTATAACGTATTACTTTATACAACATAACGTTTTAACGTATTACGTTATATGGTATAACGATATAACGTATTACGTTATATGGTATAACTTTATAACGTATTACGTTATATGGTATAACGTTATAACGTATTACGTTATATGGTATAACGTTATATGGTATAACGCTATGACGTATTACGCTATATGGTATAACGCTATAACGTATTACGTTATATGGTATAACGTTATAACGTATTACGTTATAAGGTATAATGTTATAACGTATTGCGTTATATAACATAACGTTATAACGTATTACGTTACATGGTATAACGTTATAACGTATTACGTTATATGGTAAAACGTTAAAACGTATTACGTTATATGGTATAACGTTATAACGTATTACGTTATAAGGTATACTGTTATAACGTATTGCGTTATATAGCATAACGTTATAACGTATTACGTTATATGGTATAACGTTATAACGTATTACGTTATATGGTATAACGTTATCACGTATTACGTTATATGGTATAACGTTATAACGTATTGCGTTATATAACATAACGTTATAACGTATTACGTTATATGGTATAACGTTATAACGTATTACGTTATATGGTATAACGTTATAACGTATTACGTTATATGGTATAACGTTATAACGTATTACGTTATATGGTATAACGTTATAACGTATTACGTTTTATGGTATAACGTTATAACGTATTACGTTATATGGTATAAAGTTATAACGTATTACGTTATATGGTATAACCTTATAACGTATTACGTTATATGGTATAACGTTATAACGTGTTACGTTATATGGTATAACGTTATAACGTATTACGTTATATGGTATAACGTTATAATGTATTACGTTATAAGGTATAATGTTATAACGTATTGCGTTATATAACATAACGTTATAAGGTATTACGTTATATGGTATAACGTTATAACGTTTTACGTTATATAGTATAACATTATAAAGTATTACTTTATACAACATAACGTTATAACGTATTACGTTATATAACAGAACGTTATATGGTTTAACGCTATAACGCATTACGCCATATGGTATAACGTTATAACGTATTACGCTATATGGTATAACGTTATAACGTATTACTTTATACAACATAACGTTATAACGTATTACGTTATATGGTATAACGTTATAACGTATTACGTTATATGGTATAACGTTATAACGTATTACGTTATAAGGTATAATGTTATAACGTATTGCGTTATATAACATAACGTTCTAACGTATTACGTTATATGGTATAACGATATAACGTATTACGTTATATGGTATAACTTTATAACGTATTACGTTATATGGTATAACGTTATAACGTATTACGTTATATGGTATAACGTTATAACGTATTACGTTATATGGTATAACGTTATATGGTATAACGCTATAACGTATTACGCTATATGGTATAACGCAATAACGTATTACGCTATATGGTATAACGTTATAACGTATTACGTTATATGGTATAAAGTTATAACGTATTACGTTATATGGTATAACGTTATAACGTATTACGTTATATGGTATAACGTTATAACGTATTACGTTATATGGTATAACGTTATAACGTATTACGTTATATGGTATAACGTTATAACGTATTACGTTATATGGTATAACGTTATAACGTACTACGTTATATGGTATAACGTTATATCGTACTACGTTATATGGTATAACGTTATATCGTATTACGTTATATGGTATAACGTTATAACGTATTACTTTATACAACATAACGTTATAACGTATTATGTTATATGGTATAACGATATAACGTATTACGTTATATGGTATAACGTTATAACGTATTACGTTATATGGTATAAAGTTATAACGTATTACGTTATATGGTATAACGTTATAACGTATTACGTTATATGGTATAACGTTATAACCTATTACGTTACATGGTATAACGTTATAACGCATTACGTTATATGGTATAGCGTTATAACGTATTACTTTATACAACATAACGTTATAACGTATTACGTTATATGGTATAACGACATAACGTATTACGTTATATGGTATAACGTTATAACGTATTACGTTATATGGTATAACGTTATAACGTATTACGTTATATGGTATAACGTTATAACGTATTACGTTATATGGTATAACGTTATAACGTATTACGTTATATGGTATAACGTTATAACGTATTACGCTATATGGTATAACGTTATAACGTATTACTTTATACAACATAACGTTATAACGTATTACGTTATATGGTATAACGATATAACGTATTACGTTATATGGTATAACGTTATAACGTATTACGTTATATGGTATAACGTTATAACGTATTACGTTATATGGTATAACGTTATAACGTATTACGTTATATGGTATAACGTTATAACGTATTACTTTATACAACATAACGTTATAACGTATTACGTTATATGGTATAACGATATAACGTATTACGTTATATGGTATAACGTTATAACGTATTACGTTATATGGTATAACGTTATAACGTATTACGTTATATGGTATAACGTTATAACGTATTACGTTATATGGTATAACGTTATAACGTATTACGTTATATGGTATAACGTTATAACGTATTACGTTATATGGTATAACGTTATAACGTATTACGTTATATGGTATAACGTTATAACGTATTACGTTATATGGTATAACGTTATAACGTATTACGTTATATGGTATAACGTTATAACGTATTACGTTATATGGTATAACGTTATATGGTATAACGCTATGACGTATTACGCTATATGGTATAACGCTATAACGTATTACGTTATATGGTATAACGTTATAACGTATTACGTTATAAGGTATAATGTTATAACGTATTGCGTTATATAACATAACGTTATAACGTATTACGTTATATGGTATAACGTTATAACGTATTACGTTATATGGTAAAACGTTATAACGTATTACTTTATACAACATAACGTTATAACGTATTACGTTATATGGTATAACGTTATAACGTATTACGTTATATGGTATAACGTTATAACGTATTACGTTATATGGTATAACGTTATAACGTATTACGTTATATGGTATAACGTTATATCGTATTACCTTATATGGTATAACGTTATAACGTATTACGTTATATGGTATAACGTTATAACGTATTACGTTATATGGTATAACGTTATATCGTATTACGTTATATGGTATAACTTTATAACGTATTACGTTATATGGTATAACGTTATAACGTATTACGTTATATGGTATAACGTTATAACGTATTACGTTATATGGTATAACGCTATAACGTATTACGCTATATGGTATAACGCTATAACGTATTACGCTATATGGTATAACGTTATAACGTATTACGTTATATGGTATAACGTTATAACGTATTACGTTATAAGGTATAATGTTATATCGTATTGCGTTATATAACATAACGTTTTAACGTATTACGTTATATGGTATAACGATATAACGTATTACGTTATATGGTATAACTTTATAACGTATTACGTTATATGGTATAACGTTATAACGTATTACGTTATATGGTATAACGCTATAACGTATTACGCTATATGGTATAACGCTATAACGTATTACGCTATATGGTATAACGTTATAACGTATTACGTTATATGGTATAACGTTATAACGTATTACGTTATAAGGTATAATGTTATATCGTATTGCGTTATATAACATAACGTTTTAACGTATTACGTTATATGGTATAACGATATAACGTATTACGTTATATGGTATAACTTTATAACGTATTGCGTTATATAACATAACGTTATAACGTATTACGTTATATGGTATAACGTTATAACGTATTACGTTATATGGTATAACGTTATAACGTATTACGTTTTATGGTATAACGTTATAACGTATTACGTTATATGGTATAAAGTTATAACGTATTACGCTATACGGTATAACGTTATAACGTATTACGTTATATGGTATAACGACATAACGTATTACGTTATATGGTATAACGTTATAACGTATTACGTTATATGGTATAACGATATAACGTATTACGTTATATGGTATAACGTTATAACGTATTACGTTATATGGTATAACGTTATATCGTATTACGTTATACAACATAACGTTTTAACGTATTACGTTATATGGTATAACGATATAACGTATTACGTTATATGGTATAACTTTATAACGTATTACGTTATATGGTATAACGTTATAACGTATTACGTTATATGGTATAACGTTATAACGTATTACGTTATATGGTAAAACGTTATAACGTATTACTTTATACAACATAACGTTATAACGTATTACGTTATATGGTATAACGTTATAACGTATTACGTTATATGGTATAACGTTATAACGTATTACGTTATATAGTATAACGTTATAACGTATTACGTTATATGGTATAACGTTATATCGTATTACCTTATATGGTATAACGTTATAACGTATTACTTTATACAACATAACGTTTTAACGTATTACGTTATATGGTATAACGATATAACGTATTACGTTATATGGTATAACTTTATAACGTATTACGTTATATGGTATAACGTTATAACGTATTACGTTATATGGTATAACGTTATAACGTATTACGTTATATGGTATAACGTTATATGGTATAACGCTATAACGTATTACGCTATATGGTATAACGCTATAACGTATTACGCTATATGGTATAACGTTATAACGTATTACGTTATATGGTATAACGTTATAACGTATTACGTTATAAGGTATAATGTTATATCGTATTGCGTTATATAACATAACGTTATAACGTATTACGTTATATGGTATAACGTTTTAAGGTATTACGTTATATGGTATAACATTATAACGTATTACGTTATATGGTATAACGTTATAACGTATTACGTTATATGGTATAACGTTATAACGTATTACGTTATATGGTATAATGTTATAACGTATTGCGTTATATAACATAACGTTATAACGTATTACGTTATAGGGTATAATGTTATAACGTATTGCGTTATATAACATAACGTTATAACGTATTACGTTATATGGTATAACGTTATAACGTATTACGTTTTATGGTATAACGTTATAACGTATTACGTTATATGGTATAAAGTTATAACGTATTACGCTATACGGTATAACGTTATAACGTATTACGTTATATGGTATAACGTTATAACGTATTACGTTATAAGGTATAATGTTATATCGTATTGCGTTATATAACATAACGTTATAACGTATTACGTTATATGGTATAACGTTATAAGGTATTACGTTATATGGTATAACATTATAACGTATTACGTTATATGGTATAACGTTATAACGTATTACGTTATATGGTATAACGTTATAACGTATTACGTTATATGGTATAACGTTATAACGTATTACGTTATATGGTATAACGTTATAACGTACTACGTTATATGGTATAACGTTATATCGTATTACGTTATATGGTATAACGTTATAACGTATTACTTTATACAACATAACGTTATAACGTATTATGTTATATGGTATAACGATATAACGTATTACGTTATATGGTATAACGTTATAACGTATTACGTTATATGGTATAAAGTTATAACGTATTACGTTATATGGTATAACGTTATAACGTATTACGTTATATGGTATAACGTTATAACGTATTACGTTACATGGTATAACGTTATAACGTATTACGTTATATGGTATAGCGTTATAACGTATTACTTTATACAACATAACGTTATAACGTATTACGTTATATGGTATAACGTTATAACGTATTACGTTATATGGTATAACGTTATAACGTATTACGTTATATGGTATAACGTTATAACGTATTACGTTATATGGTATAACGTTATATCGTATTACCTTATATGGTATAACGTTATAACGTATTACTTTATACAACATAACGTTTTAACGTATTACGTTATATGGTATAACGATATAACGTATTACGTTATATGGTATAACTTTATAACGTATTACGTTATATGGTATAACGTTATAACGTATTACGTTATATGGTATAACGTTATAACGTATTACGTTATATGGTATAACGTTATATGGTATAACGCTATAACGTATTACGCTATATGGTATAACGCTATAACGTATTACGCTATATGGTATAACGTTATAACGTATTACGTTATATGGTATAACGTTATAACGTATTACGTTATAAGGTATAATGTTATATCGTATTGCGTTATATAACATAACGTTATAACGTATTACGTTATATGGTATAACGTTTTAAGGTATTACGTTATATGGTATAACATTATAACGTATTACGTTATATGGTATAACGTTATAACGTATTACGTTATATGGTATAACGTTATAACGTATTACGTTATATGGTATAATGTTATAACGTATTGCGTTATATAACATAACGTTATAACGTATTACGTTATAGGGTATAATGTTATAACGTATTGCGTTATATAACATAACGTTATAACGTATTACGTTATATGGTATAACGTTATAACGTATTGCGTTATATAACATAACGTTATAACGTATTACGTTATATGGTATAACGTTATAACGTATTACGTTATATGGTATAACGTTATAACGTATTACGTTTTATGGTATAACGTTATAACGTATTACGTTATATGGTATAAAGTTATAACGTATTACGCTATACGGTATAACGTTATAACGTATTACGTTATATGGTATAACGTTATAACGTATTACGTTATAAGGTATAATGTTATATCGTATTGCGTTATATAACATAACGTTATAACGTATTACGTTATATGGTATAACGTTATAAGGTATTACGTTATATGGTATAACATTATAACGTATTACGTTATATGGTATAACGTTATAACGTATTACGTTATATGGTATAACGTTATAACGTATTACGTTATATGGTATAACGTTATAACGTATTACGTTATATGGTATAACGTTATAACGTATTACTTTATACAACATAACGTTATAACGTATTATGTTATATGGTATAACGATATAACGTATTACGTTATATGGTATAACGTTATAACGTATTACGTTATATGGTATAAAGTTATAACGTATTACGTTATATGGTATAACGTTATAACGTATTACGTTATATGGTATAACGTTATAACGTATTACGTTACATGGTATAACGTTATAACGTATTACGTTATATGGTATAGCGTTATAACGTATTACTTTATACAACATAACGTTATAACGTATTACGTTATATGGTATAACGACATAACGTATTACGTTATATGGTATAACGTTATAACGTATTACGTTATATGGTATAACGATATAACGTATTACGTTATATGGTATAACGTTATAACGTATTACGTTATATGGTATAACGTTATATCGTATTACGTTATATGGTATAACGTTATAACGTATTACTTTATACAACATAACGTTATAACGTATTATGTTATATGGTATAACGATATAACGTATTACGTTATATGGTATAACGTTATAACGTATTACGTTATATGGTATAAAGTTATAACGTATTACGTTATATGGTATAACGTTATAACGTATTACGTTATATGGTATAACGTTATAACGTATTACGTTACATGGTATAACGTTATAACGTATTACGTTATATGGTATAGCGTTATAACGTATTACTTTATACAACATAACGTTATAACGTATTACGTTATATGGTATAACGTTATAACGTATTACTTTACACAACATAACGTTATAACGTATTACGTTATATGGTATAACGATATAACGTATTACGTTATATGGTATAACGTTATAACGTATTACGTTATATGGTATAACGTTATAACGTATTACGTTATATGGTATAACGTTATAACGTATTACGTTATATGGTATAACGTTATAACGTATTACTTTATACAACATAACGTTATAACGTATTACGTTATATGGTATAACGATATAACGTATTACGTTATATGGTATAACGTTATAACGTATTACGTTATATGGTATAACGTTATAACGTATTACGTTATATGGTATAACGTTATAACGTTTTACGTTATATAGTATAACGTTATAACGTATTACGTTATATGGTATAACGTTATAACGTATTACGTTATATGGTATAACGTTATAACGTATTACGTTATATGGTATAACGTTATAACGTATTACGTTATATGGTATAACGTTATATGGTATAACGCTATGACGTATTACGCTATATGGTATAACGCTATAACGTATTACGTTATATGGTATAACGTTATAACGTATTACGTTATATGGTAAAACGTTATAACGTATTACGTTATATGGTATAACGTTATAACGTATTACGTTATAAGGTATACTGTTATAACGTATTGCGTTATATAGCATAACGTTATAACGTATTACGTTATATGGTATAACGTTATAACGTATTACGTTATATGGTATAACGTTATCACGTATTACGTTATATGGTATAACGTTATAACGTATTGCGTTATATAACATAACGTTATAACGTATTACGTTATATGGTATAACGTTATAACGTATTACGTTATATGGTATAACGTTATAACGTATTACGTTATATGGTATAACGTTATAACGTATTACGTTATATGGTATAACGTTATAACGTATTACGTTTTATGGTATAACGTTATAACGTATTACGTTATATGGTATAAAGTTATAACGTATTACGTTATATGGTATAACGTTATAACGTATTACGTTATATGGTATAACGTTATAACGTGTTACGTTATATGGTATAACGTTATAACGTATTACGTTATATGGTATAACGTTATAATGTATTACGTTATAAGGTATAATGTTATAACGTATTGCGTTATATAACATAACGTTATAAGGTATTACGTTATATGGTATAACGTTATAACGTTTTACGTTATATAGTATAACATTATAAAGTATTACTTTATACAACATAACGTTATAACGTATTACGTTATATAACAGAACGTTATATGGTTTAACGCTATAACGCATTACGCCATATGGTATAACGTTATAACGTATTACGCTATATGGTATAACGTTATAACGTATTACTTTATACAACATAACGTTATAACGTATTACGTTATATGGTATAACGTTATAACGTATTACGTTATATGGTATAACGTTATAACGTATTACGTTATAAGGTATAATGTTATAACGTATTGCGTTATATAACATAACGTTCTAACGTATTACGTTATATGGTATAACGTTATAACGTAATCCGTTATATGGTATAACGTTATAACGTATTACGTTATATGGTATAACGTTATAACGTATTACGTTATATGGTATAGCGTTATATGGTATAACGCTATAACGTATTACGCTATATGGTATAACGCTATAACGTATTACGTTATATGGTATAACGTTATAACGTATTACGTTATAGGGTATAATGTTATAACGTATTGCGTTATATAACATAACGTTATAACGTATTACGTTATATGGTATAACGTTATAACGTATTGCGTTATATAACATAACGTTATAACGTATTACGTTATATGGTATAACGTTATAACGTATTACGTTATATGGTATAACGTTATAACGTATTACGTTATATGGTATAACGTTATAAAGTATTACGTTATAAGGTATAATGTTATAACGTATTGCGTTATATAACATAACGTTATAACGTATTACGTTATATGGTATAAAGTTATAACGTATTACGTTATATGGTATAACGTTATAACGTATTACGTTATATGGTATAACGTTATAACGTATTACGTTATATGGTATAGCGTTATAACGTATTACTTTATACAACATAACGTTATAACGTATTACGTTATATGGTATAACGATATAACGTATTACGTTATATGGTATAACGTTATAACGTATTACGTTATATGGTATAACGTTATAACGTATTACTTTATATGGTATAACGTCATAACGTATTGCGTTATATGGTATAACGTTATAACGTATTACGTTATATGGTATAACGTTATAACGTATTACGTTATATGGTATAAAGTTATAACGTATTACGTTAGATGGTATAACGTTATAACGTATTACGTTATATGGTATAACGTTATAACGTATTACGTTATATGGTATAACGTTATATCGTATTACGTTATATGGTATAACGTTATAACGTATTACTTTATACAACATAACGTTATAACGTATTACGTTATATGGTATAACGTTATAACGTATTACGTTATATGGTATAACGTTATAACGTATTACGTTATATGGTATAACGTTATAACGTGTTACGTTATATGGTATAACGTTATAACGTATTACGTTATATGGTATAACGTTATAACGTATTACGTTATATGGTATAACGTTATCACGTATTACGTTATATGGTATAACGTTATAACGTATTGCGTTATATAACATAACGTTATAACGTATTACGTTATATGGTATAACGTTATAACGTATTACGTTATATGGTATAACGTTATAACGTATTACGTTATATGGTATAACGTTATAACGTATTACGTTATATGGTATAACGTTATAACGTATTACGTTTTATGGTATAACGTTATAACGTATTACGTTATATGGTATAAAGTTATAACGTATTACGTTATATGGTATAACGTTATAACGTATTACGTTATATGGTATAACGTTATAACGTGTTACGTTATATGGTATAACGTTATAACGTATTACGTTATATGGTATAACGTTATAATGTATTACGTTATAAGGTATAATGTTATAACGTATTGCGTTATATAACATAACGTTATAAGGTATTACGTTATATGGTATAACGTTATAACGTTTTACGTTATATAGTATAACATTATAAAGTATTACTTTATACAACATAACGTTATAACGTATTACGTTATATAACAGAACGTTATATGGTTTAACGCTATAACGCATTACGCCATATGGTATAACGTTGTAACGTATTACGCTATATGGTATAACGTTATAACGTATTACTTTATACAACATAACGTTATAACGTATTACGTTATATGGTATAACGTTATAACGTATTACGTTATATGGTATAACGTTATAACGTATTACGTTATAAGGTATAATGTTATAACGTATTGCGTTATATAACATAACGTTCTAACGTATTACGTTATATGGTATAACGTTATAACGTAATCCGTTATATGGTATAACGTTATAACGTATTACGTTATATGGTATAACGTTATAACGTATTACGTTATATGGTATAGCGTTATATGGTATAACGCTATAACGTATTACGCTATATGGTATAACGCTATAACGTATTACGTTATATGGTATAACGTTATAACGTATTACGTTATAGGGTATAATGTTATAACGTATTGCGTTATATAACATAACGTTATAACGTATTACGTTATATGGTATAACGTTATAACGTATTGCGTTATATAACATAACGTTATAACGTATTACGTTATATGGTATAACGTTATAACGTATTACGTTATATGGTATAACGTTATAACGTATTACGTTATATGGTATAACGTTATAAAGTATTACGTTATAAGGTATAATGTTATAACGTATTGCGTTATATAACATAACGTTATAACGTATTACGTTATATGGTATAAAGTTATAACGTATTACGTTATATGGTATAACGTTATAACGTATTACGTTATATGGTATAACGTTATAACGTATTACGTTATATGGTATAGCGTTATAACGTATTACTTTATACAACATAACGTTATAACGTATTACGTTATATGGTATAACGATATAACGTATTACGTTATATGGTATAACGTTATAACGTATTACGTTATATGGTATAACGTTATATCGTATTACGTTATATGGTATAACGTTATAACGTATTACTTTATACAACATAACGTTATAACGTATTACGTTATATGGTATAACGTTATAACGTATTACGTTATATGGTATAACGTTATAACGTATTACGTTATATGGTATAACGTTATAACGTGTTACGTTATATGGTATAACGTTATAACGTATTACGTTATATGGTATAACGTTATAATGTATTACGTTATAAGGTATAATGTTATAACGTATTGCGTTATATAACATAACGTTATAAGGTATTACGTTATATGGTATAACGTTATAACGTTTTACGTTATATAGTATAACATTATAAAGTATTACTTTATACAACATAACGTCATAACGTATTACGTTATATAACAGAACGTTATATGTTTTAACGCTATAACGCATTACGCCATATGGTATAACGTTATAACGTATTACGCTATATGGTATAACGTTATAACGTATTACTTTATACAACATAACGTTATAACGTATTACGTTATATGGTATAACGTTATAACGTATTACGTTATATGGTATAACGTTATAACGTATTACGTTATAAGGTATAATGTTATAACGTATTGCGTTATATAACATAACGTTATAACGTATTACGTTATATGGTATAACGTTATAACGTAATCCGTTATATGGTATAACGTTATAACGTATTACGTTATATGGTATAACGTTATAACGTATTACGTTATATGGTATAGCGTTATATGGTATAACGCTATAACGTATTACGCTATATGGTATAACGTTATAACGTATTACGTTATATGGTATAACGTTATAACGTATTACGTTATATGGTATAACGTTATAAAGTATTACGTTATAAGGTATAATGTTATAACGTATTGCGTTATATAACATAACGTTATAACGTATTACGTTATATGGTATAAAGTTATAACGTATTACGTTATATGGTATAACGTTATAACGTATTACGTTATATGGTATAACGTTATAACGTATTACGTTATATGGTATAGCGTTATAACGTATTACTTTATACAACATAACGTTATAACGTATTACGTTATATGGTATAACGATATAACGTATTACGTTATATGGTATAACGTTATAACGTATTACGTTATATGGTATAACGTTATAACGTATTACTTTATATGGTATAACGTTATAACGTATTGCGTTATATGGTATAGCGCTATAACGTATTGCGTTATATGGTATAACGTTATAACGTATTACGTTATATGGTATAACGTTATAACGTATTACGTTATATGGTATAAAGTTATAACGTATTACGTTAGATGGTATAACGTTATAACGTATTACGTTATATGGTATAACGTTATAACGTATTACGTTATATGGTATAACGTTATATCGTATTACGTTATATGGTATAACGTTATAACGTATTACTTTATACAACATAACGTTATAACGTATTACGTTATATGGTATAACGTTATAACGTATTACGTTATATGGTATAACGTTATAACGTATTACGTTATATGGTATAACGTTATAACGTGTTACGTTATATGGTATAACGTTATAACGTATTACGTTATATGGTATAACGTTATAATGTATTACGTTATAAGGTATAATGTTATAACGTATTGCGTTATATAACATAACGTTATAAGGTATTACGTTATATGGTATAACGTTATAACGTTTTACGTTATATAGTATAACATTATAAAGTATTACTTTATACAACATAACGTTATAACGTATTACGTTATATAACAGAACGTTATATGGTTTAACGCTATAACGCATTACGCCATATGGTATAACGTTATAACGTATTACGCTATATGGTATAACGTTATAACGTATTACTTTATACAACATAACGTTATAACGTATTACGTTATATGGTATAACGTTATAACGTATTACGTTATATGGTATAACGTTATAACGTATTACGTTATAAGGTATAATGTTATAACGTATTACGTTATATGGTATAACGTTATAACGTATTACGTTATAAGGTATAATGTTATATCGTATTGCGTTATATAACATAACGTTATAACGTATTACGTTATATGGTATAACGTTATAAGGTATTACGTTATATGGTATAACGTTATAAGGTATTACGTTATATGGTATAACGTTATAACGTATTACGTTATATGGTATAGCGTTATAACGTATTACTTTATACAACATAACGTTATAACGTATTACGTTATATGGTATAACGATATAACGTATTACGTTATATGGTATAACTTTATAACGTATTACGTTATATGGTATAACGTTATAACGTATTACGTTATAAGGTATAATGTTATATCGTATTGCGTTATATAACATAACGTTATAACGTATTACGTTATATGGCATAGCGTTATAACGTATTACTTTATACAACATAACGTTATAACGTATTACGCTATATGGTATAACGTTATAACGTATTACTTTATACAACATAACGTTATAACGTATTACGTTATATGGTATAACGTTATAACGTATTACGTTATATGGTATAACGTTATAACGTATTACGTTATAAGGTATAATGTTATAACGTATTGCGTTATATAACATAATGTTCTAACGTATTACGTTATATGGTATAACGTTATAACGTAATCCGTTATATGGTATAACGTTATAACGTATTACGTTATATGGTATAACGTTATAACGTATTACGTTATATGGTATAGCGTTATATGGTATAACGCTATAACGTATTACGCTATATGGTATAACGCTATAACGTATTACGTTATATGGTATAACGTTATAACGTATTACGTTATAGGGTATAATGTTATAACGTATTGCGTTATATAACATAACGTTATAACGTATTACGTTATATGGTATAACGTTATAACGTATTGCGTTATATAACATAACGTTATAACGTATTACGTTACATGGTATAACGTTATAACGTATTACGTTATATGGTATAACGTTATAACGTATTACGTTATATGGTATAACGTTATAAAGTATTACGTTATAAGGTATAATGTTATAACGTATTGCGTTATATAACATAACGTTATAACGTATTACGTTATATGGTATAAAGTTATAACGTATTACGTTATATGGTATAACGTTATAACGTATTACGTTATATGGTATAACGTTATAACGTATTACGTTATATGGTATAGCGTTATAACGTATTACTTTATACAACATAACGTTATAACGTATTACGTTATATGGTATAACGATATAACGTATTACGTTATATGGTATAACGTTATAACGTATTACGTTATATGGTATAACGTTATAACGTATTACTTTATATGGTATAACGTCATAACGTATTGCGTTATATGGTATAGCGCTATAACGTATTGCGTTATATGGTATAACGTTATAACGTATTACGTTATATGGTATAACGTTATAACGTATTACGTTATATGGTATAAAGTTATAACGTATTACGTTAGATGGTATAACGTTATAACGTATTACGTTATATGGTATAACGTTATAACGTATTACGTTGTATGGTGTAACGTTATATCGTATTACGTTATATGGTATAACGTTATAACGTATTACTTTATACAACATAACGTTATAACGTATTACGTTATATGGTATAACGTTATAACGTATTACGTTATATGGTATAACTTTATAACGTATTACGTTATATGGTATAACGTTATAACGTGTTACGTTATATGGTATAACGTTATAACGTATTACGTTATATGGTATAACGTTATAATGTATTACGTTATAAGGTATAATGTTATAACGTATTGCGTTATATAACATAACGTTATAAGGTATTACGTTATATGGTATAACGTTATAACGTTTTACGTTATATAGTATAACATTATAAAGTATTACTTTATACAACATAACGTCATAACGTATTACGTTATATAACAGAACGTTATATGTTTTAACGCTATAACGCATTACGCCATATGGTATAACGTTATAACGTATTACGCTATATGGTATAACGTTATAACGTATTACTTTATACAACATAACGTTATAACGTATTACGTTATATGGTATAACGTTATAACGTATTACGTTATATGGTATAACGTTATAACGTATTACGTTATAAGGTATAATGTTATAACGTATTGCGTTATATAACATAACGTTATAACGTATTACGTTATATGGTATAACGTTATAACGTAATCCGTTATATGGTATAACGTTATAACGTATTACGTTATATGGTATAACGTTATAACGTATTACGTTATATGGTATAGCGTTATATGGTATAACGCTATAACGTATTACGCTATATGGTATAACGCTATAACGTATTACGTTATATGGTATAACGTTATAACGTATTACGTTATAGGGTATAATGTTATAACGTATTGCGTTATATAACATAACGTTATAACGTATTACGTTATATGGTATAACGTTATAACGTATTGCGTTATAAAACATAACGTTATAACGTATTACGTTATATGGTATAACGTTATAACGTATTACGTTATATGGTATAACGTTACAACGTATTACGTTATATGGTATAACGTTATAAAGTATTACGTTATAAGGTATAATGTTATAACGTATTGCGTTATATAACATAACGTTATAACGTATTACGTTATATGGTATAAAGTTATAACGTATTACGTTATATGGTATAACGTTATAACGTATTACGTTATATGGTATAACGTTATAACGTATTACGTTATATGGTATAGCGTTATAACGTATTACTTTATACAACATAACGTTATAACGTATTACGTTATATGATATAACGATATAACGTATTACGTTATATGGTATAACGTTATAACGTATTACGTTATATGGTATAACGTTATAACGTAATACTTTATATGGTATAACGTTATAACGTATTGCGTTATATGGTATAGCGCTATAACGTATTGCGTTATATGGTATAACGTTATAACGTATTACGTTATATGGTATAACGTTATAACGTATTACGTTATATGGTATAAAGTTATAACGTATTACGTTAGATGGTATAACGTTATAACGTATTACGTTATATGGTATAACGTTATAACGTATTACGTTATATGGTATAACGTTATATCGTATTACGTTATATGGTATAACGTTATAACGTATTACTTTATACAACATAACGTTATAACGTATTACGTTATATGGTATAACGTTATAACGTATTACGTTATATGGTATAACGTTATAACGTATTACGTTATATGGTATAACGTTATAACGTGTTACGTTATATGGTATAACGTTATAACGTATTACGTTATATGGTATAACGTTATAATGTATTACGTTATAAGGTATAATGTTATAACGTATTGCGTTATATAACATAACGTTATAAGGTATTACGTTATATGGTATAACGTTATAACGTTTTACGTTATATAGTATAACATTATAAAGTATTACTTTATACAACATAACGTTATAACGTATTACGTTATATAACAGAACGTTATATGGTTTAACGCTATAACGCATTACGCCATATGGTATAACGTTATAACGTATTACGCTATATGGTATAACGTTATAACGTATTACTTTATACAACATAACGTTATAACGTATTACGTTATATGGTATAACGTTATAACGTATTACGTTATATGGTATAACGTTATAACGTATTACGTTATAAGGTATAATGTTATAACGTATTGCGTTATATAACATAACGTTATAACGTATTACGTTATATGGTATAACGTTATAACGTATTACGTTATATGGTATAACGTTATAACGTATTACGTTTTATGGTATAACGTTATAACGTATTACGTTATATGGTATAAAGTTATAACGTATTACGCTATACGGTATAACGTTATAACGTATTACGTTATATGGTATAACGTTATAACGTATTACGTTATAAGGTATAATGTTATATCGTATTGCGTTATATAACATAACGTTATAACGTATTACGTTATATGGTATAACGTTATATGGTATAACATTATAACGTATTACGTTATATGGTATAACGTTATAACGTATTACGTTATATGGTATAACGTTATAACGTATTACGTTATATGGTATAACGTTATAACGTATTACGTTATATGGTATAACGTTATAACGTACTACGTTATATGGTATAACGTTATATCGTATTACGTTATATGGTATAACGTTATAACGTATTACTTTATACAACATAACGTTATAACGTATTATGTTATATAGTATAACGATATAACGTATTACGTTATATGGTATAACGTTATAACGTATTACGTTATATGGTATAAAGTTATAACGTATTACGTTATATGGTATAACGTTATAACGTATTACGTTATATGGTATAACGTTATAACGTATTACGTTACATGGTATAACGTTATAACGTATTACGTTATATGGTATAGCGTTATAACGTATTACTTTATACAACATAACGTTATAACGTATTACGTTATATGGTATAACGACATAACGTATTACGTTATATGGTATAACGTTATAACGTATTACGTTATATGGTATAACGTTATAACGTATTACGTTATATGGTATAACGTTATAACGTATTACGTTATATGGTATAACGTTATAACGTATTACGTTATATGGTATAACGTTATAACGTTTTACGTTATATAGTATAACGTTATAACGTATTACGTTATATGGTATAACGTTATAACGTATTACGTTATATGGTATAACGTTATAACGTACTACGTTATATGGTATAACGTTATAACGTATTACGTTATATGGTATAACGTTATATGGTATAACGCTATGACGTATTACGCTATATGGTATAACGCTATAACGTATTACGTTATATGGTATAACGTTATAACGTATTACGTTATAAGGTATAATGTTATAACGTATTGCGTTATATAACATAACGTTATAACGTATTACGTTATATGGTATAACGTTATAACGTATTACGTTATATGGTAAAACGTTATAACGTATTACGTTATATGGTATAACGTTATAACGTATTACGTTATAAGGTATACTGTTATAACGTATTGCGTTATATAGCATAACGTTATAACGTATTACGTTATATGGTATAAAGTTATAACGTATTACGTTATATGGTATAACGTTATAACGTATTACGTTATATGGTATAACGTTATAACGTATTACGTTATATGGTATAGCGTTATAACGTATTACTTTATACAACATAACGTTATAACGTATTACGTTATATGGTATAACGATATAACGTATTACGTTATATGGTATAACGTTATAACGTATTACGTTATATGGTATAACGTTATAACGTATTACTTTATATGGTATAGCGTTATATGGTATAACGCTATAACGTATTACGCTATATGGTATAACGCTATAACGTATTACGTTATATGGTATAACGTTATAACGTATTACGTTATAGGGTATAATGTTATAACGTATTGCGTTATATAACATAACGTTATAACGTATTACGTTATATGGTATAACGTTATAACGTATTGCGTTATATAACATAACGTTATAACGTATTACGTTATATGGTATAACGTTATAACGTATTACGTTATATGGTATAACGTTATAACGTATTACGTTATATGGTATAACGTTATAAAGTATTACGTTATAAGGTATAATGTTATAACGTATTGCGTTATATAACATAACGTTATAACGTATTACGTTATATGGTATAAAGTTATAACGTATTACGTTATATGGTATAACGTTATAACGTATTACGTTATATGGTATAACGTTATAACGTATTACGTTATATGGTATAGCGTTATAACGTATTACTTTATACAACATAACGTTATAACGTATTACGTTATATGGTATAACGATATAACGTATTACGTTATATGGTATAACGTTATAACGTATTACGTTATATGGTATAACGTTATAACGTATTACTTTATATGGTATAACGTTATAACGTATTGCGTTATATGGTATAGCGCTATAACGTATTGCGTTATATGGTATAACGTTATAACGTATTACGTTATATGGTATAACGTTATAACGTATTACGTTATATGGTATAAAGTTATAACGTATTACGTTAGATGGTATAACGTTATAACGTATTACGTTATATGGTATAACGTTATAACGTATTACGTTATATGGTATAACGTTATATCGTATTACGTTATATGGTATAACGTTATAACGTATTAATTTATACAACATAACGTTATAACGTATTACGTTATATGGTATAACGTTATAACGTATTACGTTATATGGTATAACGTTATAACGTATTACGTTATATGGTATAACGTTATAACGTATTACGTTATATGGTATAACGTTATAACGTATTACTTTATACAACATAACGTTATAACGTATTACGTTATATGGTATAACGATATAACGTATTACGTTATATGGTATAACGTTATAACGTATTACGTTATATGGTATAACGTTATAACGTATTACCTTATATGGTATAACGTTATAACGTATTGCGTTATATGGTATAGCGCTATAACGTATTGCGTTATATGGTATAACGTTATAACGTATTACGTTATATGGTATAACGTTATAACGTATTACGTTATATGGTATAAAGTTATAACGTATTACGTTAGATGGTATAACGTTATAACGTATTACGTTATATGGTATAACGTTATAACGTATTACGTTATATGGTATAACGTTATATCGTATTACGTTATATGGTATAACGTTATAACGTATTACTTTATACAACATAACGTTATAACGTATTACGTTATATGGTATAACGTTATAACGTATTACGTTATATGGTATAACGTTATAACGTATTACGTTATATGGTATAACGTTATAACGTGTTACGTTATATGGTATAACGTTATAACGTATTACGTTATATGGTATAACGTTATAATGTATTACGTTATAAGGTATAATGTTATAACGTATTGCGTTATATAACATAACGTTATAAGGTATTACGTTATATGGTATAACGTTATAACGTTTTACGTTATATAGTATAACATTATAAAGTATTACTTTATACAACATAACGTTATAACGTATTACGTTATATAACAGAACGTTATATGGTTTAACGCTATAACGCATTACGCCATATGGTATAACGTTATAACGTATTACGCTATATGGTATAACGTTATAACGTATTACTTTATACAACATAACGTTATAACGTATTACGTTATATGGTATAACGTTATAACGTATTACGTTATATGGTATAACGTTATAACGTATTACGTTATAAGGTATAATGTTATAACGTATTGCGTTATATAACATAACGTTATAACGTATTACGTTATATGGTATAACGTTATAACGTATTACGTTATATGGTATAACGTTATAACGTATTACGTTTTATGGTATAACGTTATAACGTATTACGTTATATGGTATAAAGTTATAACGTATTACGCTATACGGTATAACGTTATAACGTATTACGTTATATGGTATAACGTTATAACGTATTACGTTATAAGGTATAATGTTATATCGTATTGCGTTATATAACATAACGTTATAACGTATTACGTTATATGGTATAACGTTATAAGGTATTACGTTATATGGTATAACATTATAACGTATTACGTTATATGGTATAACGTTATAACGTATTACGTTATATGGTATAACGTTATAACGTATTACGTTATATGGTATAACGTTATAACGTATTACGTTATATGGTATAACGTTATAACGTACTACGTTATATGGTATAACGTTATATCGTATTACGTTATATGGTATAACGTTATAACGTATTACTTTATACAACATAACGATATAACGTATTATGTTATATGGTATAACGATATAACGTATTACGTTATATGGTATAACGTTATAACGTATTACGTTATATGGTATAAAGTTATAACGTATTACGTTATATGGTATAACGTTATAACGTATTACGTTATATGGTATAACGTTATAACGTATTACATTACATGGTATAACGTTATAACGTATTACGTTATATGGTATAGCGTTATAACGTATTACTTTATACAACATATCGTTATAACGTATTACGTTATATGGTATAACGACATAACGTATTACGTTATATGGTATAACGTTATAACGTATTACGTTATATGGTATAACGTTATAACGTATTACGTTATATGGTATAACGTTATAACGTATTACGTTATATGGTATAACGTTATAACGTATTACGTTATATGGTATAACGTTATAACGTATTACGCTATATGGTATAACGTTATAACGTATTACATTATACAACATAACGTTATAACGTATTACGTTATATGGTATAACGATATAACGTATTACGTTATATGGTATAACGTTATAACGTATTACGTTATATGGTATAACGTTATAACGTATTACGTTATATGGTATAACGTTATAACGTATTACGTTATATGGTATAACGTTATAACGTATTACTTTATACAACATAACGTTATAACGTATTACGTTATATGGTATAACGATATAACGTATTACGTTATATGGTATAACGTTATAACGTATTACGTTATATGGTATAACGTTATAACGTATTACGTTATATGGTATAACGTTATAACGTTTTACGTTATATAGTATAACGTTATAACGTATTACGTTATATGGTATAACGTTATAACGTATTACGTTATATGGTATAACGTTATAACGTATTACGTTATATGGTATAACGTTATAACGTATTACGTTATATGGTATAACGTTATATGGTATAACGCTATGACGTATTACGCTATATGGTATAACGCTATAACGTATTACGTTATATGGTATAACGTTATAACGTATTACGTTATAAGGTATAATGTTATAACGTATTGCGTTATATAACATAACGTTATAACGTATTACGTTATATGGTATAACGTTATAACGTATTACGTTATATGGTAAAACGTTATAACGTATTACGTTATATGGTATAACGTTATAACGTATTACGTTATAAGGTATACTGTTATAACGTATTGCGTTATATAGCATAACGTTATAACGTATTACGTTATATGGTATAACGTTATAACGTATTACGTTATATGGTATAACGTTATCACGTATTACGTTATATGGTATAACGTTATAACGTATTGCGTTATATAACATAACGTTATAACGTATTACGTTATATGGTATAACGTTATAACGTATTACGTTATATGGTATAACGTTATAACGTATTACGTTATATGGTATAACGTTATAACGTATTACGTTATATGGTATAACGTTATAACGTATTACGTTTTATGGTATAACGTTATAACGTATTACGTTATATGGTATAAAGTTATAACGTATTACGTTATATGGTATAACGTTATAACGTATTACGTTATATGGTATAACGTTATAACGTGTTACGTTATATGGTATAACGTTATAACGTATTACGTTATATGGTATAACGTTATAATGTATTACGTTATAAGGTATAATGTTATAACGTATTGCGTTATATAACATAACGTTATAAGGTATTACGTTATATGGTATAACGTTATAACGTTTTCCGTTATATAGTATAACATTATAAAGTATTACTTTATACAACATAACGTTATAACGTATTACGTTATATAACAGAACGTTATATGGTTTAACGCTATAACGCATTACGCCATATGGTATAACGTTATAACGTATTACGCTATATGGTATAACGTTATAACGTATTACGCTATATGGTATAACGCTATAACGTATTACGTTATATGGTATAACGTTATAACGTATTACGTTATATGGTATAACGTTATAAGGTATTGCGTTATATAACATAACGTTATAACGTATTACGTTATATGGTATAACGTTATAACGTATTACGTTATATGGTATAACGTTATAACGTATTACGTTATATGGTATAACGTTATAAAGTATTACGTTATAAGGTATAATGTTATAACGTATTGCGTTATATAACATAACGTTATAACGTATTACGTTATATGGTATAAAGTTATAACGTATTACGTTATATGGTATAACGTTATAACGTATTACGTTATATGGTATAACGTTATAACGTATTACGTTATATGGTATAGCGTTATAACGTATTACTTTATACAACATAACGTTATAACGTATTACGTTATATGGTATAACGATATAACGTATTACGTTATATGGTATAACGTTATAACGTATTACGTTATATGGTATAACGTTATAACGTATTACTTTATATGGTATAACGTTATAACGTATTGCGTTATATGGTATAGCGCTATAACGTATTGCGTTATATGGTATAACGTTATAACGTATTACGTTATATGGTATAACGTTATAACGTATTACGTTATATGGTATAAAGTTATAACGTATTGCGTTATATAACATAACGTTATAACGTATTACGTTATATGGTATAACGTTATAACGTAATCCGTTATATGGTATAACGTTATAACGTATTACGTTATATGGTATAACGTTATAACGTATTACGTTATATGGTATAACGTTATAACGTATTACGTTATATGGTATAACGTTATATGGTATAACGCTATAACGTATTACGCTATATGGTATAACGCTATAACGTATTACGTTATATGGTATAACGTTATAACGTATTACGTTATAGGGTATAATGTTATAACGTATTGCGTTATATAACATAACGTCATAACGTATTACGTTATATGGTATAACGTTATAACGTATTGCGTTATATAACATAACGTTATAACGTATTACGTTATATGGTATAACGTTATAACGTATTACGTTATATGGTATAACGTTATAACGTATTACGTTATATGGTATAACGTTATAAAGTATTACGTTATAAGGTATAATGTTATAACGTATTGCGTTATATAACATAACGTTATAACGTATTACGTTATATGGTATAAAGTTATAACGTATTACGTTATATGGTATAACGTTATAACGTATTACGTTATATGGTATAACGTTATAACGTATTACGTTATATGGTATAGCGTTATAACGTATTACTTTATACAACATAACGTTATAACGTATTACGTTATATGGTATAACGATATAACGTATTACGTTATATGGTATAACGTTATAACGTATTACGTTATATGGTATAACGTTATAACGTATTACTTTATATGGTATAACGTTATAACGTATTGCGTTATATGGTATAGCGCTATAACGTATTGCGTTATATGGTATAACGTTATAACGTATTACGTTATATGGTATAACGTTATAACGTATTACGTTATATGGTATAAAGTTATAACGTATTACGTTAGATGGTATAACGTTATAACGTATTACGTTATATGGTATAACGTTATAACGTATTACGTTATATGGTATAACGTTATATCGTATTACGTTATATGGTATATCGTTATAACGTATTACTTTATACAACATAACGTTTTAACGTATTACGTTATATGGTATAACGATATAACGTATTACGTTATATGGTATAACTTTATAACGTATTACGTTATATGGTATAACGTTATAACGTATTACGTTATATGGTATAACGTTATAACGTATTACGTTATATGGTATAACGTTATATGGTATAACGCTATAACGTATTACGCTATATGGTATAACGCTATAACGTATTACGCTATATGGTATAACGTTATAACGTATTACGTTATATGGTATAACGTTATAACGTATTACGTTATAAGGTATAATGTTATATCGTATTGCGTTATATAACATAACGTTATAACGTATTACGTTATATGGTATAACGTTATAAGGTATTACGTTATATGGTATAACATTATAACGTATTACGTTATATGGTATAACGTTATAACGTATTACGTTATATGGTATAATGTTATAACGTATTACGTTATATGGTATAACGTTATAACGTACTACGTTATATGGTATAACGTTATATCGTATTACGTTATATGGTATAACGTTATAACGTATTACTTTATACAACATAACGTTATAACGTATTATGTTATATGGTATAACGATATAACGTATTACGTTATATGGTATAACGTTATAACGTATTACGTTATATGGTATAAAGTTATAACGTATTACGTTATATGGTATAACGTTATAACGTATTACGTTATATGGTATAACGTTATAACGTATTACGTTACATGGTATAACGTTATAACGTATTACGTTATATGGTATAGCGTTATAACGTATTACTTTATACAACATAACGTTATAACGTATTACGTTATATGGTATAACGATATAACGTATTACGTTATATGGTATAACGTTATAACGTATTACGTTATATGGTATAACGTTATAACGTATTACGTTATATGGTATAACGTTATAACGTATTACGTTATATGGTATAACGTTATAACGTATTACGTTATATGGTATAACGTTATAACGTATTACGCTATATGGTATAACGTTATAACGTATTACTTTATACAACATAACGTTATAACGTATTACGTTATATGGTATAACGATATAACGTATTACGTTATATGGTATAACGTTATAACGTATTACGTTATATGGTATAACGTTATAACGTATTACGTTATATGGTATAACGTTATAACGTATTACGTTATATGGTATAACGTTATAACGTTTTACGTTATATAGTATAACATTATAAAGTATTACTTTATACAACATAACGTTATAACGTATTACGTTATATAACATAACGTTATATGGTTTAACGCTATAACGCATTACGCCATATGGTATAACGTTATAACGTATTACGTTATATGGTATAACGTTATAACGTATTACTTTATACAACATAACGTTATAACGTATTACGTTATATGGTATAACGTTATAACGTTTTACGTTATATGGTATAACGATATAACGTATTACGTTATATGGTATAACGTTATAACGTATTACGTTATATGGTATAACGTTATAACGTATTACGTTATATGGTATAACGTTATAACGTATTACGTTATATGGTATAACGTTATAACGTATTACTTTATACAACATAACGTTATAACGTATTACGTTATATGGTATAACGATATAACGTATTACGTTATATGGTATAACGTTATAACGTATTACGTTATATGGTATAACGTTGTAACGTATTACGTTATATGGTATAACGTTATAACGTTTTACGTTATATAGTATAACATTATAAAGTATTACTTTATACAACATAACGTTATAACGTATTACGTTATATAGCATAACTTTATATGGTTTAACGCTATAACGCATTACGCCATATGGTATAACGTTATAACGTATTACGTTATATGGTATAACGTTATAACGTATTACTTTATACAACATAACGTTATAACGTATTACGTTATATGGTATAACGTTATAACGTATTACGTTATATGGTATAACGTTATAACGTATTACGTTATAAGGTATAATGTTATAACGTATTGCGTTATATAACATAACGTTATAACGTATTACGTTATATGGTATAACGTTATAACGTATTACGTTATATGGTATAACGTTATAACGTATTACGTTATATGGTATAACGTTATATGGTATAACGCTATGACGTATTACGCTATATGGTATAACGCTATAACGTATTACGTTATATGGTATAACGTTATAACGTATTACGTTATAAGGTATAATGTTATAACGTATTGCGTTATATAACATAACGTTATAACGTATTACGTTATATGGTATAACGTTATAACGTATTACGTTATATGGTAAAACGTTATAACGTATTACGTTATATTGTATAACGTTATAACGTATTACGTTATAAGGTATACTGTTATAACGTATTGCGTTATATAGCATAACGTTATAACGTATTACGTTATATGGTATAAAGTTATAACGTATTACGTTATATGGTATAACGTTATAACGTATTACGTTATATGGTATAACGTTATAACGTGTTACGTTATATGGTATAACGTTATAACGTGTTGCGTTATATGGTATAACGTTATAACGTATTACGTTATATGGTATAACGTTATAATCTATTACGTTATAAGGTATAATGTTATAACGTATTGCGTTATATAACATAACGTTATAAGGTATTACGTTATATGGTATAACGTTATAACGTTTTACGTTATATAGTATACCATTATAAAGTATTACTTTATACAACATAACGTTATAACGTATTACGTTATATAACAGAACGTTATATGGTTTAACGCTATAACGCATTACGCCATATGGTATAACGTTATAACGTATTACGCTATATGGTATAACGTTATAACGTATTACTTTATACAACATAACGTTATAACGTATTACGTTATATGGTATAACGTTATAACGTATTACGTTATATGGTATAACGTTATAACGTATTACGTTATAAGGTATAATGTTATAACGTATTGCGTTATATAACATAACGTTATAACGTATTACGTTATATGGTATAACGTTATAACGTAATCCGTTATATGGTATAACGTTATAACGTATTACGTTATATGGTATAACGTTATAACGTATTACGTTATATGGTATAACGTTATAACGTATTACGTTATATGGTATAACGTTATATGGTATAACGCTATAACGTATTACGCTATATGGTATAACGCTATAACGTATTACGTTATATGGTATAACGTTATAACGTATTACGTTATAGGGTATAATGTTATAACGTATTGCGTTATATAACATAACGTTATAACGTATTACGTTATAAGGTATAATGTTATAACGTATTGCGTTATATAACATAACGTTATAACGTATTACGTTATATGATATAAAGTTATAACGTATTACGTTATATGGTATAACGTTATAACGTATTACGTTATATGGTATAACGTTATAACGTATTACGTTATATGGTATAGCGTTATAACGTATTACTTTATACAACATAACGTTATAACGTATTACGTTATATGGTATAACGATATAACGTATTACGTTATATGGTATAACGTTATAACGTATTACGTTATATGGTATAACGTTATAACGTATTACTTTATATGGTATAACGTTATAACGTATTGCGTTATATGGTATAGCGTTATAACGTATTACTTTATACAACATAACGTTATAACGTATTACGTTATATGGTATAACGATATAACGTATTACGTTATATGGTATAACGTTATAACGTATTACGTTATATGGTATAACGTTATAACGTATTACTTTATATGGTATAACGTTATAACGTATTGCGTTATATGGTATAGCGCTATAACGTATTGCGTTATATGGTATAACGTTATAACGTATTACGTTATATGGTATAACGTTATAACGTATTACGTTATATGGTATAAAGTTATAACGTATTGCGTTATATGGTATAGCGCTATAACGTATTGCGTTATATGGTATAACGTTATAACGTATTACGTTATATGGTATAACGTTATAACGTATTACGTTATATGGTATAAAGTTATAACGTATTACGTTAGATGGTATAACGTTATAACGTATTACGTTAGATGGTATAACGTTATAACGTATTACGATATATGGTATAACGTTATAACGTATTACGTTATATGGTATAACGTTATATCGTATTACGTTATATGGTATAACGTTATAACGTATTACTTTATACAACATAACGTTATAACGTATTACGTTATATGGTATAACGTTATAACGTATTACGTTATATGGTATAACGTTATAACGTATTACGTTATATGGTATAACGTTATAACGTGTTACGTTATATGGTATAACGTTATAACGTATTACGTTATATGGTATAACGTTATAATGTGTTACGTTATAAGGTATAATGTTATAACGTATTGCGTTATATAACATAACGTTATAAGGTATTACGTTATATGGTATAACGTTATAACGTTTTACGTTATATAGTATAACATTATAAAGTATTACTTTATACAACATAACGTTATAACGTATTACGTTATATAACAGAACGTTATATGGTTTAACGCTATAACGCATTACGCCATATGGTATAACGTTATAACGTATTACGCTATATGGTATAACGTTATAACGTATTACTTTATACAACATAACGTTATAACGTATTACGTTATATGGTATAACGTTATAACGTATTACGTTATATGGTATAACGTTATAACGTATTACGTTATAAGGTATAATGTTATAACGTATTGCGTTATATAACATAACGTTATAACGTATTACGTTATATGGTATAACGTTATAACGTAATCCGTTATATGGTATAACGTTATAACGTATTACGTTATATGGTATAACGTTATAACGTATTACGTTATATGGTATAACGTTATAACGTATTACGTTATATGGTATAACGTTATATGGTATAACGCTATAACGTATTACGCTATATGGTATAACGCTATAACGTATTACGTTATATGGTATAACGTTATAACGTATTACGTTATAGGGCATAATGTTATAACGTATTGCGTTATATAACATAACGTTATAACGTATTACGTTATATGGTATAACGTTATAACGTATTGCGTTATATAACATAACGTTATAACGTATTACGTTATATGGTATAACGTTATAACGTATTACGTTATATGGTATAACGTTATAACGTATTACGTTATAAGGTATAATGTTATAACGTATTGCGTTATATAACATAACGTTATAACGTATTACGTTATATGGTATAACGTTATAACGTATTACGTTATATGGTATAACGTTATAACGTATTACGTTATATGGTATAACGTTATAACGTATTACGTTATATGGTATAACGTTATAACGTATTACGTTATATGGTATAACGTTATATGGTATAACGCTATGACGTATTACGCTATATGGTATAACGCTATAACGTATTACGTTATATGGTATAACGTTATAACGTATTACGTTATAAGGTATAATGTTATAACATATTGCGTTATATAACATAACGTTATAACGTATTACGTTATATGGTATAACGTTATAACGTATTACGTTATATGGTAAAACGTTATAACGTATTACGTTATATGGTATAACGTTATAACGTATTACGTTATAAGGTATACTGTTATAACGTATTGCGTTATATAGCATAACGTTATAACGTATTACGTTATATGGTATAACGTTATAACGTATTACGTTATATGGTATAACGTTATCACGTATTACGTTATATGGTATAACGTTATAACGTATTGCGTTATATAACATAACGTTATAACGTATTACGTTATATGGTATAACGTTATAACGTATTACGTTATATGGTAAAACGTTACAACGTATTACGTTATATGGTATAACGTTATAACGTATTACGTTATATGGTATAACGTTATAACGTATTACGTTTTATGGTATAACGTTATAACGTATTACGTTATATGGTATAAAGTTATAACGTATTACGTTATATGGTATAACGTTATAACGTATTGCGTTATATAACATAACGTTATAAGGTATTACGTTATATGGTATAACGTTATAACGTTTTACGTTATATAGTATACCATTATAAAGTATTACTTTATACAACATAACGTTATAACGTATTACGTTATATAACAGAACGTTATATGGTTTAACGCTATAACGCATTACGCCATATGGTATAACGTTATAACGTATTACGCTATATGGTATAACGTTATAACGTATTACTTTATACAACATAACGTTATAACGTATTACGTTATATGGTATAACGTTATAACGTATTACGTTATATGGTATAACGTTATAACGTATTACGTTATAAGGTATAATGTTATAACGTATTGCGTTATATAACATAACGTTATAACGTATTACGTTATATGGTATAACGTTATAACGTAATCCGTTATATGGTATAACGTTATAACGTATTACGTTATATGGTATAACGTTATAACGTATTACGTTATATGGTATAACGTTATAACGTATTACGTTATATGGTATAACGTTATATGGTATAACGCTATAACGTATTACGCTATATGGTATAACGCTATAACGTATTACGTTATATGGTATAACGTTATAACGTATTACGTTATAGGGTATAATGTTATAACGTATTGCGTTATATAACATAACGTTATAACGTATTACGTTATAAGGTATAATGTTATAACGTATTGCGTTATATAACATAACGTTATAACGTATTACGTTATATGGTATAAAGTTATAACGTATTACGTTATATGGTATAACGCTATAACGTATTACGCTATATGGCATAACGTTATAACGTATTACGTTATATGGTATAACGTTATAACGTATTACGTTATATGGTATAACGTTATAACGTATTACGTTATCTGGTATAACGTTATAACGTATTACCTTATACAACATAACGTTATAACGTATTACGTTATATGGTATAACGTTATAACGTATTACGTTATATGGTATAACGTTATAACGTATTACGTTATATGGTATAACGTTATAACGTATTACGTTATATGGTATAACGTTATATGGTATAACGCTATAACGTATTACGCTATATGGTATAACGTTATAACGTATTACGTTATATGGTATAACGTTATAACGTATTACGTTATAAGGTATAATGTTATAACGTATTGCGTTATATAACATAACGTTATAACGTATTACGTTATATGGTATAACGTTATAACGTATTACGTTATATGGTATAACGTTGTAACGTATTACGTTATATGGTATAACGTTATAACGTATTACGTTATATGGTATAACGTTATAACGTATTACGTTATATGGTATAACGTTATAACGTATTACGTTATATGGTAAAACGTTAGAACGTATTACGTTATATGGTATAACGTTATAACGTATTACGTTATATGGTATAACGTTACAAGGTATTACGTTATATGGTAAAACGTTAGAACGTATTACGTTATATGGTATAACGTTATAACGTATTACGTTATATGGTATAACGTTACAATGTATTACGTTATATGGTATAATGTTATAACGTATTGCGTTATATAAAATAACGTTATAACGTATTACGTTATATGGTATAACGTTATAACGTATTACGTTATATAGTATAACATTATAAAGTATTACTTTATACAACACAACGTTATAACGTATCACGTTATATGGTATAACGTTGTAACGTATTACGTTATATGGTATAACGTTATAACGTATTACGTTATATGGTATAACGTTATAACGTATTACGTTATATGGTATAACGTTATAACGTATTACGTTATATGGTAAAACGTTAGAACGTATTACGTTATATGGTATAACGTTATAACGTATTGCGTTATATAACATAACGTTATAACGTATTACGTTATATGGTATAATGTTATAACGTATTGCGTTATATAACATAACGTTATAACGTATTACGTTATATGGTATAACGTTATAACGTATTACGTTATATAGTATAACATTATAAAGTATTACTTTATACAACACAACGTTATAACGTATTACGTTATATGGTATAACGTTATAACGTATTACGTTATATGGTAAAACGTTATAACGTATTACGTTATATGGTATAACGTTATAACGTATTACGTTATATGGTAAAACGTTATAACGTATTACGTTATATGGTATAACGTTATATGGTATAACGCTATAACGTATTACGCCATATGGCATAACGTTATAACTTATTACGTTATATGGTATAACGATATAACGTATTACGTTATATGGTATAACGTTATAATGTATTACGTTATATAGTATAACATTATAAAGTATTACTTTATACAACATAACGTTATAACTTATTACGCTATATGGTATAACGTTATAACGTATTACTTTATACAACATAACGTTATAACGTATTACGCTATATGGTATAACATTATAACGTATTACGCTATATGGTATAACGCTATAACGTATTACGCTATATGGTATAACTTTATAACGTATTACGTTATATGGTATAACGTTATAACGTATTACGTTATATAACATAACGTTATATGGTATAACGTTATAACGCATTACGTTATATGGCATAACGTTATAACTTATTACGTTATATGGTATAACGTTATAACGTATTACGTTATATGGTATAACGTTACAATGTATTACGTTATAAGGTATAATGTTATAACGTATTGCGTTATATAACATAACGTTATAACGTATTACGTTATATGGTATAACGTTATAACGTATTACGTTATATAGTATAACATTATAAAGTATTACTTTATACAACATAACGTTATAACGTATTACGTTATATAACATAACGTTATATGGTTTAACGCTATAACGCATTACGCCATATGGTATAACGTTATAACGTATTACGCTATATGGTATAACGTTATAACGTATTACGCTATATGGTATAACGTTATAACGTATTACGCTATATGGTATAACGTTATAACGTATTACTTTATACAACATAACGTTATAACGTATTACGCTATATGGTATAACGTTATAACGTATTACGCTATATGGTATAACGCTATAACGTATTACGTTATATGGTATAACGTTATAACGTATTACGTTATATAGTATAACATTATAAAGTATTACTTTATACAACACAACGTTATAACGTATTACGTTATATGGTATAACGTTATAACGTATTACGTTATATGGTAAAACGTTATAACGTATTACGTTATATGGTATAACGTTATATGGTATAACGCTATAACGTATTACGCTATATGGTATAACGTTATAACGTATTACGTTATATGGTATAACGTTATAACGTATTACGTTATAAGGTATAATGTTATAACGTATTGCGTTATATAACATAACGTTATAACGTATTACGTTATATGGTATAACGTTATAACGTATTACGTTATATGGTATAACGGTGTAACGTATTACGTTATATGGTATAACGTTATAACGTATTACGTTATATGGTATAGCGTTATATGGTATAACGCTATAACGTATTACGCTATATGGTATAACGTTATAACGTATTACGTTATATGGTATAACGTTATAACGTATTACGTTATAAGGTATAATGTTATAACGTATTGCGTTATATAACATAACGTTATAACGTATTACGTTATATGGTATAACGTTATAACGTATTACGTTATATGGTATAACGGTGTAACGTATTACGTTATATGGTATAACGTTATAACGTATTACGTTATATGGTATAATGTTATAACGTATTGCGTTATATAACATAACCTTATAACTTATTACGTTATATGGTATAACGTTATAACGTATTACGTTATATAGTATAACATTATAAAGTATTACTTTATACAACATAACGTTATAACGTATTACGTTTTATAACATAACGTTATATGGTATAACGCTATAACGCATTACGCCATATGGTATAACGTTGTAATGTATTACGCTATAAGGTATAATGTTATAAAGTATTGCGTTACATAACATAACGTTATAACGTATTACGTTATATGGTATAACGTTATATCGTATTACGTTATATAGTATAACATTATAAAGTATTACTTTATACAACACAACGTTATAACGTATTACGTTACATGGTATAACGTTATAACGTATTACGTTATATGGTAAAACGTTATAACGTATTACGTTATATGGTATAACGTTATATGGTATAACGCTATAACGTATTACGAAATATGGTATAACGTTATAACGTATTACGTTGTATCTGATAACGTTATAACGTATTACGTTATATGGTATAACGTTATAAAGTATTACGTTATATGGTATAACGCTATAACGTATTACGCTATATGGCATAACGTTATAACGTATTACGTTATATGGTATAACGTTATAACGTATTACGTTATATGGTATAACGTTATAACGTATTACGTTATCTGGTATAACGTTATAACGTATTACCCTATACAACATAACGTTATAACGTATTACGTTATATGGTATAACGTTATAACGTATTACGTTATATGGTATAACGTTATAACGTATTACGTTATATGGTATAACGTTATAACGTATTACGTTATATGGTATAACGTTATATGGTATAACGCTATAACGTATTACGCTATATGGTATAACGTTATAACGTATTACGTTATATGGTATAACGTTATAACGTATTACGTTATAAGGTATAATGTTATAACGTATTGCGTTATATAACATAACGTTATAACGTATTACGTTATATGGTATAACGTTATAATGTATTACGTTATATAGTATAACATTATAAAGTATTACTTTATACAACATAACGTTATAACGTATTACGTTATATAACATAACGTTATATGGTTTAACGCTATAACGCATTACGCCATATGGTATAACGTTATAACTTATTACGCTATATGGTATAACGTTATAACGTATTACTTTATACAACATAACGTTATAACGTATTACGCTATATGGTATAACATTATAACGTATTACGCTATATGGTATAACGCTATAACGTATTACGCTATATGGTATAACTTTATAACGTATTACGTTATATGGTATAACGTTATAACGTATTACGTTATATAACATAACGTTATATGGTATAACGTTATAACGCATTACGTTATATGGCATAACGTTATAACTTATTACGTTATATGGTATAACGTTATAACGTATTACGTTATATGGTATAACGTTACAATGTATTACGTTATAAGGTATAATGTTATAACGTATTGCGTTATATAACATAACGTTATAACGTATTACGTTATATGGTATAACGTTATAACGTATTACGTTATATAGTATAACATTATAAAGTATTACTTTATACAACATAACGTTATAACGTATTACGTTATATAACATAACGTTATATGGTTTAACGCTATAACGCATTACGCCATATGGTATAACGTTATAACGTATTACGCTATATGGTATAACGTTATAACGTATTACGCTATATGGTATAACGTTATAACGTATTACGCTATATGGTATAACGTTATAACGTATTACTTTATACAACATAACGTTATAACGTATTACGCTATATGGTATAACGTTATAACGTATTACGCTATATGGTATAACGCTATAACGTATTACGTTATATGGTATAACGTTATAACGTATTACGTTATATAGTATAACATTATAAAGTATTACTTTATACAACACAACGTTATAACGTATTACGTTATATGGTATAACGTTATAACGTATTACGTTATATGGTATAACGTTATAACGTATTACGTTATATGGTATAACGGTGTAACGTATTACGTTATATGGTATAACGTTATAACGTATTACGTTATATGGTATAGCGTTATATGGTATAACGCTATAACGTATTACGCTATATGGTATAACGTTATAACGTATTACGTTATATGGTATAACGTTATAACGTATTACGTTATAAGGTATAATGTTATAACGTATTGCGTTATATAACATAACGTTATAACGTATTACGTTATATGGTATAACGTTATAACGTATTACGTTATATGGTATAACGGTGTAACGTATTACGTTATATGGTATAACGTTATAACGTATTACGTTATATGGTATAATGTTATAACGTATTGCGTTATATAACATAACCTTATAACTTATTACGTTATATGGTATAACGTTATAACGTATTACGTTATATAGTATAACATTATAAAGTATTACTTTATACAACATAACGTTATAACGTATTACGTTTTATAACATAACGTTATATGGTATAACGCTATAACGCATTACGCCATATGGTATAACGTTGTAATGTATTACGCTATAAGGTATAATGTTATAACGTATTGCGTTATATAACATAACGTTATAACGTATTACGTTATATGGTATAACGTTATATCGTATTACGTTATATAGTATAACATTATAAAGTATTACTTTATACAACACAACGTTATAACGTATTACGTTACATGGTATAACGTTATAACGTATTACGTTATATGGTAAAACGTTATAACGTATTACGTTATATGGTATAACGTTATATGGTATAACGCTATAACGTATTACGAAATATGGTATAACGTTATAACGTATTACGTTGTATCTGATAACGTTATAACGTATTACGTTATATGGTATAACGTTATAAAGTATTACGTTATATGGTATAACGCTATAACGTATTACGCTATATGGCATAACGTTATAACGTATTACGTTATATGGTATAACGTTATAACGTATTACGTTATATGGTATAACGTTATAACGTATTACGTTATCTGGTATAACGTTATAACGTATTACCCTATACAACATAACGTTATAACGTATTACGTTATATGGTATAACGTTATAACGTATTACGTTATATGGTATAACGTTATAACGTATTACGTTATATGGTATAACGTTATAACGTATTACGTTATATGGTATAACGTTATATGGTATAACGCTATAACGTATTACGCTATATGGTATAACGTTATAACGTATTACGTTATATGGTATAACGTTATAACGTATTACGTTATAAGGTATAATGTTATAACGTATTGCGTTATATAACATAACGTTATAACGTATTACGTTATATGGTATAACGTTATAACGTATTACGTTATATGGTATAACGTTGTAACGTATTACGTTATATGGTATAACGTTATAACGTATTACGTTATATGGTATAACGTTATAACGTATTACGTTATATGGTAAAACGTTATAACGTATTACGTTATATGGTATAACGTTATAACGTATTACGTTATATGGTATAACGTTATAACGTATTACGCTATATGGTATAACGTTATAACGTATTACGCTATATGGTATAACGTTATAACGTATTACGTTATATGGTATAACGTTATAACGTATTACGCTATATGGTATAACGTTATAACGTATTACGCTATATGGTATAACGTTATAACGTATTACGTTATATGGTATAACGTTATAACGTATTACGTTATATGGTATAACGTTATAACGTATTACGTTATATGGTATAATGTTATAACGTATTGCGTTATATAACATAACGTTATAACTTATTACGTTATATGGTATAACGTTATAACGTATTACGTTATATGGTATAACGTTATAACGTATTACGTTATATGGTATAACGTTGTAACGTATTACGTTATATGGTATAACGTTATAACGTATTACGTTATATGGTATAACGTTATAACGTATTACGTTATATGGTAAAACCTTATAACGTATTACGTTATATGGTATAACGTTATAACGTATTACGTTATATGGTATAACGTTATAACGTATTACGTTATATGGTATAACGTTATAACGTATTACGCTATATGGTATAACGTTATAACGTATTACGCTATATGGTATAACGTTATAACGTATTACGTTATATGGTATAACGTTATAACGTATTACGCTATATGGTATAACGTTATAACGTATTACGCTATATGGTATAACGTTATAACGTATTACGTTATATGGTATAACGTTATAACGTATTACGTTATATGGTATAACGTTATAACGTATTACGTTATATGGTATAATGTTATAACGTATTGCGTTATATAACATAACCTTATAACTTATTACGTTATACGGTATAACGTTATAACGTATTACGTTATATAGTATAACATTATAAAGTATTACTTTATACAACATAACGTTATAACGTATTACGTTTTATAACATAACGTTATATGGTATAACGCTATAACGCATTACGCCATATGGTATAACGTTGTAATGTATTACGCTATAAGGTATAATGTTATAACGTATTGCGTTATATAACATAACGTTATAACGTATTACGTTATATGGTATAACGTTATATCGTATTACGTTATATAGTATAACATTATAAAGTATTACTTTATACAACACAACGTTATAACGTATTACGTTACATGGTATAACGTTATAACGTATTACGTTATATGGTAAAACGTTATAACGTATTACGTTATATGGTATAACGTTATATGGTATAACGCTATAACGTATTACGAAATATGGTATAACGTTATAACGTATTACGTTGTATCTGATAACGTTATAACGTATTACGTTATATGGTATAACGTTATAAAGTATTACGTTATATGGTATAACGCTATAACGTATTACGCTATATGGCATAACGTTATAACGTATTACGTTATATGGTATAACGTTATAACGTATTACGTTATATGGTATAACGTTATAACGTATTACGTTATCTGGTATAACGTTATAACGTATTACCCTATACAACATAACGTTATAACGTATTACGTTATATGGTATAACGTTATAACGTATTACGTTATATGGTATAACGTTATAACGTATTACGTTATATGGTATAACGTTATAACGTATTACGTTATATGGTATAACGTTATATGGTATAACGCTATAACGTATTACGCTATATGGTATAACGTTATAACGTATTACGTTATATGGTATAACGTTATAACGTATTACGTTATAAGGTATAATGTTATAACGTATTGCGTTATATAACATAACGTTATAACGTATTACGTTATATGGTATAACGTTGTAACGTATTACGTTATATGGTATAACGTTGTAACGTATTACGTTATATGGTATAACGTTATAACGTATTACGTTATATGGTATAACGTTATAACGTATTACGTTATATGGTAAAACGTTATAACGTATTACGTTATATGGTATAACGTTATAACGTATTACGTTATATGGTATAACGTTATAACGTATTACGTTATATGGTATAACGTTATAACGTATTACGCTATATGGTATAACGTTATAACGTATTACGCTATATGGTATAACGTTATAACGTATTACGTTATATGGTATAACGTTATAACGTATTACGCTATATGGTATAACGTTATAACGTATTACGCTATATGGTATAACGTTATAACGTATTACGTTATATGGTATAACGTTATAACGTATTACGTTATATGGTATAACGTTATAACGTATTACGTTATATGGTATAACGTTATAACGTATTACGTTATATGGTATAACGTTGTAACGTATTACGTTATATGGTATAACGTTATAACGTATTACGTTATATGGTATAACGTTATAACGTATTACGTTATATGGTAAAACGTTATAACGTATTACGTTATATGGTATAACGTTATAACGTATTACGTTATATGGTATAACGTTATAACGTATTACGTTATATGGTATAACGTTATAACGTATTACGTTATATGGTATAACGTTATAACGTATTACGCTATATGGTATAACGTTATAACGTATTACGCTATATGGTATAACGTTATAACGTATTACGTTATATGGTATAACGTTATAACGTATTACGCTATATGGTATAACGTTATAACGTATTACGTTATATGGTATAACGTTATAACGTATTACGTTATATGGTATAATGTTATAACGTATTGCGTTATATAACATAACCTTATAACTTATTACGTTATATGGTATAACGTTATAACGTATTACGTTATATAGTATAACATTATAAAGTATTACTTTATACAACATAACGTTATAACGTATTACGTTTTATAACATAACGTTATATGGTATAACGCTATAACGCATTACGCCATATGGTATAACGTTGTAATGTATTACGCTATAAGGTATAATGTTATAACGTATTGCGTTATATAACATAACGTTATAACGTATTACGTTATATGGTATAACGTTATATCGTATTACGTTATATAGTATAACATTATAAAGTATTACTTTATACAACACAACGTTATAACGTATTACGTTACATGGTATAACGTTATAACGTATTACGTTATATGGTAAAACGTTATAACGTATTACGTTATATGGTATAACGTTATATGGTATAACGCTATAACGTATTACGAAATATGGTATAACGTTATAACGTATTACGTTGTATCTGATAACGTTATAACGTATTACGTTATATGGTATAACGTTATAAAGTATTACGTTATATGGTATAACGCTATAACGTATTACGCTATATGGCATAACGTTATAACGTATTACGTTATATGGTATAACGTTATAACGTATTACGTTATATGGTATAACGTTATAACGTATTACGTTATCTGGTATAACGTTATAACGTATTACCCTATACAACATAACGTTATAACGTATTACGTTATATGGTATAACGTTATAACGTATTACGTTATATGGTATAACGTTATAACGTATTACGTTATATGGTATAACGTTATAACGTATTACGTTATATGGTATAACGTTATAACGTATTACGTTATATGGTATAATGTTATAACGTATTGCGTTATATAACATAACGTTATAACTTATTACGTTATATGGTATAACGTTATAACGTATTACGTTATATGGTATAACGTTGTAACGTATTACGTTATATGGTATAACGTTGTAACGTATTACGTTATATGGTATAACGTTATAACGTATTACGTTATATGGTAAAACGTTATAACGTATTACGTTATATGGTATAACGTTATAACGTATTACGTTATATGGTATAACGTTATAACGTATTACGTTATATGGTATAACGTTATAACGTATTACGCTATATGGTATAACGTTATAACGTATTACGCTATATGGTATAACGTTATAACGTATTACGCTATATGGTATAACGTTATAACGTATTACGCTATATGGTATAACGTTATAACGTATTACGTTATATGGTATAACGTTATAACGTATTACGTTATATGGTATAACGTTATAACGTATTACGTTATATGGTATAATGTTATAACGTATTGCGTTATATAACATAACCTTATAACTTATTACGTTATATGGTATAACGTTATAACGTATTACGTTATATAGTATAACATTATAAAGTATTACTTTATACAACATAACGTTATAACGTATTACGTTTTATAACATAACGTTATATGGTATAACGCTATAACGCATTACGCCATATGGTATAACGTTGTAATGTATTACGCTATAAGGTATAATGTTATAACGTATTGCGTTATATAACATAACGTTATAACGTATTACGTTATATGGTATAACGTTATATCGTATTACGTTATATAGTATAACATTATAAAGTATTACTTTATACAACACAACGTTATAACGTATTACGTTACATGGTATAACGTTATAACGTATTACGTTATATGGTAAAACGTTATAACGTATTACGTTATATGGTATAACGTTATATGGTATAACGCTATAACGTATTACGAAATATGGTATAACGTTATAACGTATTACGTTGTATCTGATAACGTTATAACGTATTACGTTATATGGTATAACGTTATAAAGTATTACGTTATATGGTATAACGCTATAACGTATTACGCTATATGGCATAACGTTATAACGTATTACGTTATATGGTATAACGTTATAACGTATTACGTTATATGGTATAACGTTATAACGTATTACGTTATCTGGTATAACGTTATAACGTATTACCCTATACAACATAACGTTATAACGTATTACGTTATATGGTATAACGTTATAACGTATTACGTTATATGGTATAACGTTATAACGTATTACGTTATATGGTATAACGTTATAACGTATTACGTTATATGGTATAACGTTATATGGTATAACGCTATAACGTATTACGCTATATGGTATAACGTTATAACGTATTACGTTATATGGTATAACGTTATAACGTATTACGTTATAAGGTATAATGTTATAACGTATTGCGTTATATAACATAACGTTATAACGTATTACGTTATATGGTATAACGTTATAACGTATTACGTTATATGGTATAACGTTGTAACGTATTACGTTATATGGTATAACGTTATAACGTATTACGTTATATGGTATAACGTTATAACGTATTACGTTATATGGTAAAACGTTATAACGTATTACGTTATATGGTATAACGTTATAACGTATTACGTTATATGGTATAACGTTATAACGTATTACGTTATATGGTATAACGTTATAACGTATTACGCTATATGGTATAACGTTATAACGTATTACGCTATATGGTATAACGTTATAACGTATTACGTTATATGGTATAACGTTATAACGTATTACGCTATATGGTATAACGTTATAACGTATTACGCTATATGGTATAACGTTATAACGTATTACGTTATATGGTATAACGTTATAACGTATTACGTTATATGGTATAATGTTATAACGTATTGCGTTATATAACATAACGTTATAACTTATTACGTTATATGGTATAACGTAATAACGTATTACGTTATATGGTATAACGTTATAACGTATTACGTTATATGGTATAACGTTATAACGTATTACGTTATATGGTATAACGTTATAACGTATTACGTTATATGGTATAATGTTATAACGTATTGCGTTATATAACATAACGTTATAACTTATTACGTTATATGGTATAACGTTATAACGTATTACGTTATATGGTATAAAGTTATAACGTATTACGTTATATGGTATAACGTTATAACGTATTACGTTATATGGTGTAACGTTATAATGTATTACGTTATAAGGTATAATGTTATAACGTATTGCGTTATATAACATAACGCTATAAGGTATTACGTTATATGGTATAACGTTATAACGTATTACGTTATATAGTATAACATTATAAAGTATTACTTTATACAACATAACGTTATAACGTATTACGTTATATAACATAACGTTATATGGTTTAACGCTATAACGCATTACGCCATATGGTACAACGTTATAACGTATTACGCTATATGGTATAACGTTATAACGTATTACTTTATACAACATAACGTTATAACGTATTACGCTATATAGTATAAAGTTATAACGTATTACGCTATATGGTATAACGCTATAACGTATTACGCTATATGGTATAACGTTATAACGTATTACGTTATATGGTATAACGTTATAACGTATTACGCTATATGGTATAACGTTATAACGTATTACGTTATATGGTATAACGTTATAACGTATTACGTTATCTGGTATAACGTTATAACGTATTACCCTATACAACATAACGTTATAACGTATTACGTTATATGGTATAACGTTATAACGTATTACGTTATATGGTATAACGTTATAACGTATTACGTTATATGGTATAACGTTATAACGTATTACGTTATATGGTATAACGTTATATGGTATAACGCTATAACGTATTACGCTATATGGTATAACGTTATAACGTATTACGTTATATGGTATAACGTTATAACGTATTACGTTATAAGGTATAATGTTATAACGTATTGCGTTATATAACATAACGTTATAACGTATTACGTTATATGGTATAACGTTATAACGTATTACGTTATATGGTATAACGTTGTAACGTATTACGTTATATGGTATAACGTTATAACGTATTACGTTATATGGTATAACGTTATAACGTATTACGTTATATGGTAAAACGTTATAACGTATTACGTTATATGGTATAACGTTATAACGTATTACGTTATATGGTATAACGTTATAACGTATTACGTTATATGGTATAACGTTATAACGTATTACGCTATATGGTATAACGTTATAACGTATTACGCTATATGGTATAACGTTATAACGTATTACGTTATATGGTATAACGTTATAACGTATTACGCTATATGGTATAACGTTATAACGTATTACGTTATATGGTATAACGTTATAACGTATTACGTTATATGGTATAACGTTATAACGTATTACGTTATATGGTATAATGTTATAACGTATTGCGTTATATAACATAACGTTATAACTTATTACGTTATATGGTATAACGTTATAACGTATTACGTTATATGGTATAACGTTATAACGTATTACGTTATATGGTATAACGTTATAACGTATTACGTTATATGGTATAACGTTATAACGTATTACGTTATATGGTATAATGTTATAACGTATTGCGTTATATAACATAACGTTATAACTTATTACGTTATATGGTATAACGTTATAACGTATTACGTTATATGGTATAAAGTTATAACGTATTACGTTATATGGTATAACGTTATAACGTATTACGTTATATGGTGTAACGTTATAATGTATTACGTTATAAGGTATAATGTTATAACGTATTGCGTTATATAACATAACGCTATAAGGTATTACGTTATATGGTATAACGTTATAACGTATTACGTTATATAGTATAACATTATAAAGTATTACTTTATACAACATAACGTTATAACGTATTACGTTATATAACATAACGTTATATGGTTTAACGCTATAACGCATTACGCCATATGGTACAACGTTATAACGTATTACGCTATATGGTATAACGTTATAACGTATTACTTTATACAACATAACGTTATAACGTATTACGCTATATAGTATAAAGTTATAACGTATTACGCTATATGGTATAACGCTATAACGTATTACGCTATATGGTATAACGTTATAACGTATTACGTTATATGGTATAACGTTATAACGTATTACGTTATATGGTATAACGTTATAACGTATTACTTTATACAGCATAACGATATAACGTATTACGTTATATGGTATAACGTTATAACGTATTACGTTATATGGTATAACTTTATAACGTATTACGTTATATGGTATAACGTTATAACGTATTACGTTATATGGTATAGCGTTATAACGTATTACGTTATATAACATAACGTTATAACGTATTGCGTTATATGGTATAACGTTATAACGTATTACGTTATATAACATAACGTAATATGGTATAACGTTATAACGCATTACGTTATATGGCATAACGTTATAACTTATTACGTTATATGGTATAACCTTATAACGTATTACGTTATATGGTATAACGTTATAATGTATTACGTTATAAGGTATAATGTTATAACGTATTGCGTTATATAACATAACGTTATAACGTATTACGTTATATGGTATAACGTTATAACGTATTACGTTATATAGTATAACATTATAAAGAATTACTTTATACAACATAACGTTATAACGTATTACGTTATATAACATAACGTTATATGGTTTAACGCTATAACGCATTACGCCATATGGTATAACGTTATAACGTATTACGCTATATGGTATAACGTTATAACGTATTACGTTATATGGTATAACGTTATAACGTATTACGTTATAAGGTATAATGTTATAACGTATTGCGTTATATGGTATAACTTTATAACGTATTACGTTATATGGTATAACGTTATAACGCATTACGTTATATGGTATAACGTTATAACGTATTACGTTATATGGTATAACGTTATATGGTATAACGCTTTAACGTATTACGCTATATGGTATAACGCTATAACGTATTACGCTATATGGTATAACGTTATAACGTATTACGTTATATGGTATAACGTTATAACGTATTACGTTATAAGGTATAACGTTATAACGTATTGCGTTATATAACATAACGTTATAACGTATTACGTTATATGGTATAACGTTATAACGTATTACGTTATATGGTATAACGTTATAACGTATTACGTTATATGGTATAACGTTATAACGTATTACGTTATATGGTATAACGTTATAACGTATTACGTTATATGGTATAACGTTATAACGTATTACGTTATATGGTATAACGTTATAACGTATTACTTTATACAACATAACGTTATAACGTATTACGCATTATGGTATAAAGTTATAACGTATTACGCTATATGGTATAACGCTATAACGTATTACGCTATATGGTATAGCGTTATAACGTATTGCGTTATATAACATAACCTTATAACTTATTACGTTATATGGTATAACGTTATAACGTATTACGTTATATGGTATAGCGTTATAACGTATTACGTTATATAACATAACGTTATAACGTATTGCGTTATATGGTATAACGTTATAACGTATTACGTTATATAACATAGCGTTATATGGTATAACGTTATAACGTATTACGTTATATGGTATAACGTTATAACGTATTACGTTATATGGTATAATGTTATAACGTATTGCGTTATATAACACAACCTTATAACTTATTACGTTATATGGTATAACGTTATAACGTATTACGTTATATAGTATAACATTATAAAGTATTACTTTATACAACATAACGTTATAACGTATTACGTTTTATAACATAACGTTATATGGTATAACGCTATAACGCATTACGCCATATGGTATAACGTTGTAATGTATTACGCTATAAGGTATAATGTTATAACGTATTGCGTTATATAACATAACGTTATAACGTATTACGTTATATGGTATAACGTTATATCGTATTACGTTATATAGTATAACATTATAAAGTATTACTTTATACAACACAACGTTATAACGTATTACGTTACATGGTATAACGTTATAACGTATTACGTTATATGGTAAAACGTTATAACGTATTACGTTATATGGTATAACGTTATATGGTATAACGCTATAACGTATTACGAAATATGGTATAACGTTATAACGTATTACGTTGTATCTGATAACGTTATAACGTATTACGTTATATGGTATAACGTTATAAAGTATTACGTTATATGGTATAACGCTATAACGTATTACGCTATATGGCATAACGTTATAACGTATTACGTTATATGGTATAACGTTATAACGTATTACGTTATATGGTATAACGTTATAACGTATTACGTTATCTGGTATAACGTTATAACGTATTACCCTATACAACATAACGTTATAACGTATTACGTTATATGGTATAACGTTATAACGTATTACGTTATATGGTATAACGTTATAACGTATTACGTTATATGGTATAACGTTATAACGTATTACGTTATATGGTATAATGTTATAACGTATTGCGTTATATAACATAACGTTATAACTTATTACGTTATATGGTATAACGTTATAACGTATTACGTTATATGGTATAACGTTATAACGTATTACGTTATATGGTATAACGTTGTAACGTATTACGTTATATGGTATAACGTTATAACGTATTACGTTATATGGTATAACGTTATAACGTATTACGTTATATGGTAAAACGTTATAACGTATTACGTTATATGGTATAACGTTATAACGTATTACGTTATATGGTATAACGTTATAACGTATTACGTTATATGGTATAACGTTATAACGTATTACGCTATATGGTATAACGTTATAACGTATTACGCTATATGGTATAACGTTATAACGTATTACGTTATATGGTATAACGTTATAACGTATTACGCTATATGGTATAACGTTATAACGTATTACGTTATATGGTATAACGTTATAACGTATTACGTTATATGGTATAACGTTATAACGTATTACGTTATATGGTATAATGTTATAACGTATTGCGTTATATAACATAACCTTATAACTTATTACGTTATATGGTATAACGTTATAACGTATTACGTTATATAGTATAACATTATAAAGTATTACTTTATACAACATAACGTTATAACGTATTACGTTTTATAACATAACGTTATATGGTATAACGCTATAACGCATTACGCCATATGGTATAACGTTGTAATGTATTACGCTATAAGGTATAATGTTATAACGTATTGCGTTATATAACATAACGTTATAACGTATTACGTTATATGGTATAACGTTATATCGTATTACGTTATATAGTATAACATTATAAAGTATTACTTTATACAACACAACGTTATAACGTATTACGTTACATGGTATAACGTTATAACGTATTACGTTATATGGTAAAACGTTATAACGTATTACGTTATATGGTATAACGTTATATGGTATAACGCTATAACGTATTACGAAATATGGTATAACGTTATAACGTATTACGTTGTATCTGATAACGTTATAACGTATTACGTTATATGGTATAACGTTATAAAGTATTACGTTATATGGTATAACGCTATAACGTATTACGCTATATGGCATAACGTTATAACGTATTACGTTATATGGTATAACGTTATAACGTATTACGTTATATGGTATAACGTTATAACGTATTACGTTATCTGGTATAACGTTATAACGTATTACCCTATACAACATAACGTTATAACGTATTACGTTATATGGTATAACGTTATAACGTATTACGTTATATGGTATAACGTTATAACGTATTACGTTATATGGTATAACGTTATAACGTATTACGTTATATGGTATAACGTTATATGGTATAACGCTATAACGTATTACGCTATATGGTATAACGTTATAACGTATTACGTTATATGGTATAACGTTATAACGTATTACGTTATAAGGTATAATGTTATAACGTATTGCGTTATATAACATAACGTTATAACGTATTACGTTATATGGTATAACGTTATAACGTATTACGTTATATGGTATAACGTTGTAACGTATTACGTTATATGGTATAACGTTATAACGTATTACGTTATATGGTATAACGTTATAACGTATTACGTTATATGGTAAAACGTTATAACGTATTACGTTATATGGTATAACGTTATAACGTATTACGTTATATGGTATAACGTTATAACGTATTACGCTATATGGTATAACGTTATAACGTATTACGCTATATGGTATAACGTTATAACGTATTACGCTATATGGTATAACGTTATAACGTATTACGTTATATGGTATAACGTTATAACGTATTACGCTATATGGTATAACGTTATAACGTATTACGTTATATGGTATAACGTTATAACGTATTACGTTATATGGTATAACGTTATAACGTATTACGTTATATGGTATAATGTTATAACGTATTGCGTTATATAACATAACGTTATAACTTATTACGTTATATGGTATAACGTTATAACGTATTACGTTATATGGTATAACGTTATAACGTATTACGTTATATGGTATAACGTTATAACGTATTACGTTATATGGTATAACGTTATAACGTATTACGTTATATGGTATAATGTTATAACGTATTGCGTTATATAACATAACGTTATAACTTATTACGTTATATGGTATAACGTTATAACGTATTACGTTATATGGTATAAAGTTATAACGTATTACGTTATATGGTATAACGTTATAACGTATTACGTTATATGGTGTAACGTTATAATGTATTACGTTATAAGGTATAATGTTATAACGTATTGCGTTATATAACATAACGCTATAAGGTATTACGTTATATGGTATAACGTTATAACGTATTACGTTATATAGTATAACATTATAAAGTATTACTTTATACAACATAACGTTATAACGTATTACGTTATATAACATAACGTTATATGGTTTAACGCTATAACGCATTACGCCATATGGTACAACGTTATAACGTATTACGCTATATGGTATAACGTTATAACGTATTACTTTATACAACATAACGTTATAACGTATTACGCTATATAGTATAAAGTTATAACGTATTACGCTATATGGTATAACGCTATAACGTATTACGCTATATGGTATAACGTTATAACGTATTACGTTATATGGTATAACGTTATAACGTATTACGCTATATGGTATAACGTTATAACGTATTACGTTATATGGTATAACGTTATAACGTATTACGTTATCTGGTATAACGTTATAACGTATTACCCTATACAACATAACGTTATAACGTATTACGTTATATGGTATAACGTTATAACGTATTACGTTATATGGTATAACGTTATATGGTATAACGCTATAACGTATTACGCTATATGGTATAACGTTATAACGTATTACGTTATATGGTATAACGTTATAACGTATTACGTTATAAGGTATAATGTTATAACGTATTGCGTTATATAACATAACGTTATAACGTATTACGTTATATGGTATAACGTTATAACGTATTACGTTATATGGTATAACGTTGTAACGTATTACGTTATATGGTATAACGTTATAACGTATTACGTTATATGGTATAACGTTATAACGTATTACGTTATATGGTAAAACGTTATAACGTATTACGTTATATGGTATAACGTTATAACGTATTACGTTATATGGTATAACGTTATAACGTATTACGCTATATGGTATAACGTTATAACGTATTACGCTATATGGTATAACGTTATAACGTATTACGCTATATGGTATAACGTTATAACGTATTACGTTATATGGTATAACGTTATAACGTATTACGCTATATGGTATAACGTTATAACGTATTACGTTATATGGTATAACGTTATAACGTATTACGTTATATGGTATAACGTTATAACGTATTACGTTATATGGTATAATGTTATAACGTATTGCGTTATATAACATAACGTTATAACTTATTACGTTATATGGTATAACGTTATAACGTATTACGTTATATGGTATAACGTTATAACGTATTACGTTATATGGTATAACGTTATAACGTATTACGTTATATGGTATAACGTTATAACGTATTACGTTATATGGTATAATGTTATAACGTATTGCGTTATATAACATAACGTTATAACTTATTACGTTATATGGTATAACGTTATAACGTATTACGTTATATGGTATAAAGTTATAACGTATTACGTTATATGGTATAACGTTATAACGTATTACGTTATATGGTGTAACGTTATAATGTATTACGTTATAAGGTATAATGTTATAACGTATTGCGTTATATAACATAACGCTATAAGATATTACGTTATATGGTATAACGTTATAACGTATTACGTTATATAGTATAACATTATAAAGTATTACTTTATACAACATAACGTTATAACGTATTACGTTATATAACATAACGTTATATGGTTTAACGCTATAACGCATTACGCCATATGGTACAACGTTATAACGTATTACGCTATATGGTATAACGTTATAACGTATTACTTTATACAACATAACGTTATAACGTATTACGCTATATAGTATAAAGTTATAACGTATTACGCTATATGGTATAACGCTATAACGTATTACGCTATATGGTATAACGTTATAACGTATTACGTTATATGGTATAACGTTATAACGTATTACGCTATATGGTATAACGTTATAACGTATTACGTTATATGGTATAACGTTATAACGTATTACGTTATCTGGTATAACGTTATAACGTATTACCCTATACAACATAACGTTATAACGTATTACGTTATATGGTATAACGTTATAACGTATTACGTTATATGGTATAACGTTATAACGTATTACGTTATATGGTATAACGTTATAACGTATTACGTTATATGGTATAACGTTATATGGTATAACGCTATAACGTATTACGCTATATGGTATAACGTTATAACGTATTACGTTATATGGTATAACGTTATAACGTATTACGTTATAAGGTATAATGTTATAACGTATTGCGTTATATAACATAACGTTATAACGTATTACGTTATATGGTATGACGTTATAACGTATTACGTTATATGGTATAACGTTGTAACGTATTACGTTATATGGTATAACGTTATAACGTATTACGTTATATGGTATAACGTTATAACGTATTACGTTATATGGTATAACGTTATAACGTATTACGTTATATGGTATAACGTTATAACGTATTACGTTATATGGTATAACGTTATAACGTATTACGTTATATGGTATAACGTTATAACGTATTACGCTATATGGTATAACGTTATAACGTATTACGCTATATGGTATAACGTTATAACGTATTACGCTATATGGTATAACGTTATAACGTATTACGTTATATGGTATAACGTTATAACGTATTACGCTATATGGTATAACGTTATAACGTATTACGTTATATGGTATAACGTTATAACGTATTACGTTATATGGTATAACGTTATAACGTATTACGTTATATGGTATAATGTTATAACGTATTGCGTTATATAACATAACGTTATAACTTATTACGTTATATGGTATAACGTTATAACGTATTACGTTATATGGTATAACGTTATAACGTATTACGTTATATGGTATAACGTTATAACGTATTACGTTATATGGTATAACGTTATAACGTATTACGTTATATGGTATAATGTTATAACGTATTGCGTTATATAACATAACGTTATAACTTATTACGTTATATGGTATAACGTTATAACGTATTACGTTATATGGTATAAAGTTATAACGTATTACGTTATATGGTATAACGTTATAACGTATTACGTTATATGGTGTAACGTTATAATGTATTACGTTATAAGGTATAATGTTATAACGTATTGCGTTATATAACATAACGCTATAAGGTATTACGTTATATGGTATAACGTTATAACGTATTACGTTATATAGTATAACATTATAAAGTATTACTTTATACAACATAACGTTATAACGTATTACGTTATATAACATAACGTTATATGGTTTAACGCTATAACGCATTACGCCATATGGTACAACGTTATAACGTATTACGCTATATGGTATAACGTTATAACGTATTACTTTATACAACATAACGTTATAACGTATTACGCTATATAGTATAAAGTTATAACGTATTACGCTATATGGTATAACGCTATAACGTATTACGCTATATGGTATAACGTTATAACGTATTACGTTATATGGTATAACGTTATAACGTATTACGTTATATGGTATAACGTTATAACGTATTACTTTATACAGCATAACGATATAACGTATTACGTTATATGGTATAACGTTATAACGTATTACGTTATATGGTATAACTTTATAACGTATTACGTTATATGGTATAACGTTATAACGTATTACGTTATATGGTATAGCGTTATAACGTATTACGTTATATAACATAACGTTATAACGTATTGCGTTATATGGTATAACGTTATAACGTATTACGTTATATAACATAACGTAATATGGTATAACGTTATAACGCATTACGTTATATGGCATAACGTTATAACTTATTACGTTATATGGTATAACCTTATAACGTATTACGTTATATGGTATAACGTTATAATGTATTACGTTATAAGGTATAATGTTATAACGTATTGCGTTACATAACATAACGTTATAACGTATTACGTTATATGGTATAACGTTATAACGTATTACGTTATATAGTATAACATTATAAAGAATTACTTTATACAACATAACGTTATAACGTATTACGTTATATAACATAACGTTATATGGTTTAACGCTATAACGCATTACGCCATATGGTATAACGTTATAACGTATTACGCTATATGGTATAACGTTATAACGTATTACGTTATATGGTATAACGTTATATGGTATAACGCTTTAACGTATTACGCTATATGGTATAACGCTATAACGTATTACGCTATATGGTATAACGTTATAACGTATTACGTTATATGGTATAACGTTATAACGTATTACGTTATAAGGTATAACGTTATAACGGATTGCGTTATATAACATAACGTTATAACGTATTACGTTATATGGTATAACGTTATAACGTATTACGTTATATGGTATAACGTTATAACGTATTACGTTATATGGTATAACGTTATAACGTATTACGTTATATGGTATAACGTTATAACGTATTACGTTATATGGTATAACGTTATAACGTATTACGTTATATGGTATAACGTTATAACGTATTACTTTATACAACATAACGTTATAACGTATTACGCATTATGGTATAAAGTTATAACGTATTACGCTATATGGTATAACGCTATAACGTATTACGCTATATGGTATAACGTTATAACGTATTACGTTATATGGTATAACGTTATAACGTATTACGTTATATGGTATAACGTTATAACGTATTACTTTATACAGCATAACGATATAACGTATTACGTTATATGGTATAACGTTATAACGTATTACGTTATATGGTATAACTTTATAACGTATTACGTTTTATGGTATAACGTTATAACGTATTACGTTATATGGTATAGCGTTATAACGTATTACGTTATATAACATAACGTTATAACGTATTGCGTTATATGGTATAACGTTATAACGTATTACGTTATATAACATAGCGTTATATGGTATAACGTTATAACGCATTACGTTATATGGCATAACGTTATAACTTATTACGTTATATGGTATAACGTTATAACGTATTACGTTATATGGTATAACGTTATAATGTATTACGTTATAAGGTATAATGTTATAACGTATTGCGTTATATAACATAACGTTATAACGTATTACGTTATATGGTATAACGTTATAACGTATTCCGTTATATAGTATAACATTATAAAGTATTACTTTATACAACATAACGTTATAACGAATTACGTTATATAACATAACGTTATATGGTTTAACGCTATAACGCATTACGCCATATGGTATAACGTTATAACGTATTACGCTATATGGTATAACGTTATAACGTATTACGTTATATGGTATAACGTTATAACGTATTACGTTATATGGTATAACGTTATATGGTATAACGCTTTAACGTATTACGCTATATGGTATAACGCTATAACGTATTACGCTATATGGTATAACGTTATAACGTATTACGTTATATGGTATAACGTTATAACGTATTACGTTATATAGTATAACATTATAAAGTATTACTTTATACAACACAACGTTATAACGTATTACGTTATATGGTATAACGTTATAACGTATTACGTTATATGGTAAAACGTTATAACGTATTACGCTATATGGAATAACGTTATATGGTATAACGCTATAACGTATTACGCTATATGGTATAACGTTATAACGTATTACGTTATATGGTATAACGTTATAACGAATTACGTTATAAGGTATAATGTTATAACGTATTGCGTTATATAACATAACGTTATAACGTATTACGTTATATGGTATAACGTTATAACGTATTACGTTATATGGTATAACGGTGTAACGTATTACGTTATATGGTATAACGTTATAACGTATTACGTTATATGGTATAACGTTATAACGTATTACGTTATATGGTATAACGTTATAACGTATTACGTTATATGGTAAAACGTTATAACGTATTACGTTATATGGTATAACGTTATAACGTATTACTTTATACAACATAACGTTATAACGTATTACGCATTATGGTATAAAGTTATAACGTATTACGCTATATGGTATAACGCTATAACGTATTACGCTATATGGTATAACGTTATAACGTATTACGTTATATGGTATAACGTCATAACGTATTACGTTATATGGTATAACGTTATAACGTATTACTTTATACAGCATAACGATATAACGTATTACGTTATATGGTATAACGTTATAACGTATTACGTTATATGGTATAACTTTATAACGTATTACGTTATATGGTATAACGTTATAACGTATTACGTTATATGGTATAGCGTTATAACGTATTACGTTATATAACATAACGTTATAACGTATTGCGTTATATGGTATAACGTTATAACGTATTACGTTATATAACATAGCGTTATATGGTATAACGTTATAACGCATTACGTTATATGGCATAACGTTATAACTTATTACGTTATATGGTATAACGTTATAACGTATTACGTTATATGGTATAACGTTATAATGTATTACGTTATAAGGTATAATGTTATAACGTATTGCGTTATATAACATAACGTTATAACGTATTACGTTATATGGTATAACGTTATAACGTATTCCGTTATATAGTATAACATTATAAAGTATTACTTTATACAACATAACGTTATAACGTATTACGTTATATAACATAACGTTATATGGTTTAACGCTATAACGCATTACGCCATATGGTATAACGTTATAACGTATTACGCTATATGGTATAACGTTATAACGTATTACGTTATATGGTATAACGTTATAACGTATTACGTTATATGGTATAACGTTATATGGTATAACGCTTTAACGTATTACGCTATATGGTATAACGCTATAACGTATTACGCTATATGGTATAACGTTATAACGTATTACGTTATATGGTATAACGTTATAACGTATTACGTTATATAGTATAACATTATAAAGTATTACTTTATACAACACAACGTTATAACGTATTACGTTATATGGTATAACGTTATAACGTATTACGTTATATGGTAAAACGTTATAACGTATTACGTTATATGGTATAACGTTATATGGTATAACGCTATAACGTATTACGCTATATGGTATAACGTTATAACGTATTACGTTATATGGTATAACGTTATAACGAATTACGTTATAAGGTATAATGTTATAACGTATTGCGTTATATAACATAACGTTATAACGTATTACGTTATATGGTATAACGTTATAACGTATTACGTTATATGGTATAACGGTGTAACGTATTACGTTATATGGTATAACGTTATAACGTATTACGTTATATGGTATAACGTTATAACGTATTACGTTATATGGTAAAACGTTATAACGTATTACGTTATATGGTATAACGTTATAACGTATTACGCTATATGGTATAACGTTATAACGTATTACGCTATATGGTATAACGTTATAACGTATTACGCTATATGGTATAACGTTATAACGTATTACGCTATATGGTATAACGTTATAACGTATTACGCTATATGGTATAACGTTATAACGTATTACGTTATATGGTATAACGTTATAACGTATTACGTTATATGGTATAACGTTATAACGTATTACGTTATATGGTATAACGTTATAACGTATTACGTTATATGGTATAACGTTATAACGTATTACGTTATATGGTATAATGTTATAACGTATTGCGTCATATAACATAACGTTATAACTTATTACGTTATATGGTATAACGTTATAACGTATTACGTTATATAGTATAACATTATAAAGTATTACTTTATACAACATAACGTTATAACGTATTACGTTTTATAACATAACGTTATATGGTATAACGCTATAACGCATTACGCCATATGGTATAACGTTGTAATGTATTACGCCATAAGGTATAATGTTATAACGTATTGCGTTATATAACATAACGTTATAACGTATTACGTTATATGGTATAACGTTATAACGTATTACGTTATATAGTATAACATTATAAAGTATTACTTTATACAACACAACGTTATAACGTATTACGTTACATGGTATAACGTTATAACGTATTACGTTATATGGTAAAACGTTATAACGTATTACGTTATATGGTATAACGTTATATGGTATAACGCTATAACGTATTACGCCATATGGTATAACGTTATAACGTATTACGTTGTATGTGATAACGTTATAACGTATTACGTTATATGGTATAACGTTATAAAGTATTACGTTATATGGTATAACGCTATAACGTATTACGCTATATGGCATAACGTTATAACGTATTACGTTATATGGTATAACGTTATAACGTATTACGTTATATGGTATAACGTTATAACGTATTACGTTATCTGGTATAACGTTATAACGTATTACCTTATACAACATAACGTTATAACGTATTACGTTATATGGTATAACGTTATAACGTATTACGTTATATGGTATAACGTTATAACGTATTACGTTATATGGTATAACGTTATAACGTATTACGTTATATGGTATAACGTTATATGGTATAACGCTATAACGTATTACGCTATATGGTATAACGTTATAACGTATTACGTTATATGGTATAACGTTATAACGTATTACGTTATAAGGTATAATGTTATAACGTATTGCGTTATATAACATAACGTTATAACGTATTACGTTATATGGTATAACGTTATAACGTATTACGTTATATGGTATAACGTTGTAACGTATTACGTTATATGGTATAACGTTATAACGTATTACGTTATATGGTATAACGTTATAACGTATTACGTTATATGGTAAAACGTTATAACGTATTACGTTATATGGTATAACGTTATAACGTATTACGTTATATGGTATAACGTTATAACGTATTACGTTATATGGTATAACGTTATAACGTATTACGCTATATGGTATAACGTTATAACGTATTACGCTATATGGTATAACGTTATAACGTATTACGTTATATGGTATAACGTTATAACGTATTACGCTATATTGTATAACGTTATAACGTATTACGTTATATGGTATAACGTTATAACGTATTACGTTATATGGTATAACGTTATAACGTATTACGTTATATGGTATAATGTTATAACGTATTGCGTTATATAACATAACGTTATAACTTATTACGTTATATGGTATAACGTTATAACGTATTACGTTATATGGTATAACGTTATAACGTATTACGTTATATGGTATAACGTTATAACGTATTACGTTATATGGTATAACGTTATAACGTATTACGTTATATGGTATAATGTTATAACGTATTGCGTTATATAACATAACGTTATAACTTATTACGTTATATGGTATAACGTTATAACGTATTACGTTATATGGTATAAAGTTATAACGTATTACGTTATATGGTATAACGTTATAACGTATTACGTTATATGGTGTAACGTTATAATGTATTACGTTATAAGGTATAATGTTATAACGTATTGCGTTATATAACATAACGTTATAAGGTATTACGTTATATGGTATAACGTTATAACGTATTACGTTATATAGTATAACATTATAAAGTATTACTTTATACAACATAACGTTATAACGTATTACGTTATATAACATAACGTTATATGGTTTAACGCTATAACGCATAACGCCATATGGTATAACGTTATAACGTATTACGCTATATGGTATAACGTTATAACGTATTATTTTATACAACATAACGTTATAACGTATTACGCTATATAGTATAAAGTTATAACGTATTACGCTATATGGTATAACGCTATAACGTATTACGCTATATGGTATAACGTTATAACGTATTACGTTATATGGTATAACGTTATAACGTATTACGTTATATGGTATAACGTTATAACGTATTACTTTATACAGCATAACGTTATAACGTATTACGTTATATGGTATAACGTTATAATGTATTACGTTATAAGGTATAATGTTATAACGTATTGCGTTATATAACATAACGCTATAAGGTATTACGTTATATGGTATAACGTTATAACGTATTACGTTATATAGTATAACATTATAAAGTATTACTTTATACAACATAACGTTATAACGTATTACGTTATATAACATAACGTTATATGGTTTAACGCTATAACGCATTACGCCATATGGTATAACGTTATAACGTATTACGCTATATGGTATAACGTTATAACGTATTACTTTATACAACATAACGTTATAACGTATTACGCTATATAGTATAAAGTTATAACGTATTACGCTATATGGTATAACGCTATAACGTATTACGCTATATGGTATAACGTTATAACGTATTACGTTATATGGTATAACGTTATAACGTATTACGTTATATGGTATAACGTTATAACGTATTACTTTATACAGCATAACGATATAACGTATTACGTTATATGGTATAACGTTATAACGTATTACGTTATATGGTATAACTTTATAACGTATTACGTTATATGGTATAACGTTATAACGTATTACGTTATATGGTATAGCGTTATAACGTATTACGTTATATAACATAACGTTATAACGTATTGCGTTATATGGTATAACGTTATAACGTATTACGTTATATAACATAACGTAATATGGTATAACGTTATAACGCATTACGTTATATGGCATAACGTTATAACTTATTACGTTATATGGTATAACGTTATAACGTATTACGTTATATGGTATAACGTTATAATGTATTACGTTATAAGGTATAATGTTATAACGTATTGCGTTATATAACATAACGTTATAACGTATTACGTTATATGGTATAACGTTATAACGTATTACGTTATATAGTATAACATTATAAAGAATTACTTTATACAACATAACGTTATAACGTATTACGTTATATAACATAACGTTATATGGTTTAACGCTATAACGCATTACGCCATATGGTATAACGTTATAACGTATTACGCTATATGGTATAACGTTATAACGTATTACGTTATATGGTATAACGTTATAACGTATTACGTTATAAGGTATAATGTTATAACGTATTGCGTTATATGGTATAACTTTATAACGTATTACGTTATATGGTATAACGTTATAACGCATTACGTTATATGGTATAACGTTATAACGTATTACGTTATATGGTATAACGTTATATGGTATAACGCTTTAACGTATTACGCTATATGGTATAACGCTATAACGTATTACGCTATATGGTATAACGTTATAACGTATTACGTTATATGGTATAACGTTATAACGTATTACGTTATAAGGTATAATGTTATAACGTATTGCGTTATATAACATAACGTTATAACGTATTACGTTATATGGTATAACGTTATAACGTATTACGTTATATGGTATAACGTTATAACGTATTACGTTATATGGTATAACGTTATAACGTATTACGTTATATGGTATAACGTTATAACGTATTACGTTATATGGTATAACGTTATAACGTATTACGTTATATGGTATAACGTTATAACGTATTACGTTATATGGTATAACGTTATAACGTATTACTTTATACAACATAACGTTATAACGTATTACGCATTATGGTATAAAGTTATAACGTATTACGCTATATGGTATAACGCTATAACGTATTACGCTATATGGTATAACGTTATAACGTATTACGTTATATGGTATAACGTTATAACGTATTACGTTATATGGTATAACGTTATAACGTATTACTTTATACAGCATAAAGATATAACGTATTACGTTATATGGTATAACGTTATAACGTATTACGTTATATGGTATAACTTTATAACGTATTACGTTATATGGTATAACGTTATAACGTATTACGTTATATGGTATAGCGTTATAACGTATTACGTTATATAACATAACGTTATAACGTATTGCGTTATATGGTATAAAGTTATAACGTATTACGTTATATAACATAGCGTTATATGGTATAACGTTATAACGCATTACGTTATATGGCATAACGTTATAACTTATTACGTTATATGGTATAACGTTATAACGTATTACGTTATATGGTATAACGTTATAATGTATTACGTTATAAGGTATAATGTTATAACGTATTGCGTTATATAACATAACGTTATAACGTATTACGTTATATGGTATAACGTTATAACGTATTCCGTTATATAGTATAACATTATAAAGTATTACTTTATACAACATAACGTTATAACGAATTACGTTATATAACATAACGTTATATGGTTTAACGCTATAACGCATTACGCCATATGGTATAACGTTATAACGTATTACGCTATATGGTATAACGTTATAACGTATTACGTTATATGGTATAACGTTATAACGTATTACGTTATATGGTATAACGTTATATGGTATAACGCTTTAACGTATTACGCTATATGGTATAACGCTATAACGTATTACGCTATATGGTATAACGTTATAACGTATTACGTTATATGGTATAACGTTATAACGTATTACGTTATATAGTATAACATTATAAAGTATTACTTTATACAACACAACGTTATAACGTATTACGTTATATGGTATAACGTTATAACGTATTACGTTATATGGTAAAACGTTATAACGTATTACGTTATATGGTATAACGTTATATGGTATAACGCTATAACGTATTACGCTATATGGTATAACGTTATAACGTATTACGTTATATGGTATAACGTTATAACGAATTACGTTATAAGGTATAATGTTATAACGTATTGCGTTATATAACATAACGTTATAACGTATTACGTTATATGGTATAACGTTATAACGTATTACGTTATATGGTATAACGGTGTAACGTATTACGTTATATGGTATAACGTTATAACGTATTACGTTATATGGTATAACGTTATAACGTATTACGTTATATGGTATAACGTTATAACGTATTACGTTATATGGTAAAACGTTATAACGTATTACGTTATATGGTATAACGTTATAACGTATTACTTTATACAACATAACGTTATAACGTATTACGCATTATGGTATAAAGTTATAACGTATTACGCTATATGGTATAACGCTATAACGTATTACGCTATATGGTATAACGTTATAACGTATTACGTTATATGGTATAACGTCATAACGTATTACGTTATATGGTATAACGTTATAACGTATTACTTTATACAGCATAACGATATAACGTATTACGTTATATGGTATAACGTTATAACGTATTACGTTATATGGTATAACTTTATAACGTATTACGTTATATGGTATAACGTTATAACGTATTACGTTATATGGTATAGCGTTATAACGTATTACGTTATATAACATAACGTTATAACGTATTGCGTTATATGGTATAACGTTATAACGTATTACGTTATATAACATAGCGTTATATGGTATAACGTTATAACGCATTACGTTATATGGCATAACGTTATAACTTATTACGTTATATGGTATAACGTTATAACGTATTACGTTATATGGTATAACGTTATAATGTATTACGTTATAAGGTATAATGTTATAACGTATTGCGTTATATAACATAACGTTATAACGTATTACGTTATATGGTATAACGTTATAACGTATTCCGTTATATAGTATAACATTATAAAGTATTACTTTATACAACATAACGTTATAACGTATTACGTTATATAACATAACGTTATATGGTTTAACGCTATAACGCATTACGCCATATGGTATAACGTTATAACGTATTACGCTATATGGTATAACGTTATAACGTATTACGTTATATGGTATAACGTTATAACGTATTACGTTATATGGTATAACGTTATATGGTATAACGCTTTAACGTATTACGCTATATGGTATAACGCTATAACGTATTACGCTATATGGTATAACGTTATAACGTATTACGTTATATGGTATAACGTTATAACGTATTACGTTATATAGTATAACATTATAAAGTATTACTTTATACAACACAACGTTATAACGTATTACGTTATATGGTATAACGTTATAACGTATTACGTTATATGGTAAAACGTTATAACGTATTACGTTATATGGTATAACGTTATATGGTATAACGCTATAACGTATTACGCTATATGGTATAACGTTATAACGTATTACGTTATATGGTATAACGTTATAACGAATTACGTTATAAGGTATAATGTTATAACGTATTGCGTTATATAACATAACGTTATAACGTATTACGTTATATGGTATAACGTTATAACGTATTACGTTATATGGTATAACGGTGTAACGTATTACGTTATATGGTATAACGTTATAACGTATTACGTTATATGGTATAACGTTATAACGTATTACGTTATATGGTATAACGTTATAACGTATTACGTTATATGGTAAAACGTTATAACGTATTGCGTTATATGGTATAACGTTATAACGTATTACGCTATATGGTATAACGTTATAACGTATTACGCTATATGGTATAACGTTATAACGTATTACGCTATATGGTATAACGTTATAACGTATTACGCTATATGGTATAACGTTATAACGTATTACGTTATATGGTATAACGTTATAACGTATTACGTTATATGGTATAACGTTATAACGTATTACGTTATATGGTATAACGTTATAACGTATTACGTTATATGGTATAACGTTATAACGTATTACGTTATATGGTATAATGTTATAACGTATTGCGTTATATAACATAACGTTATAACTTATTACGTTATATGGTATAACGTTATAACGTATTACGTTATATAGTATAACATTATAAAGTATTACTTTATACAACATAACGTTATAACGTATTACGTTTTATAACATAACGTTATATGGTATAACGCTATAACGCATTACGCCATATGGTATAACGTTGTAATGTATTACGCTATAAGGTATAATGTTATAACGTATTGCGTTATATAACATAACGTTATAACGTATTACGTTATATGGTATAACGTTATAACGTATTACGTTATATAGTATAACATTATAAAGTATTACTTTATACAACACAACGTTATAACGTATTACGTTACATGGTATAACGTTATAACGTATTACGTTATATGGTAAAACGTTATAACGTATTACGTTATATGGTATAACGTTATATGGTATAACGCTATAACGTATTACGCCATATGGTATAACGTTATAACGTATTACGTTGTATGTGATAACGTTATAACGTATTACGTTATATGGTATAACGTTATAAAGTATTACGTTATATCGTATAACGCTATAACGTATTACGCTATATGGCATAACGTTATAACGTATTACGTTATATGGTATAACGTTATAACGTATTACGTTATATGGTATAACGTTATAACGTATTACGTTATATGGTATAATGTTATAACGTATTGCGTTATATAACATAACGTTATAACTTATTACGTTATATGGTATAACGTTATAACGTATTACGTTATATGGTATAACGTTATAACGTATTACGTTATATGGTATAACGTTATAACGTATTACGTTATATGGTATAACGTTATAACGTATTACGTTATATGGTATAATGTTATAACGTATTGCGTTATATAACATAACGTTATAACTTATTACGTTATATGGTATAACGTTATAACGTATTACGTTATATGGTATAAAGTTATAACGTATTACGTTATATGGTATAACGTCATAACGTATTACGTTATATGGTGTAACGTTATAATGTATTACGTTATAAGGTATAATGTTATAACGTATTGCGTTATATAACATAACGTTATAAGGTATTACGTTATATGGTATAACGTTATAACGTATTACGTTATATAGTATAACATTATAAAGTATTACTTTATACAACATAACGTTATAACGTATTACGTTATATAACATAACGTTATATGGTTTAACGCTATAACGCATAACGCCATATGGTATAACGTTATAACGTATTACGCTATATGGTATAACGTTATAACGTATTACTTTATACAACATAACGTTATAACGTATTACGCTATATAGTATAAAGTTATAACGTATTACGCTATATGGTATAACGCTATAACGTATTACGCTATATGGTATAACGTTATAACGTATTACGTTATATGGTATAACGTTATAACGTATTACGTTATATGGTATAACGTTATAACGTATTACTTTATACAGCATAACGATATAACGTATTACGTTATATGGTATAACGTTATAACGTATTACGTTATATGGTATAACTTTATAACGTATTACGTTATATGGTATAACGTTATAACGTATTACGTTATATGGTATAGCGTTATAACGTATTACGTTATATAACATAACGTTATAACGTATTGCGTTATATGGTATAACGTTATAACGTATTACGTTATATAACATAACGTTATATGGTATAACGTTATAACGCATTACGTTATATGGCATAACGTTATAACTTATTACGTTATATGGTATAACGTTATAACGTATTACGTTATATGGTATAACGTTATAATGTATTACGTTATAAGGTATAATGTTATAACGTATTGCGTTATATAACATAACGTTATAACGTATTACGTTATATGGTATAACGTTATAACGTATTACGTTATATAGTATAACATTATAAAGAATTACTTTATACAACATAACGTTATAACGTATTACGTTATATAACATAACGTTATATGGTTTAACGCTATAACGCATTACGCCATATGGTATAACGTTATAACGTATTACGCTATATGGTATAACGTTATAACGTATTACGTTATATGGTATAACGTTATAACGTATTACGTTATAAGGTATAATGTTATAACGTATTGCGTTATATGGTATAACTTTATAACGTATTACGTTATATGGTATAACGTTATAACGCATTACGTTATATGGTATAACGTTATAACGTATTACGTTATATGGTATAACGTTATATGGTATAACGCTTTAACGTATTACGCTATATGGTATAACGCTATAACGTATTACGCTATATGGTATAACGTTATAACGTATTACGTTATATGGTATAACGTTATAACGTATTACGTTATAAGGTATAATGTTATAACGTATTGCGTTATATAACATAACGTTATAACGTATTACGTTATATGGTATAACGTTATAACGTATTACGTTATATGGTATAACGTTATAACGTATTACGTTATATGGTATAACGTTATAACGTATTACGTTATATGGTATAACGTTATAACGTATTACGTTATATGGTATAACGTTATAACGTATTACGTTATATGGTATAACGTTATAACGTATTACTTTATACAACATAACGTTATAACGTATTACGCATTATGGTATAAAGTTATAACGTATTACGCTATATGGTATAACGCTATAACGTATTACGCTATATGGTATAACGTTATAACGTATTACGTTATATGGTATAACGTTATAACGTATTACGTTATATGGTATAACGTTATAACGTATTACTTTATACAGCATAAAGATATAACGTATTACGTTATATGGTATAACGTTATAACGTATTACGTTATATGGTATAACTTTATAACGTATTACGTTATATGGTATAACGTTATAACGTATTACGTTATATGGTATAGCGTTATAACGTATTACGTTATATAACATAACGTTATAACGTATTGCGTTATATGGTATAAAGTTATAACGTATTACGTTATATAACATAGCGTTATATGGTATAACGTTATAACGCATTACGTTATATGGCATAACGTTATAACTTATTACGTTATATGGTATAACGTTATAACGTATTACGTTATATGGTATAACGTTATAATGTATTACGTTATAAGGTATAATGTTATAACGTATTGCGTTATATAACATAACGTTATAACGTATTACGTTATATGGTATAACGTTATAACGTATTCCGTTATATAGTATAACATTATAAAGTATTACTTTATACAACATAACGTTATAACGAATTACGTTATATAACATAACGTTATATGGTTTAACGCTATAACGCATTACGCCATATGGTATAACGTTATAACGTATTACGCTATATGGTATAACGTTATAACGTATTACGTTATATGGTATAACGTTATAACGTATTACGTTATATGGTATAACGTTATATGGTATAACGCTTTAACGTATTACGCTATATGGTATAACGCTATAACGTATTACGCTATATGGTATAACGTTATAACGTATTACGTTATATGGTATAACGTTATAACGTATTACGTTATATAGTATAACATTATAAAGTATTACTTTATACAACACAACGTTATAACGTATTACGTTATATGGTATAACGTTATAACGTATTACGTTATATGGTAAAACGTTATAACGTATTACGTTATATGGTATAACGTTATATGGTATAACGCTATAACGTATTACGCTATATGGTATAACGTTATAACGTATTACGTTATATGGTATAACGTTATAACGAATTACGTTATAAGGTATAATGTTATAACGTATTGCGTTATATAACATAACGTTATAACGTATTACGTTATATGGTATAACGTTATAACGTATTACGTTATATGGTATAACGGTGTAACGTATTACGTTATATGGTATAACGTTATAACGTATTACGTTATATGGTATAACGTTATAACGTATTACGTTATATGGTATAACGTTATAACGTATTACGTTATATGGTAAAACGTTATAACGTATTACGTTATATGGTATAACGTTATAACGTATTACTTTATACAACATAACGTTATAACGTATTACGCATTATGGTATAAAGTTATAACGTATTACGCTATATGGTATAACGCTATAACGTATTACGCTATATGGTATAACGTTATAACGTATTACGTTATATGGTATAACGTCATAACGTATTACGTTATATGGTATAACGTTATAACGTATTACTTTATACAGCATAACGATATAACGTATTACGTTATATGGTATAACGTTATAACGTATTACGTTATATGGTATAACTTTATAACGTATTACGTTATATGGTATAACGTTATAACGTATTACGTTATATGGTATAGCGTTATAACGTATTACGTTATATAACATAACGTTATAACGTATTGCGTTATATGGTATAACGTTATAACGTATTACGTTATATAACATAGCGTTATATGGTATAACGTTATAACGCATTACGTTATATGGCATAACGTTATAACTTATTACGTTATATGGTATAACGTTATAACGTATTACGTTATATGGTATAACGTTATAATGTATTACGTTATAAGGTATAATGTTATAACGTATTGCGTTATATAACATAACGTTATAACGTATTACGTTATATGGTATAACGTTATAACGTATTCCGTTATATAGTATAACATTATAAAGTATTACTTTATACAACATAACGTTATAACGTATTACGTTATATAACATAACGTTATATGGTTTAACGCTATAACGCATTACGCCATATGGTATAACGTTATAACGTATTACGCTATATGGTATAACGTTATAACGTATTACGTTATATGGTATAACGTTATAACGTATTACGTTATATGGTATAACGTTATATGGTATAACGCTTTAACGTATTACGCTATATGGTATAACGCTATAACGTATTACGCTATATGGTATAACGTTATAACGTATTACGTTATATGGTATAACGTTATAACGTATTACGTTATATAGTATAACATTATAAAGTATTACTTTATACAACACAACGTTATAACGTATTACGTTATATGGTATAACGTTATAACGTATTACGTTATATGGTAAAACGTTATAACGTATTACGTTATATGGTATAACGTTATATGGTATAACGCTATAACGTATTACGCTATATGGTATAACGTTATAACGTATTACGTTATATGGTATAACGTTATAACGAATTACGTTATAAGGTATAATGTTATAACGTATTGCGTTATATAACATAACGTTATAACGTATTACGTTATATGGTATAACGTTATAACGTATTACGTTATATGGTATAACGGTGTAACGTATTACGTTATATGGTATAACGTTATAACGTATTACGTTATATGGTATAACGTTATAACGTATTACGTTATATGGTATAACGTTATAACGTATTACGTTATATGGTAAAACGTTATAACGTATTGCGTTATATGGTATAACGTTATAACGTATTACGCTATATGGTATAACGTTATAACGTATTACGCTATATGGTATAACGTTATAACGTATTACGCTATATGGTATAACGTTATAACGTATTACGCTATATGGTATAACGTTATAACGTATTACGTTATATGGTATAACGTTATAACGTATTACGTTATATGGTATAACGTTATAACGTATTACGTTATATGGTATAACGTTATAACGTATTACGTTATATGGTATAACGTTATAACGTATTACGTTATATGGTATAATGTTATAACGTATTGCGTTATATAACATAACGTTATAACTTATTACGTTATATGGTATAACGTTATAACGTATTACGTTATATAGTATAACATTATAAAGTATTACTTTATACAACATAACGTTATAACGTATTACGTTTTATAACATAACGTTATATGGTATAACGCTATAACGCATTACGCCATATGGTATAACGTTGTAATGTATTACGCTATAAGGTATAATGTTATAACGTATTGCGTTATATAACATAACGTTATAACGTATTACGTTATATGGTATAACGTTATAACGTATTACGTTATATAGTATAACATTATAAAGTATTACTTTATACAACACAACGTTATAACGTATTACGTTACATGGTATAACGTTATAACGTATTACGTTATATGGTAAAACGTTATAACGTATTACGTTATATGGTATAACGTTATATGGTATAACGCTATAACGTATTACGCCATATGGTATAACGTTATAACGTATTACGTTGTATGTGATAACGTTATAACGTATTACGTTATATGGTATAACGTTATAACGTATTACGTTATATGGTATAACGTTATATGGTATAACGCTTTAACGTATTACGCTATATGGTATAACGTTATAACGTATTACGTTATATGGTATAACGTTATAACGAATTACGTTATAAGGTATAATGTTATAACGTATTGCGTTATATAACATAACGTTATAACGTATTACGTTATATGGTATAACGTTATAACGTATTACGTTATATGGTATAACGGTGTAACGTATTACGTTATATGGTATAACGTTATAACGTATTACGTTATATGGTATAACGTTATAACGTATTACGTTATATGGTATAACGTTATAACGTATTACGTTATATGGTAAAACGTTATAACGTATTGCGTTATATGGTATAACGTTATAACGTATTACGCTATATGGTATAACGTTATAACGTATTACGCTATATGGTATAACGTTATAACGTATTACGCTATATGGTATAACGTTATAACGTATTACGCTATATGGTATAACGTTATAACGTATTACGTTATATGGTATAACGTTATAACGTATTACGTTATATGGTATAACGTTATAACGTATTACGTTATATGGTATAACGTTATAACGTATTACGTTATATGGTATAACGTTATAACGTATTACGTTATATGGTATAATGTTATAACGTATTGCGTTATATAACATAACGTTATAACTTATTACGTTATATGGTATAACGTTATAACGTATTACGTTATATAGTATAACATTATAAAGTATTACTTTATACAACATAACGTTATAACGTATTACGTTTTATAACATAACGTTATATGGTATAACGCTATAACGCATTACGCCATATGGTATAACGTTGTAATGTATTACGCTATAAGGTATAATGTTATAACGTATTGCGTTATATAACATAACGTTATAACGTATTACGTTATATGGTATAACGTTATAACGTATTACGTTATATAGTATAACATTATAAAGTATTACTTTATACAACACAACGTTATAACGTATTACGTTACATGGTATAACGTTATAACGTATTACGTTATATGGTAAAACGTTATAACGTATTACGTTATATGGTATAACGTTATATGGTATAACGCTATAACGTATTACGCCATATGGTATAACGTTATAACGTATTACGTTGTATGTGATAACGTTATAACGTATTACGTTATATGGTATAACGTTATAAAGTATTACGTTATATCGTATAACGCTATAACGTATTACGCTATATGGCATAACGTTATAACGTATTACGTTATATGGTATAACGTTATAACGTATTACGTTATATGGTATAACGTTATAACGTATTACGTTATATGGTATAATGTTATAACGTATTGCGTTATATAACATAACGTTATAACTTATTACGTTATATGGTATAACGTTATAACGTATTACGTTATATGGTATAACGTTATAACGTATTACGTTATATGGTATAACGTTATAACGTATTACGTTATATGGTATAACGTTATAACGTATTACGTTATATGGTATAATGTTATAACGTATTGCGTTATATAACATAACGTTATAACTTATTACGTTATATGGTATAACGTTATAACGTATTACGTTATATGGTATAAAGTTATAACGTATTACGTTATATGGTATAACGTTATAACGTATTACGTTATATGGTGTAACGTTATAATGTATTACGTTATAAGGTATAATGTTATAACGTATTGCGTTATATAACATAACGTTATAAGGTATTACGTTATATGGTATAACGTTATAACGTATTACGTTATATAGTATAACATTATAAAGTATTACTTTATACAACATAACGTTATAACGTATTACGTTATATAACATAACGTTATATGGTTTAACGCTATAACGCATAACGCCATATGGTATAACGTTATAACGTATTACGCTATATGGTATAACGTTATAACGTATTACTTTGTACAACATAACGTTATAACGTATTACGCTATATAGTATAAAGTTATAACGTATTACGCTATATGGTATAACGCTATAACGTATTACGCTATATGGTATAACGTTATAACGTATTACGTTATATGGTATAACGTTATAACGTATTACGTTATATGGTATAACGTTATAACGTATTACTTTATACAGCATAACGATATAACGTATTACGTTATATGGTATAACGTTATAACGTATTACGTTATATGGTATAACTTTATAACGTATTACGTTATATGGTATAACGTTATAACGTATTACGTTATATGGTATAGCGTTATAACGTATTACGTTATATAACATAACGTTATAACGTATTGCGTTATATGGTATAACGTTATAACGTATTACGTTATATAACATAACGTTATATGGTATAACGTTATAACGCATTACGTTATATGGCATAACGTTATAACTTATTACGTTATATGGTATAACGTTATAACGTATTACGTTATATGGTATAACGTTATAATGTATTACGTTATAAGGTATAATGTTATAACGTATTGCGTTATATAACATAACGTTATAACGTATTACGTTATATGGTATAACGTTATAACGTATTACGTTATATAGTATAACATTATAAAGAATTACTTTATACAACATAACGTTATAACGTATTACGTTATATAACATAACGTTATATGGTTTAACGCTATAACGCATTACGCCATATGGTATAACGTTATAACGTATTACGCTATATGGTATAACGTTATAACGTATTACGTTATATGGTATAACGTTATAACGTATTACGTTATAAGGTATAATGTTATAACGTATTGCGTTATATGGTATAACTTTATAACGTATTACGTTATATGGTATAACGTTATAACGCATTACGTTATATGGTATAACGTTATAACGTATTACGTTATATGGTATAACGTTATATGGTATAACGCTTTAACGTATTACGCTATATGGTATAACGCTATAACGTATTACGCTATATGGTATAACGTTATAACGTATTACGTTATATGGTATAACGTTATAACGTATTACGTTATAAGGTATAATGTTATAACGTATTGCGTTATATAACATAACGTTATAACGTATTACGTTATATGGTATAACGTTATAACGTATTACGTTATATGGTATAACGTTATAACGTATTACGTTATATGGTATAACGTTATAACGTATTACGTTATATGGTATAACGTTATAACGTATTACGTTATATGGTATAACGTTATAACGTATTACGTTATATAGTATAACGTTATAACGTATTACTTTATACAACATAACGTTATAACGTATTACGCATTATGGTATAAAGTTATAACGTATTACGCTATATGGTATAACGCTATAACGTATTACGCTATATGGTATAACGTTATAACGTATTACGTTATATGGTATAACGTTATAACGTATTACGTTATATGGTATAACGTTATAACGTATTACTTTATACAGCATAACGATATAACGTATTACGTTATATGGTATAACGTTATAACGTATTACGTTATATGGTATAACTTTATAACGTATTACGTTATATGGTATAACGTTATAACGTATTACGTTATATGGTATAGCGTTATAACGTATTACGTTATATAACATAACGTTATAACGTATTGCGTTATATGGTATAACGTTATAACGTATTACGTTATATAACATAGCGTTATATGGTATAACGTTATAACGCATTACGTTATATGGCATAACGTTATAACTTATTACGTTATATGGTATAACGTTATAACGTATTACGTTATATGGTATAACGTTATAATGTATTACGTTATAAGGTATAATGTTATAACGTATTGCGTTATATAACATAACGTTATAACGTATTACGTTATATGGTATAACGTTATAACGTATTACGTTATATAGTATAACATTATAAAGTATTACTTTATACAACATAACGTTATAACGTATTACGTTATATAACATAACGTTATATGGTTTAACGCTATAACGCATTACGCCATATGGTATAACGTTATAACGTATTACGCTATATGGTATAACGTTATAACGTATTACGTTATATGCTATAACGTTATAACGTATTACGTTATAAGGTATAATGTTATAACGTATTGCGTTATATGGTATAACTTTATAACGTATTACGTTATATGGTATAACGTTATAACGCATTACGTTATATGGTATAACGTTATAACGTATTACGTTATATGGTATAACGTTATATGGTATAACGCTTTAACGTATTACGCTATATGGTATAACGCTATAACGTATTACGCTATATGGTATAACGTTATAACGTATTACGTTTTATGGTATAACGTTATAACGTATTACGTTATAAGGTATAATGTTATAACGTATTGCGATATATAACATAACGTTATAACGTATTACGTTATATGGTATAACGTTATAACGTATTACGTTATATGGTATAACGTTATAACGTATTACGTTATATGGTATAACGTTATAACGTATTACGTTATATGGTATAACGTTATAACGTATTACGTTATATGGTATAACGTTATAACGTACTACGTTATATGGTATAACGTTATATCGTATTACGTTATATGGTATAACGTTATAACGTATTACTTTATACAACATAACGTTATAACGTATTACGTTATATGGTATAACGTTATAACGTATTACGTTATATGGTATAACGTTATAACGTATTACGTTATACGGTATAATGTTATAACGTATTGCGTTATATAACATAACGTTATAACGTATTACGTTATATGGTATAACGTTATAACGTATTACGTTATATGGTATAACGTTATAACGTATTACGTTATATGGTATAACGTTATAACGTATTACGTTATATGGTATAACGTTATAACGTATTACGTTATATGGTATAACGTTATAACGTACTACGTTATATGGTATAACGTTATATCGTATTACGTTATATGGTATAACGTTATAACGTATTACTTTATACAACATAACGTTATAACGTATTACGTTATATGGTATAACGTTATAACGTATTACGTTATATGGTATAACGTTATAACGTACTACGTTATATGGTATAACGTTATATCGTATTACGTTATATGGTATAACGTTATAACGTATTACTTTATACAACATAGCGTTATAACGTATTACGTTATATAACATAACGTTATAACGTATTGCGTTATATGGTATAACGTTATAACGTATTACGTTATATAACATAGCGTTATATGGTATAACGTTATAACGCATTACGTTATATGGCATAACGTTATAACTTATTACGTTATATGGTATAACCTTATAACGTATTACGTTATATGGTATAACGTTATAATGTATTACGTTATAAGGTATAATGTTATAACGTATTGCGTTATATAACATAACGTTATAACGTATTACGTTATATGGTATAACGTTATAACGTATTACGTTATATAGTATAACATTATAAAGTATTACTTTATACAACATAACGTTATAACGTATTACGTTATATAACATAACGTTATATGGTTTAACGCTATAACGCATTACGCCATATGGTATAACGTTATAACGTATTACGCTATATGGTATAACGTTATAACGTATTACGTTATATGGTATAACGTTATAACGTATTACGTTATAAGGTATAATGTTATAACGTATTGCGTTATATGGTATAACTTTATAACGTATTACGTTATATGGTATAACGTTATAACGCATTACGTTATATGGTATAACGTTATAACGTATTACGTTATATGGTATAACGTTATATGGTATAACGCTTTAACGTATTACGCTATATGGTATAACGCTATAACGTATTACGCTATATGGTATAACGTTATAACGTATTACGTTTTATGGTATAACGTTATAACGTATTACGTTATAAGGTATAATGTTATAACGTATTGCGATATATAACATAACGTTATAACGTATTACGTTATATGGTATAACGTTATAACGTATTACGTTATATGGTATAACGTTATAACGTATTACGTTATATGGTATAACGTTATAACGTATTACGTTATATGGTATAACGTTATAACGTATTACGTTATATGGTATAACGTTATAACGTACTACGTTATATGGTATAACGTTATATCGTATTACGTTATATGGTATAACGTTATAACGTATTACTTTATACAACATAACGTTATAACGTATTACGTTATATGGTATAACGTTATAACGTATTACGTTATATGGTATAACGTTATAACGTATTACGTTATACGGTATAATGTTATAACGTATTGCGTTATATAACATAACGTTATAACGTATTACGTTATATGGTATAACGTTATAACGTATTACGTTATATGGTATAACGTTATAACGTATTACGTTATATGGTATAACGTTATAACGTATTACCTTATATGGTATAACGTTATAACGTATTACGTTATATGGTATAACGTTATAACGTATTACGTTACATGGTATAACGTTATAACGTATTACGTTATATAGTATAACATTATAAAGTATTTCTTTATACAACATAACGTTATAACGTATTACGTTATATAACATAACGTTATATGGTTTAACGCTATAACGCATTACGCCATATGGTATAACTTTATAACGTATTACGCTATATGGTATAACGGTATAACGTATTACTTTATACAACTTAACGTTATAACGTATTACGTTATATGGTATAACGTTATAACGTATTACGTTATATGGTATAACGTTATAACGTATTACGTTATATGCTATAACGTTATAACGTATTACGTTATATGGTATAACGTTATAACGTATTACGTTATATGGTATAACGTTATAACGTATTACGTTATATGGTATAACGTTATAACGTATTACGTTATATGGTATAACGTTATAACGTATTACGTTATATGGTATAACGTTATATCGTATTACGTTATACAACATAACGTTATATGGTATAACGTTATAACGCATTACGGCATATGGCATAACGTTATAACTTAGTACGTTATATGGTATAACGTTATAACGTATTACGTTATATGGTATAACGTTATAATGTATTACGTTATAAGGTATAATGTTATAACGTATTGCGTTATATAACATAACGTTATAACGTATTACGTTATATGGTATAACGTTATAACGTATTACGTTATATAGTATAACATTATAAAGTATTACTTTATACAACATAACGTTATAACGTATTACGTTATATAACATAACGTTATATGGTTTAACGCTATAACGCATTACGCCATATGGTATAACGTTATAACGTATTACGCTATATGGTATAACGTTATAACGTATTACGTTATATGGTATAACGTTATAACGTATTACGTTATATGGTATAACGTTATAACGTATTACGTTATATGGTATAACGTTATAACGTATTATGTTATCTAACATAATGCTATAACGTGTATCGCTATATGGTATAACGTTATAACGTATTACGTTATATGGTATAACGTTATATCGTATTACGTTATATGGTATAACGTTATAACGTATTACTTTATACAACATAACGTTATAACGTATTACGTTATATGGTATAACGATATAACGTATTACGTTATATGGTATAACGTTATAACGTATTACGTTATATGGTATAACGTTATAACGTATTACGTTATATGGTATAACGTTATAACGTATTACGTTATATGGTATAACGTTATAACGTATTACGTTATATGGTATAACGTTATAACGTATTACGTTATATGGTATAGCGTTATAACGTGTTACTTTATACAACATAACGTTATAACGTATTACGTTATATGGTATAACGATATAACGTATTACGTTATATGGTATAACGTTATAACGTATTACGTTATATGGTATAACGTTATAACGTATTACGTTATATGGTATAACGTTATAACGTATTACGTTATATGGTATAACGTTATATCGTATTACGTTATATGGTATAACGTTATAACGTATTACTTTATACAACATAACGTTTTAACGTATTACGTTATATGGTATAACGATATAACGTATTATTTTATATGGTATAACGTTATAACGTATTACGTTATATGGTATAACGTTATAACGTATTACTTTATATGGTATAACGTTATAACGTATTACGTTAGATGGTATAACGTTATAACGTATTACGTTATATGGTATAACGTTATAACGTATTACGTTATATGGTATAAAGTTATAACGTATTACGTTATATGGTATAACGTTATAACGTATTACGTTATATGGTATAACGTTATAATGTATTACGTTATAAGGTATAATGTTATAACGTATTGCGTTATATAACATAACATTTTAAGGTATTACGTTATATGGTATAACGTTATAACGTATTACGTTATATAGTATAACATTATAAAGTATTACTTTATACAACATAACGTTATAACGTATTACGTTATATGGTATAACGTTATAACGTATTACGTTATATGGTATAACGTTATAACGTATGACGTTATATGGTATAACGTTATAACGTATTACGTTATATGGTATAACGTTATATCGTATTACGTTATATGGTATAACGTTATAACGTATTACTTTATACAACATAACGTTTTAACGTATTACGTTATATGGTATAACGATATAACGTATTATTTTATATGGTATGACGTTATTACTTATTACGTTATATGGTATAAAGTTATAACGTATTACGTTATATGGAATAACGTTATAATGTATTACGTTATATGGTATAACGTTATAACGTATTACGTTATATGGTATAACGTTATAACGTATTACGTTATATAGTATAACATTATAAAGTATTACATTATACAACATAACGTTATAACGTATTACGTTATATAACATAACGTTATATGGTTTAACGCTATAACGCATTACGCCATATGGTATAACGTTGTAACGTATTACGCTATATGGTATAACGTTATAACGTATAACTTCTATATGGTATAACGTTTTAACGTATTACGCTATATGGTATAACGTTATAACGTATTACGTTATATGGTATAACGTTATAACGTATTACGTTATATGGTATAACGTTATAACGTATTACGTTATATGGTATAACGTTATAATGTATTACGCTATAAGGTATAATGTTATAACGTATTGCGTTATATAACATAAAGTTATAACTTATTACGTTATGTGGTATAACGTTATAACGTATTACGTTATATAGTATAACATTATAAAGTATTACTTTATACAACATAACGTTATAACGTATTACGTTTTATAACATAACGTTATATGGTATAACGCTATAACGCATTACGCCATATGGTATAACGTTATAATGTATTACGCTATAAGGTATAACGTTATAACGTATTGCGTTATATAACATAACGTTATAACGTATTACGTTATATGGTATAACGTTATAACGTATTACGTTATATAGTATAACATTATAAAGTATTACTTTATACAACATAACGTTATAACGTATTACGTTTTATAACATAACGTTATATGGTATAACGCTATAACGCATTACGCCATATGGTATAACGTTATAACGTATTACGCTATATGGTATAACGTTATAACGTATTACGTTATATGGTATAACGTTATATGGTATAACGCTATAACGTATTACGCTATATGGTATAACGCTATAACGTATTACGTTATATGGTATAACGTTATACCATTTTACGTTATATGGTATAACGTTATAACGTATTACGTTATATGGTACAACCTTATAACGTATTACGTTATATGGTACAACGTTATAACGTATTACGTTATATGGTACAACGTTATAACGTATTACGTTATATGGTACAACGTTATAACGTATTACGTTATATGGTACAACGTTATAACGTATTACGTTATATGGTATAACGTTATAACGTATTACTTTATACAACATAACGTTATAACGTATTACGTTATATGGTATAACGTTATAACGTATTACGTTATATGGTATAACGTTATAACGTATTACGTTATAAGGTATAATGTTATAACGTATTGCGTTATATAACATAACATTATAACGTATTACGTTATATGGTATAACGTTATAACGTATTACGTTATATGGTATAACGTTATAACGTATTACGTTATATGGTATAACGTTATAACGTATTACGTTATATGGTATAACGTTATAACGTATTACGTTATATGGTATAACGTTATAACGTATTACGTTATATAGTATAACATTATAAAGTATTTCTTTATACAACATGACGTTATAATGTATTACGTTATATAACATAACGTTATATGGTTTAACGCTATAACGCATTACGCCATATGGTATAACGTTATGACGTATTACGCTATATGGTATAACGTTATAACGTATTACTTTATACAACATAACGTTATAACGTATTACGTTATATGGTATAACGTTATAACGTATTACGTTTAATGGTATAACGTTATAACGTATTACGTTATAAGGTATAATGTTATAACGTATTGCGTTATATAACATAACGTTATAACGTATTACGTTATATGGTATAACGTTATAACGTATTACGTTATATGGTATAACTTTATAACGTATTACTTTATATGGTATAACGTTATAACGTATTACGTTATATGGTATAACGTTATAACGTATTACGTTATATGGTATAACGTTATATGGTTTAACGCTATAACGTATTACGCTATATGGTATAACGCTGTAACGTATTACGCTATATGGTATAACGTTATAACGTATTACGTTATATGGTATAACGTTATAACGTATTACGTTATAAGGTATAATGTTATAACGTATTGCGTTATATAACATAACGTTATAACGTATTACGCTATATGGTATAACGTTATAACGTATTACGCTATATGGTATAACGTTATAACGCATTACGTTATATGGTACAACGTTATAACGTATTACGTTATATGGTACAACGTTATAACGTATTACGTTATATGGTACAACGTTATAACGTATTACGTTATACGGTACAACGTTATAACGTATTACGTTATACGGTACAACGTTATAACGTATTACGTTATATGGTATAACGTTATAACGTATTACGTTATACGGTATAACGTTATAACGTATTACGTTATATGGTATAACGTTATAATGTATTACGCTATAAGGTATAATGTTATAACGTATTGCGTTATATAACATAACGTTATAACTTATTACGTTATATGGTATAAGGTTATAACGTATTACGTTATATAGTATAACATTATAAAGTATTACTTTATACAACATAACGTTATAACGTATTGCGTTATATGGTATAACGTTATAACGTATTGCGTTATATGGTATAACGTCATAACGTATTACGTTATATGGTATACCGTTATAACGTATTACGTTATATGGTATAACGTTATAACGTATTACGTTATATGGTATAACGTTATAACGTATTACGTTATATGGTATAACGTTATATGGTATAACGCTATAACGTATTACGCTATATGGTATAACGCTGTAACGTATTACGCTATATGGTATAACGTTATAACGTATTACGTTATATGGTATAACGTTATAACGTATTACGTTATAAGGTATAATGTTATAACGTATTGCGTTATATAACATAACGTTATAACGTATTACGTTATATGGTATAACGTTATAACGTATTACGTTATATGGTATAACGTTATAACGTATTACTTTATATGGTATAACGTTATAACGTATTACGTTATATAGTATAACATTATAAAGTATTACTTCATACAACATAACGTTAGAACGTATTACGTTATATAACATAACGTTATATGGTTTGACGCTATAACGCATTACGCCATATGGTATAACGTTATAACGTATTACGCTATATGGTATAACGTTATAACGTATTACGCTATATGGTATAACGTTATAACGCATTACGTTATACGGTACAACGTTATAACGTATTACGTTATACGGTACAACGTTATAACGTATTACGTTATATGGTATAACGTTATAACGTATTACGTTATACGGTATAACGTTATAACGTATTACGTTATATGGTATAACGTTATAATGTATTACGCTATAAGGTATAATGTTATAACGTATTGCGTTATATAACACAACGTTATAACTTATTACGTTATATGGTATAAGGTTATAACGTATTACGTTATATAGTATAACATTATAAAGTATTACTTTATACAACATAACGTTATAACGTATTGCGTTATATGGTATAACGTTATAACGTATTGCGTTATATGGTATAACATTATAAAGTATTACTTTATACAACATAACGTTATAACGTATTACGTTATATAACATAACGTTATATGGTTTAACGCTATAACGCATTACGCCATATGGTATAACGTTGTAACGTATTACGTTATATGGTATAACGTTATAACGTATTACGTTATATGGTATAACGTTATAACGTATGACGTTATATGGTATAACGTTATAACGTATTACGTTATATGGTATAACGTTATATCGTATTACGTTATATAACATAACGTTTTAAGGTATTACGTTATATGGTATAACGTTATAACGTATTACGTTATATAGTATAACATTATAAAGTATTACTTTATACAACATAACGTTATAACGTATTACGTTATATGGTATAACGTTATAACGTATTACGTTATATGGTATAACGTTATAACGTATGACGTTATATGGTATAACGTTATAACGTATTACGTTATATGGTATAACGTTATATCGTATTACGTTATATGGTATAACGTTATAACGTATTACTTTATACAACATAACGTTTTAACGTATTACGTTATATGGTATAACGATATAACGTATTATTTTATATGGTATGACGTTATTACTTATTACGTTATATGGTATAAAGTTATAACGTATTACGTTATATGGTATAACGTTATAACGTATTACGTTATATGGTATAACGTTATAACGTATTACGTTATATGGTATAACGTTATAACGTATTACGTTATATAGTATAACATTATAAAGTATTACTTTATACAACATAACGTTATAACGTATTACGTTATATAACATAACGTTATATGGTTTAACGCTATAACGCATTACGCCATATGGTATAACGTTGTAACGTATTACGCTATATGGTATAACGTTATAACGTATAACTTCTATATGGTATAACGTTTTAACGTATTACGCTATATGGTATAACGTTATAACGTATTACGTTATATGGTATAACGTTATAACGTATTACGTTATATGGTATAACGTTATAACGTATTACGTTATATGGTATAACGTTATAATGTATTACGCTATAAGGTATAATGTTATAACGTATTGCGTTATATAACATAACGTTATAACTTATTACGTTATGTGGTATAACGTTATAACGTATTACGTTATATAGTATAACATTATAAAGTATTACTTTATACAACATAACGTTATAACGTATTACGTTTTATAACATAACGTTATATGGTATAACGCTATAACGCATTACGCCATATGGTATAACGTTATAATGTATTACGCTATAAGGTATAACGTTATAACGTATTGCGTTATATAACATAACGTTATAACGTATTACGTTATATGGTATAACGTTATAACGTATTACGTTATATAGTATAACATTATAAAGTATTACTTTATACAACATAACGTTATAACGTATTACGTTTTATAACATAACGTTATATGGTATAACGCTATAACGCATTACGCCATATGGTATAACGTTATAACGTATTACGCTATATGGTATAACGTTATAACGTATTACGTTATATGGTATAACGTTATATGGTATAACGCTATAACGTATTACGCTATATGGTATAACGCTATAACGTATTACGTTATATGGTATAACGTTATACCATTTTACGTTATATGGTATAACGTTATAACGTATTACGTTATATGGTACAACCTTATAACGTATTACGTTATATGGTACAACGTTATAACGTATTACGTTATATGGTACAACGTTATAACGTATTACGTTATATGGTACAACGTTATAACGTATTACGTTATATGGTACAACGTTATAACGTATTACGTTATATGGTATAACGTTATAACGTATTACTTTATACAACATAACGTTATAACGTATTACGTTATATGGTATAACGTTATAACGTATTACGTTATATGGTATAACGTTATAACGTATTACGTTATAAGGTATAATGTTATAACGTATTGCGTTATATAACATAACATTATAACGTATTACGTTATATGGTATAACGTTATAACGTATTACGTTATATGGTATAACGTTATAACGTATTACGTTATATGGTATAACGTTATAACGTATTACGTTATATGGTATAACGTTATAACGTATTACGTTATATGGTATAACGTTATAACGTATTACGTTATATAGTATAACATTATAAAGTATTTCTTTATACAACATGAAGTTATAACGTATTACGTTATATAACATAACGTTATATGGTTTAACGCTATAACGCATTACGCCATATGGTATAACGTTATAACGTATTACGCTATATGGTATAACGTTATAACGTATTACGTTATATGGTATAACGTTATATGGTATAACGCTATAACGTATTACGTTTAATGGTATAACGTTATAACGTATTACGTTATAAGGTATAATGTTATAACGTATTGCGTTATATAACATAACGTTATAACGTATTACGTTATATGGTATAACGTTATAACGTATTACGTTATATGGTATAACATTATAACGTATTACTTTATATGGTATAACGTTATAACGTATTACGTTATATGGTATAACGTTATAACGTATTACGTTATATGGTATAACGTTATATGGTATAACGCTATAACGTATTACGCTATATGGTATAACGCTGTAACGTATTACGCTATATGGTATAACGTTATAACGTATTACGTTATATGGTATAACGTTATAACGTATTACGTTATAAGGTATAATGTTATAACGTATTGCGTTATATAACATAACGTTATAACGTATTACGCTATATGGTATAACGTTATAACGTATTACGCTATATGGTATAACGTTATAACGCATTACGTTATATGGTACAACGTTATAACGTATTACGTTATATGGTACAACGTTATAACGTATTACGTTATATGGTACAACGTTATAACGTATTACGTTATACGGTACAACGTTATAACGTATTACGTTATACGGTACAACGTTATAACGTATTACGTTATACGGTATAACGTTATAACGTATTACGTTATACGGTATAACGTTATAACGTATTACGTTATATGGTATAACGTTATAATGTATTACGCTATAAGGTATAATGTTATAACGTATTGCGTTATATAACATAACGTTATAACTTATTACGTTATATGGTATAAGGTTATAACGTATTACGTTATATAGTATAACATTATAAAGTATTACTTTATACAACATAACGTTATAACGTATTGCGTTATATGGTATAACGTTATAACGTATTGCGTTATATGGTATAACGTCATAACGTATTACGTTATATGGTATAACGTTATAACGTATTACGTTATATGGTATAACGTTATAACGTATTACGTTATATGGTATAACGTTATAACGTATTACGTTATATGGTATAACGTTATATGGTATAACGCTATAACGTATTACGCTATATGGTATAACGCTGTAACGTATTACGCTATATGGTATAACGTTATAACGTATTACGTTATATGGTATAACGTTATAACGTATTACGTTATAAGGTATAATGTTATAACGTATTGCGTTATATAACATAACGTTATAACGTATTACGTTATATGGTATAACGTTATAACGTATTACGTTATATGGTATAACGTTATAACGTATTACTTTATATGGTATAACGTTATAACGTATTACGTTATATAGTATAACATTATAAAGTATTACTTCATACAACATAACGTTAGAACGTATTACGTTATATAACATAACGTTATATGGTTTGACGCTATAACGCATTACGCCATATGGTATAACGTTATAACGTATTACGCTATATGGTATAACGTTATAACGTATTACGCTATATGGTATAACGTTATAACGCATTACGTTATACGGTACAACGTTATAACGTATTACGCTTTACGGTACAACGTTATAACGTATTACGTTATATGGTATAACGTTATAACGTATTACGTTATACGGTATAACGTTATAACGTATTACGTTATATGGTATAACGTTATAATGTATTACGCTATAAGGTATAATGTTATAACGTATTGCGTTATATAACACAACGTTATAACTTATTACGTTATATGGTATAACGTTATAATGTATTACGCTATAAGGTATAACATTATAAAGTATTACTTTATACAACATAACGTTATAACGTATTGCGTTATATGGTATAACGTTATAACGTATTGCGTTATATGGTATAACATTATAAAGTATTACTTTATACAACATAACGTTATAACGTATTACGTTATATAACATAACGTTATATGGTTTAACGCTATAACGCATTACGCCATATGGTATAACGTTGTAACGTATTACGCTATATGGTATAACGTTATAACGTATAACTTCTATATGGTATAACGTTTTAACGTATTACGCTATATGGTATAACGTTATAACGTATTACGTTATATGGTATAACGTTATAACGTATTACGTTATATGGTATAACGTTATAACGTATTACGTTATATGGTATAACGTTATAATGTATTACGCTATAAGGTATAATGTTATAACGTATTGCGTTATATAACATAACGTTATAACTTATTACGTTATGTGGTATAACGTTATAACGTATTACGTTATATAGTATAACATTATAAAGTATTACTTTATACAACATAACGTTATAACGTATTACGTTTTATAACATAACGTTATATGGTATAACGCTATAACGCATTACGCCATATGGTATAACGTTATAATGTATTACGCTATAAGGTATAACGTTATAACGTATTGCGTTATATAACATAACGTTATAACGTATTACGTTATATGGTATAACGTTATAACGTATTACGTTATATAGTATAACATTATAAAGTATTACTTTATACAACATAACGTTATAACGTATTACGTTTTATAACATAACGTTATATGGTATAACGCTATAACGCATTACGCCATATGGTATAACGTTATAACGTATTACGCTATATGGTATAACGTTATAACGTATTACGTTATATGGTATAACGTTATATGGTATAACGCTATAACGTATTACGCTATATGGTATAACGCTATAACGTATTACGTTATATGGTATAACGTTATACCATTTTACGTTATATGGTATAACGTTATAACGTATTACGTTATATGGTACAACCTTATAACGTATTACGTTATATGGTACAACGTTATAACGTATTACGTTATATGGTACAACGTTATAACGTATTACGTTATATGGTACAACGTTATAACGTATTACGTTATATGGTACAACGTTATAACGTATTACGTTATATGGTATAACGTTATAACGTATTACTTTATACAACATAACGTTATAACGTATTACGTTATATGGTATAACGTTATAACGTATTACGTTATATGGTATAACGTTATAACGTATTACGTTATAAGGTATAATGTTATAACGTATTGCGTTATATAACATAACATTATAACGTATTACGTTATATGGTATAACGTTATAACGTATTACGTTATATGGTATAACGTTATAACGTATTACGTTATATGGTATAACGTTATAACGTATTACGTTATATGGTATAACGTTATAACGTATTACGTTATATGGTATAACGTTATAACGTATTACGTTATATAGTATAACATTATAAAGTATTTCTTTATACAACATGACGTTATAACGTATTACGTTATATAACATAACGTTATATGGTTTAACGCTATAACGCATTACGCCATATGGTATAACGTTATAACGTATTACGCTATATGGTATAACGTTATAACGTATTACTTTATACAACATAACGTTATAACGTATTACGTTATATGGTATAACGTTATAACGTATTACGTTTAATGGTATAACGTTATAACGTATTACGTTATAAGGTACAATGTTATAACGTATTGCGTTATATAACATAACGTTATAACGTATTACGTTATATGGTATAACGTTATAACGTATTACGTTATATGGTATAACTTTATAACGTATTACTTTATATGGTATAACGTTATAACGTATTACGTTATATGGTATAACGTTATAACGTATTACGTTATATGGTATAACGTTATATGGTATAACGCTATAACGTATTACGCTATATGGTATAACGCTGTAACGTATTACGCTATATGGTATAACGTTATAACGTATTACGTTATATGGTATAACGTTATAACGTATTACGTTATAAGGTATAATGTTATAACGTATTGCGTTATATAACATAACGTTATAACGTATTACGTTATATGGTATAACGTTATAACGTATTACGTTATATGGTATAACGTTATAACGTATTACGTTATATGGTATAACGTTATAACGTATTACGTTATATCGTATAACATTATAAAGTATTACTTCATACAACATAACGTTAGAACGTATTACGTTATATAACATAACGTTATATGGTTTGACGCTATAACGCATTACGCCATATGGTATAACGTTATAACGTATTACGCTATATGGTATAACGTTATAACGTATTACGCTATATGGTATAACGTTATAACGCATTACGTTATATGCTATAAAGTTATAACGTATTACGTTAGATGGTGTAACGTTATAACGTATTACGTTATATGGTATAACGTTATAATGTATTACGATATAAGGTATAATGTTATAACGTATTGCGTTATATAACATAACGTTATAAGGTATTACGTTATATGGTATAACGTTATAACTTATTACGTTATATAGTATAACATTATAAAGTATTACTTTATACAACATAACGTTATAACGTATTCCGTTATATGGTATAACGTTATAACGTATTACGTTATATAACATAACGTTATATGGTATAACGTTATAACGCATTACGTTATATGGCATAACGTTATAACTTATTACGTTATATGCTATAACGTTATAACGTATTACGTTATATGGTATAACGTTATAACGTATTACGCTATATAGTATAACATTATAAAGTATTACTTTATACAACATAACGTTATAACGTATTACGTTATATAACATAACGTTATATGGTTTAACGCTATAACGCATTACGCCATATGGTATAACGTTATAACGTATTACGCTATATGGTATAACGTTATAACGTATGACGCTATATGGTATAACGTTATAACGTATTACGTTATATGGTATAACGTTATAACGTATTACGTTATATGGTATAACGTTATAACGTATTACGTTATATGGTATAACGTTATAACGTATTACGTTATATGGTATAACGTTATAACGTATTACGTTATATGGTATAACGTTATAACGTATTACGTTATATGGTATAACGTTATAACGTATTACGTTATATGGTATAACGTTATAACGTATTACGTTATATGGTATAACGTTATAATGTATTACGCTATAAGGTATAATGTTATAACGTATTACGATATATGGTATAACGTTATATGGTATAACGCTATAACGTATTACGCTATATGGTATAACGCTATAACGTATTACGTTATATGGTATAACGTTATACCATTTTACGTTATATGGTATAACGTTATAACGTATTACGTTATATGGTACAACCTTATAACGTATTACGTTATATGGTACAACGTTATAACGTATTACGTTATATGGTACAACGTTATAACGTATTACGTTATATGGTACAACGTTATAACGTATTACGTTATATGGTATAACGTTATAACGTATTACGTTATATGATATCACGTTATAACGTATTACTTTATACAACATAACGTTATAACGTATTACGTTATATGGTATAACGTTATAACGTATTACGTTATATGGTATAACGTTATAACGTATTACGTTAGAAGGTATAATGTTATAACGTATTGCGTTATATAACATAACATTATAACGTATTACGTTATATGGTATAACGTTATAACGTATTACGTTCTATGGTATAACGTTATAACGTATTACGTTATATGGTATAACGTTATAACGTATTACGTTATATGGTATAACGTTATAACGTATTACGTTATATGGTATAACGTTATAACGTATTACGTTATATAGTATAACATTATAAAGTATTTCTTTATACAACATGACGTTCTAACGTATTACGTTATATAACATAACGTTATATGGTTTAACGCTATAACGCATTACGCCATATGGTATAACGTTATAACGTATTACGCTATATGGTATAACGTTATAACGTATTTCTTTATACAACATAACGTTATAACGTATTACGTTATATGGTATAACGTTATAACGTATTACGTTTAATGGTATAACGTTATAACGTATTACGTTATATGCTATAACGTTATAACGTATTACGTTATATGGTATAACGTTATAACGTATTACGTTATATGGTTTAACGCTATAACGCATTACGCCATATGGTATAACGTTATAACGTATTACGCTATATGGTATAACGTTATAACGTATTACGCTATATGGTATAACGTTATAACGTATTACGTTATATGGTATAACGTTATAACGTATTACGTTATATGGTATAACGTTATAACGTATTACGTTATATGGTGTAACGTTATAACGTATTACGTTATATGGTATAACGTTATAACGTATTACGCTATATGGTATAACGTTATAACGTATTACGCTATATGGTATAACGTTATAACGCATTACGTTATATGCTATAAAGTTATAACGTATTACGTTAGATGGTGTAACGTTATAACGTATTACGTTATATGGTATAACGTTATAATGTATTACGATATAAGGTATAATGTTATAACGTATTGCGTTATATAACATAACGTTATAAGGTATTACGTTATATGGTATAACGTTATAACTTATTACGTTATATAGTATAACATTATAAAGTATTACTTTATACAACATAACGTTATAACGTATTCCGTTATATGGTATAACGTTATAACGTATTACGTTATATAACATAACGTTATATGGTATAACGTTATAACGCATTACGTTATATGGCATAACGTTATAACTTATTACGTTATATGCTATAACGTTATAACGTATTACGTTATATGGTATAACGTTATAACGTATTACGCTATATAGTATAACATTATAAAGTATTACTTTATACAACATAACGTTATAACGTATTACGTTATATAACATAACGTTATATGGTTTAACGCTATAACGCATTACGCCATATGGTATAACGTTATAACGTATTACGCTATATGGTATAACGTTATAACGTATGACGCTATATGGTATAACGTTATAACGTATTACGTTATATGGTATAACGTTATAACGTATTACGTTATATGGTATAACGTTATAACGTATTACGTTATATGGTATAACGTTATAACGTATTACGTTATATGGTATAACGTTATAACGTATTACGTTATATGGTATAACGTTATAACGTATTACGTTATATGGTATAACGTTATAACGTATTACGTTATATGGTATAACGTTATAACGTATTACGTTATATGGTATAACGTTATAATGTATTACGCTATAAGGTATAATGTTATAACGTATTACGATATATGGTATAACGTTATATGGTATAACGCTATAACGTATTACGCTATATGGTATAACGCTATAACGTATTACGTTATATGGTATAACGTTATACCATTTTACGTTATATGGTATAACGTTATAACGTATTACGTTATATGGTACAACCTTATAACGTATTACGTTATATGGTACAACGTTATAACGTATTACGTTATATGGTACAACGTTATAACGTATTACGTTATATGGTACAACGTTATAACGTATTACGTTATATGGTATAACGTTATAACGTATTACGTTATATGATATCACGTTATAACGTATTACTTTATACAACATAACGTTATAACGTATTACGTTATATGGTATAACGTTATAACGTATTACGTTATATGGTATAACGTTATAACGTATTACGTTAGAAGGTATAATGTTATAACGTATTGCGTTATATAACATAACATTATAACGTATTACGTTATATGGTATAACGTTATAACGTATTACGTTCTATGGTATAACGTTATAACGTATTACGTTATATGGTATAACGTTATAACGTATTACGTTATATGGTATAACGTTATAACGTATTACGTTATATGGTATAACGTTATAACGTATTACGTTATATAGTATAACATTATAAAGTATTTCTTTATACAACATGACGTTCTAACGTATTACGTTATATAACATAACGTTATATGGTTTAACGCTATAACGCATTACGCCATATGGTATAACGTTATAACGTATTACGCTATATGGTATAACGTTATAACGTATTTCTTTATACAACATAACGTTATAACGTATTACGTTATATGGTATAACGTTATAACGTATTACGTTTAATGGTATAACGTTATAACGTATTACGTTATATGCTATAACGTTATAACGTATTACGTTATATGGTATAACGTTATAACGTATTACGTTATATGGTTTAACGCTATAACGCATTACGCCATATGGTATAACGTTATAACGTATTACGCTATATGGTATAACGTTATAACGTATTACGCTATATGGTATAACGTTATAACGTATTACGTTATATGGTATAACGTTATAACGTATTACGTTATATGGTATAACGTTATAACGTATTACGTTATATGGTGTAACGTTATAACGTATTACGTTATATGGTATAACGTTATAACGTACTACGTTATATGGTATAACGTTATATCGTATTACGTTATATGGTATAACGTTATAACGTATTACTTTATACAACATAACGTTATAACGTATTACGTTATATGGTATAACGATATAACGTATTACGTTATATGGTATAACGTTATAACGTATTACGTTATATGGTACAACGTTATAACGTATGACGTTATATGGTATAACGTTATAATGTATTACGTTATATAGTATAACATTATAAAGTATTACTTTATACAACATAACGTTATAACGTATTAAGTTTTATAACATAACGTTATATGGTATAACGCTATAACGCATTACGCCATATGGTATAACGTTATAATGTATTAAGCTATAAGATATAATGTTATAACGTATTGCGTTATATAACATAACGTTATAACGTATTACGTTATATGGTATAATGTTATAACGTATTACGTTATATAGTATAATATTATAAAGTATTACTTTATACAACATAACGTTATAACGTATTACGTTTTATAACATAACGTTATATGGTATAACGCTATAACGCATTACGCCATATGGTATAACGTTATAACGTACTCCGCTATATGGTATAACGTTATAACGTATTACGTTATATGGTATAAGGTTATATGGTATAACGCTATAACGTATTAAGCTATATGGTATAACGCTATAACGTATTACGCTATATGGTATAACGTTATAACGTATTACGTTATATGGTATAACGTTATATCGTATTACGTTATATGGTATAACGTTATAACGTATTACTTTATACAACATAACGTTATAACGTATTACGTTATATGGTATAACGTTATAACGTATTACGTTATATGGTAAAACGTTATAACGTATTACGTTATATGGTATAACGTTATATGGTATAACGCTATAACGTATTACGCCATATGGTATAACGTTATAACGTATTACGTTGTATGGGATAATGTTATAACGTATTACGTTATATGGTATACCGTTATAACGTATTACGTTATATGGTATAACGCTATAACGTATTACGCTATATGGTATAACGTTATAACGCATTACGTTATATATTATAACGTTATACCGTATTACGTTATATGGTATAACGTTATAACGTATTACGTTATATGGTATAACGTTATAACGCATTACGTTATATGGTATAACGTTATAACGTATTACGTTATATAGTATAACATTATAAAGTATTACTTTATACAACATAACGTTATAACGTATTACGTTATATAACATAACGTTATATGGTTTAACGCTATAACGCATTACGCCATATGGTATAACGTTATAACGTATTACGCTATATGGTATAACGTTATAACGTATTACGCTATATGGTATAACGTTATAACGTATTACGTTATATGGTATAACGTTATAACGTATTACTTTATACAACATAACGTTATAACGTATTACATTATATGGTATAACGTTATAACGTATTACGTTATATGGTATAACGTTATAACGTATTACGTTATAAGGTATAATGTTATAACGTATTGCGTTATATAACATAACATTATAACATATTACGTTATATGGTATAACGTTATAACGTATTACGTTATATGGTATAACGTTATAACGTATTACGTTAGAAGGTATAATGTTATAACGTATTGCGTTATATAACATAACATTATAACGTATTACGTTATATGGTATAACGTTATAACGTATTACGTTCTATGGTATAACGTTATAACGTATTACGTTATATGGTATAACGTTATAACGTATTACGTTATATGGTATAACGTTATAACGTATTACGTTATATAGTATAACATTATAAAGTATTTCTTTATACAACATGACGTTCTAACGTATTACGTTATATAACATAACGTTATATGGTTTAACGCTATAACGCATTACGCCATATGGTATAACGTTATAACGTATTACGCTATATGGTATAACGTTATAACGTATTTCTTTATACAACATAACGTTATAACGTATTACGTTATATGGTATAACGTTATAACGTATTACGTTATATGGTTTAACGCTATAACGCATTACGCCATATGGTATAACGTTATAACGTATTACGCTATATGGTATAACGTTATAACGTATTACGCTATATGGTATAACGTTATAACGTATTACGTTATATGGTATAACGTTATAACGTATTACGTTATATGGTATAACGTTATAACGTATTACGTTATATGGTGTAACGTTATAACGTATTACGTTATATGGTATAACGTTATAACGTACTACGTTATATGGTATAACGTTATATCGTATTACGTTATATGGTATAACGTTATAACGTATTACTTTATACAACATAACGTTATAACGTATTACGTTATATGGTATAACGATATAACGTATTACGTTATATGGTATAACGTTATAACGTATTACGTTATATGGTACAACGTTATAACGTATGACGTTATATGGTATAACGTTATAATGTATTACGTTATATAGTATAACATTATAAAGTATTACTTTATACAACATAACGTTATAACGTATTAAGTTTTATAACATAACGTTATATGGTATAACGCTATAACGCATTACGCCATATGGTATAACGTTATAATGTATTAAGCTATAAGATATAATGTTATAACGTATTGCGTTATATAACATAACGTTATAACGTATTACGTTATATGGTATAATGTTATAACGTATTACGTTATATAGTATAATATTATAAAGTATTACTTTATACAACATAACGTTATAACGTATTACGTTTTATAACATAACGTTATATGGTATAACGCTATAACGCATTACGCCATATGGTATAACGTTATAACGTACTCCGCTATATGGTATAACGTTATAACGTATTACGTTATATGGTATAAGGTTATATGGTATAACGCTATAACGTATTAAGCTATATGGTATAACGCTATAACGTATTACGCTATATGGTATAACGTTATAACGTATTACGTTATATGGTATAACGTTATATCGTATTACGTTATATGGTATAACGTTATAACGTATTACTTTATACAACATAACGTTATAACGTATTACGTTATATGGTATAACGTTATAACGTATTACGTTATATGGTAAAACGTTATAACGTATTACGTTATATGGTATAACGTTATATGGTATAACGCTATAACGTATTACGCCATATGGTATAACGTTATAACGTATTACGTTGTATGGGATAATGTTATAACGTATTACGTTATATGGTATAACGTTATAACGTATTACGTTATATGGTATAACGCTATAACGTATTACGCTATATGGTATAACGTTATAACGTATTACGTTATATATTATAACGTTATACCGTATTACGTTATATGGTATAACGTTATAACGTATTACGTTATATGGTATAACGTTATAACGCATTACGTTATATGGTATAACGTTATAACGTATTACGTTATATAGTATAACATTATAAAGTATTACTTTATACAACATAACGTTATAACGTATTACGTTATATAACATAACGTTATATGGTTTAACGCTATAACGCATTACGCCATATGGTATAACGTTATAACGTATTACGCTATATGGTATAACGTTATAACGTATTACGCTATATGGTATAACGTTATAACGTATTACGTTATATGGTATAACGTTATAACGTATTACTTTATACAACATAACGTTATAACGTATTACATTATATGGTATAACGTTATAACGTATTACGTTATATGGTATAACGTTATAACGTATTACGTTATAAGGTATAATGTTATAACGTATTGCGTTATATAACATAACATTATAACGTATTACGTTATATGGTATAACGTTATAACGTATTACGTTATATGGTATAACGTTATAACGTATTACGTTATATGGTATAACGTTATAACGTATTACGTTATATAACATAACGTTATAACGTATTACGTTATATGGTATAACGTTATAACGTATTACGTTATATAGTATAACATTATAAAGTATTACTTCATACAACATAACGTTATAACGTATTACGTTATATGGTATAACGTTATAACGTATTACGTTATATGGTATAACGTTATAACGTATTACGTTATATGGTATAACGTTATAACGTATTACGTTATATAGTATAACATTATAAAGTATTTCTTTATACAACATGACGTTATAACGTATTAAGTTATATAACATAACGTTATATGGGTTAACGCTATAACGCATTACGCCATATGGTATAACGTTATAACGTATTACGCTATATGGTATAACGTTATAACGTATTACTTTATACAACATAACGTTATAACGTATTACGTTATATGGTATAACGTTATAACGTATTACGTTATATGGTATAACGTTATAACGTAATACGTTATAAGGTATAACGTTATAACGTATTACGTTATATGGTACAACGTTATAACGTATTACGTTATACGGTACAACGTTATAACCTATTACGTTATATGGTATAACGTTATAACGTATTACGTTATACGGTATAACGTTATAACGTACTACGTTATATGGTATAACGTTATAATGTATTACGCTATAAGGTATAATGTTATAACGTATTGCGTTATATAACATAACGTTATAACGTATTACGTTATATGGTATAACGTTATAACGTATTACGTTATATGGTATAAAGTTATAACGTATTACGTTATATGGTATAACGTTATAACGTATTACGTTATATGGTATAACGTTATAACGTATTACGTTATATGGTATAACGTTATAACGTATTACGTTATATGGTGTAACGTTATAACGTATTACGTTATATGGTGTAACGTTATAACGTATTACGTTATATGGTATAACGTTATAACGTACTACGTTATATGGTATAACGTTATATCGTATTACGTTATATGGTATAACGTTATAACGTATTACTTTATACAACATAACGTTATAACGTACTACGTTATATGGTATAACGTTATATCGTATTACGTTATATGGTATAACGTTATAACGTATTACTTTATACAACATAACGTTATAACGTATTACGTTATATGGTATAACGATATAACGTATTACGTTATATGGTATAACGTTATAACGTATTACGTTATATGGTACAACGTTATAACGTATTACGTTATATGGTATAACGTTATAATGTATTACGTTATATAGTATAACATTATAAAGTATTACTTCATACAACATAACGTTAGAACGTATTACGTTATATAACATAACGTTATATGGTTTAACGCTATAACGCATTACGCCATATGGTATAACGTTATAACGTATTACGCTATATGGTATAACGTTATAACGTATTACGCTATATGGTATAACGTCATAACGCATTACGTTATATGGTATAACGTTATAACGTATTACGTTATACGGTACAACGTTATAACGTATTACGTTATACGGTACAACGTTATAACGTATTACGTTATACGGTACAACGTTATAACGTATTACGTTATACGGTACAACGTTATAACGTATTACGTTATACGGTACAACGTTATAACGTATTACGTTATACGGTATAACGTTATAACGTATTACGTTATACGGTATAACGTTATAACGTATTACGTTATATGGTATAACGTTATAATGTATTACGTTATATAGTATAACATTATAAAGTATTACTTTATACAACATAACGTTATAACGTATTACGTTTTATAACATAACGTTATATGGTATAACGCTATAACGCATTACGCCATATGGTATAACGTTATAATGTATTAAGCTATAAGATATAATGTTATAACGTATTGCGTTATATAACATAACGTTATAACGTATTACGTTATATGGTATAATGTTATAACGTATTACGTTATATAGTATAATATTATAAAGTATTACTTTATACAACATAACGTTATAACGTATTACGTTTTATAACATAACGTTATATGGTATAACGCTATAACGCATTACGCCATATGGTATAACGTTATAACGTACTCCGCTATATGGTATAACGTTATAACGTATTACGTTATATGGTATAAGGTTATATGGTATAACGCTATAACGTATTAAGCTGTATGGTATAACACTATAACGTATTACGCTATATGGTATAACGTTATAACGTATTACGTTATATGGTATAACGTTATATCGTATTACGTTATATGGTATAACGTTATAACGTATTACTTTATACAACATAACGTTATAACGTATTACGTTATATGGTATAACGTTATAACGTATTACGTTATATGGTAAAACGTTATAACGTATTACGTTATATGGTATAACGTTATATGGTATAACGCTATAACGTATTACGCCATATGGTATAACGTTATAACGTATTACGTTGTATGGGATAATGTTATAACGTATTACGTTATATCGTATTACGTTATATGGTATAACGTTATAACGTATTACTTTATACAACATAACGTTATAACGTATTACGTTATATGGTATAACGTTATAACGTATTACGTTATATGGTAAAACGTTATAACGTATTACGTTATATGGTATAACGTTATATGGTATAACGCTATAACGTATTACGCCATATGGTATAACGTTATAACGTATTACGTTGTATGGGATAATGTTATAACGTATTACGTTATATGGTATAACGTTATAACGTATTACGTTATATGGTATAACGCTATAACGTATTACGCTATATGGTATAACGTTATAACGTATTACGTTATATATTATAACGTTATACCGTATTACGTTATATGGTATAACGTTATAACGTATTACGTTATATGGTATAACGTTATAACGCATTATGTTATATGGTATAACGTTATAACGTATTACGTTATATAGTATAACATTATAAAGTATTACTTTATACAACATAACGTTATAACGTATTACGTTATATAACATAACGTTATATGGTTTAACGCTATAACGCATTACGCCATATGGTATAACGTTATAACGTATTACGCTATATGGTATAACGTTATAACGTATTACGCTATATGGTATAACGTTATAACGTATTACGTTATATGGTATAACGTTATAACGTATTACTTTATACAACATAACGTTATAACGTATTACGTTATATGGTATAACGTTATAACGTATTACGTTATATGGTATAACGTTATAACGTATTACGTTATATAACATAACGTTATAACGTATTACGTTATATGGTATAACGTTATAACGTATTACGTTATATAGTATAACATTATAAAGTATTACTTTATACAACATAACGTTATAACGTATTACGTTATATGGTATAACGTTATAACGTATTACGTTATATGGTATAACGTTATAACGTATTACGTTATATGGTATAACGTTATAACGTATTACGTTATATGGTATAACGTTATAACGTATTACGTTATATGGTATAACGTTATAACGTATTACGTTATATGGTGTAACGTTATAACGTATTACGTTATATGGTAAAACGTTATAACGTACTACGTTATATGGTATAACGTTATAACGTATTACGTTATACGGTATAACGTTATAACGTACTACGTTATATGGTATAACGTTATAATGTATTACGAAATAAGGTATAATGTTATAACGTATTGCGTTATATAACATAACGTTATAACGTATTACGTTATATGGTATAACGTTATAACGTATTACGTTATATGGTATAAAGTTATAACGTATTACGTTATATGGTATAACGTTATAACGTATTACGTTATATGGTATAACGTTATAACGTATTACGTTATATGGTGTAACGTTATAACGTATTACGTTATATGGTATAACGTTATAACGTACTACGTTATATGGTATAACGTTATATCGTATTACGTTATATGGTATAACGTTATAACGTATTACTTCATACAACATAACGTTAGAACGTATTACGTTATATAACATAACGTTATATGGTTTAACGCTATAACGCATTACGCCATATGGTATAACGTTATAACGTATTACGCTATATGGTATAACGTTATAACGTATTACGCTATATGGTATAACGTCATAACGCATTACGTTATATGGTATAACGTTATAACGTATTACGTTATATAGTATAACATTATAAAGTATTACTTCATACAACATAACGTTAGAACGTATTACGTTATATAACATAACGTTATATGGTTTGACGCTATAACGCATTACGCCATATGGTATAACGTTATAACGTATTACGCCATATGGTATAACGTTATAACGTATTACGCTATATGGTATAACGTTATAACGCATTACGTTATACGGTACAACGTTATAACGTATTACGTTATACGGTACAACGTTATAACGTATTACGTTATATGGTATAACGTTATAACGTATTACGTTATACGGTATAACGTTATAACGTATTACGTTATATGGTATAACGTTATAATGTATTACGCTATAAGGTATAATGTTATAACGTATTGCGTTATATAACACAACGTTATAACTTATTACGTTATATGGTATAAGGTTATAACGTATTACGTTATATAGTATAACATTATAAAGTATTACTTTATACAACATAACGTTATAACGTATTGCGTTATATGGTATAACGTTATAACGTATTGCGCTATATGGTATAACATTATAAAGTATTACTTTATACAACATAACGTTATAACGTATTACGTTATATAACATAACGTTATATGGTTTAACGCTATAACGCATTACGCCATATGGTATAACGTTGTAACGTATTACGCTATATGGTATAACGTTATAACGTATAACTTCTATATGGTATAACGTTTTAACGTATTACGCTATATGGTATAACGTTATAACGTATTACGTTATATGGTATAACGTTATAACGTATTACGTTATATGGTATAACGTTATAACGTATTACGTTATATGGTATAACGTTATAATGTATTACGCTATAAGGTATAATGTTATAACGTATTGCGTTATATAACATAACGTTATAACTTATTACGTTATGTGGTATAACGTTATAACGTATTACGTTATATAGTATAACATTATAAAGTATTACTTTATACAACATAACGTTATAACGTATTACGTTTTATAACATAACGTTATATGGTATAACGCTATAACGCATTACGCCATATGGTATAACGTTATAATGTATTACGCTATAAGGTATAACGTTATAACGTATTGCGTTATATAACATAACGTTATAACGTATTACGTTATATGGTATAACGTTATAACGTATTACGTTATATAGTATAACATTATAAAGTATTACTTTATACAACATAACGTTATAACGTATTACGTTTTATAACATAACGTTATATGGTATAACGCTATAACGCATTACGCCATATGGTATAACGTTATAACGTATTACGCTATATGGTATAACGTTATAACGTATTACGTTATATGGTATAACGTTATATGGTATAACGCTATAACGTATTACGCTATATGGTATAACGCTATAACGTATTACGTTATATGGTATAACGTTATACCATTTTACGTTATATGGTATAACGTTATAACGTATTACGTTATATGGTACAACCTTATAACGTATTACGTTATATGGTACAACGTTATAACGTATTACGTTATATGGTACAACGTTATAACGTATTACGTTATATGGTATAACGTTATAACGTATTACTTTATACAACATAACGTTATAACGTATTACGTTATATGGTACAACGTTATAACGTATTACGTTATATGGTATAACGTTATAACGTATTACTTTATACAACATAACGTTATAACGTATTACGTTATATGGTATAACGTTATAACGTATTACGTTATATGGTATAACGTTATAACGTATTACGCTATATGGTATAACGTTATAACGTATTGCGCTATATGGTATAACGTTATAACGTATTACGTTATATGGTATAACGTTATAACGTATTACTTTATACAACATAACGTTATAACGTATTACGTTATATGGTATAACGTTATAACGTATTACGTTATATGGTATAACGTTATAACGTATTACGTTATATAACATAACGTTATAACGTATTACGTTATATGGTATAACGTTATATGGTTTAACGCTATAACGCATTACGCCATATGGTATAACGTTATAACGTATTACGCTATATGGTATAACGTTATAACGTATTACGCTATATGGTATAACGTTATAACGTATTACGTTATATGGTATAACGTTATAACGTATTACTTTATACAACATAACGTTATAACGTATTACGTTATATGGTATAACGTTATAACGTATTACGTTATATGGTATAACGTTATAACGTATTACGTTATATAACATAACGTTATATGGTTTAACGCTATAACGCATTACGCCATATGGTATAACGTTATAACGTATTACGCTATATGGTATAACGTTATAACGTATTACGCTATATGGTATAACGTTATAACGTATTACGTTATATGGTATAACGTTATAACGTATTACTTTATACAACATAACGTTATAACGTATTACGTTATATGGTATAACGTTATAACGTATTACGTTATATGGTATAACGTTATAACGTATTACGTTATATAACATAACGTTATAACGTATTACGTTATATGGTATAACGTTATAACGTATTACGTTATATAGTATAACATTATAAAGTATTACTTTATACAACATAACGTTATAACGTATTACGTTATATGGTATAACGTTATAACGTATTACGTTATATGGTATAACGTTATAACGTATTACGTTATATGGTATAACGTTATAACGTATTACGTTATATGGTAAAACGTTATAACGTACTACGTTATATGGTATAACGTTATAACGTATTACGTTATACGGTATAACGTTATAACGTACTACGTTATATGGTATAACGTTATAATGTATTACGAAATAAGGTATAACGTTATAACGTATTGCGCTATATGGTATAACGTTATAACGTATTACGTTATATGGTATAACGTTATAACGTATTACTTTATACAACATAACGTTATAACGTATTACGTTATATGGTATAACGTTATAACGTATTACGTTATATGGTATAACGTTATAACGTATTACGTTATATAACATAACGTTATAACGTATTACGTTATATGGTATAACGTTATATGGTTTAACGCTATAACGCATTACGCCATATGGTATAACGTTATAACGTATTACGCTATATGGTATAACGTTATAACGTATTACGCTATATGGTATAACGTTATAACGTATTACGTTATATGGTATAACGTTATAACGTATTACTTTATACAACATAACGTTATAACGTATTACGTTATATGGTATAACGTTATAACGTATTACGTTATATGGTATAACGTTATAACGTATTACGTTATATGGTATAACGTTATAACGTATTACGTTATATGGTATAACGTTATAACGTATTACGTTATATGGTATAACGTTATAACGTATTACGTTATATGGTGTAACGTTATAACGTATTACGTTATATGGTAAAACGTTATAACGTACTACGTTATATGGTATAACGTTATAACGTATTACGTTATACGGTATAACGTTATAACGTACTACGTTATATGGTATAACGTTATAATGTATTACGAAATAAGGTATAATGTTATAACGTATTGCGTTATATAACATAACGTTATAACGTATTACGTTATATGGTATAACGTTATAACGTATTACGTTATATGGTATAAAGTTATAACGTATTACGTTATATGGTATAACGTTATAACGTATTACGTTATATGGTATAACGTTATAACGTATTACGTTATATGGTGTAACGTTATAACGTATTACGTTATATGGTATAACGTTATAACGTACTACGTTATATGGTATAACGTTATATCGTATTACGTTATATGGTATAACGTTATAACGTATTACTTCATACAACATAACGTTAGAACGTATTACGTTATATAACATAACGTTATATGGTTTAACGCTATAACGCATTACGCCATATGGTATAACGTTATAACGTATTACGCTATATGGTATAACGTTATAACGTATTACGCTATATGGTATAACGTCATAACGCATTACGTTATATGGTATAACGTTATAACGTATTACGTTATATAGTATAACATTATAAAGTATTACTTCATACAACATAACGTTAGAACGTATTACGTTATATAACATAACGTTATATGGTTTGACGCTATAACGCATTACGCCATATGGTATAACGTTATAACGTATTACGCTATATGGTATAACGTTATAACGTATTACGCTATATGGTATAACGTTATAACGCATTACGTTATACGGTACAACGTTATAACGTATTACGTTATACGGTACAACGTTATAACGTATTACGTTATATGGTATAACGTTATAACGTATTACGTTATACGGTATAACGTTATAACGTATTACGTTATATGGTATAACGTTATAATGTATTACGCTATAAGGTATAATGTTATAACGTATTGCGTTATATAACACAACGTTATAACTTATTACGTTATATGGTATAAGGTTATAACGTATTACGTTATATAGTATAACATTATAAAGTATTACTTTATACAACATAACGTTATAACGTATTGCGTTATATGGTATAACGTTATAACGTATTGCGTTATATGGTATAACATTATAAAGTATTACTTTATACAACATAACGTTATAACGTATTACGTTATATAACATAACGTTATATGGTTTAACGCTATAACGCATTACGCCATATGGTATAACGTTGTAACGTATTACGCTATATGGTATAACGTTATAACGTATAACTTCTATATGGTATAACGTTTTAACGTATTACGCTATATGGTATAACGTTATAACGTATTACGTTATATGGTATAACGTTATAACGTATTACGTTATATGGTATAACGTTATAACGTATTACGTTATATGGTATAACGTTATAATGTATTACGCTATAAGGTATAATGTTATAACGTATTGCGTTATATAACATAACGTTATAACTTATTACGTTATGTGGTATAACGTTATAACGTATTACGTTATATAGTATAACATTATAAAGTATTACTTTATACAACATAACGTTATAACGTATTACGTTTTATAACATAACGTTATATGGTATAACGCAATAACGCATTACGCCATATGGTATAACGTTATAATGTATTACGCTATAAGGTATAACGTTATAACGTATTGCGTTATATAACATAACGTTATAACGTATTACGTTATATGGTATAACGTTATAACGTATTACGTTATATAGTATAACATTATAAAGTATTACTTTATACAACATAACGTTATAACGTATTACGTTTTATAACATAACGTTATATGGTATAACGCTATAACGCATTACGCCATATGGTATAACGTTATAACGTATTACGCTTTATGGTATAACGTTATAACGTATTACGTTATATGGTATAACGTTATATGGTATAACGCTATAACGTATTACGCTATATGGTATAACGCTATAACGTATTACGTTATATGGTATAACGTTATACCATTTTACGTTATATGGTATAACGTTATAACGTATTACGTTATATGGTACAACCTTATAACGTATTACGTTATATGGTACAACGTTATAACGTATTACGTTATATGGTACAACGTTATAACGTATTACGTTATATGGTATAACGTTATAACGTATTACTTTATACAACATAACGTTATAACGTATTACGTTATATGGTACAACGTTATAACGTATTACGTTATATGGTATAACGTTATAACGTATTACTTTATACAACATAACGTTATAACGTATTACGTTATATGGTATAACGTTATAACGTATTACGTTATATGGTATAACGTTATAACGTATTACGTTATAAGGTATAATGTTATAACGTATTGCGTTATATAACATAACATTATAACGTATTACGTTATATGGTATAACGTTATAACGTATTACGTTATATGGTATAACGTTATAACGTATTACGTTATATGGTATAACGTTATAACGTATTACGTTATATGGTATAACGTTATAACGTATTACGTTATATGGTATAACGTTATAACTTATTACGTTATATAGTATAACATTATAAAGTATTTCTTTATACAACATGACGTTATAACGTATTACGTTATATAACATAACGTTATATGGTTTAACGCTATAACGCATTACGCCATATGGTATAACGTTATAACGTATTACGCTATATGGTATAACGTTATAACGTATTACTTTATACAACATAACGTTATAACGTATTACGTTATATGGTATAACGTTATAACGTATTACGTTTAATGGTATAACGTTATAACGTATTACGTTATAAGGTATAATGTTATAACGTATTGCGTTATATAACATAACGTTATAACGTATTACGTTATATGGTATAACGATATAACGTATTACGTTATATGGTATAACTTTATAACGTATTACTTTATATGGTATAACGTTATAACGTATTACGTTATATGGTATAACGTTATAACGTATTACGTTATATGGTATAACGTTATATGGTATAACGCTATAACGTATTACGCTATATGGTATAACGCTGTAACGTATTACGCTATATGGTATAACGTTATAACGTATTACGTTATATGGTATAACGTTATAACGTATTACGTTATAAGGTATAATGTTATAACGTATTGCGTTATATAACATAACGTTATAACGTATTACGTTATATGGTATAACGTTATAACGTATTACGTTATATGGTATAACGTTATAACGTATTACGTTATATGGTATAACGTTATAACGTATTACGTTATATCGTATAACATTATAAAGTATTACTTCATACAACATAACGTTAGAACGTATTACGTTATATAACATAACGTTATATGGTTTGACGCTATAACGCATTACGCCATATGGTATAACGTTATAACGTATTACGCTATATGGTATAACGTTATAACGTATTACGCTATATGGTATAACGTTATAACGCATTACGTTATATGGTACAACGTTATAACGTATTACGTTATATGGTACAACGTTATAACGTATTACGTTATATGGTACAACGTTATAACGTATTACGTTATACGGTACAACGTTATAACGTATTACGTTATACGGTACAACGTTATAACGTATTACGTTATACGGTACAACGTTATAACGTATTACGTTATACGGTATAACGTTATAACGTATTACGTTATATGGTATAACGTTATAATGTATTACGCTATAAGGTATAATGTTATAACGTATTGCGTTATATAACATAACGTTATAACTTATTACGTTATATGGTATAAGGTTATAACGTATTACGTTATATAGTATAACATTATAAAGTATTACTTTATACAACATAACGTTATAACGTATTGCGTTATATGGTATAACGTTATAACGTATTGCGTTATATGGTATAACGTCATAACGTATTACGTTATATGGTATAACGTTATAACGTATTACGTTATATGGTATAACGTTATAACGTATTACGTTATATGCTATAAAGTTATAACGTATTACGTTAGATGGTGTAACGTTATAACGTATTACGTTATATGGTATAACGTTATAATGTATTACGTTATAAGGTATAATGTTATAACGTATTGCGTTATATAACATAACGTTATAAGGTATTACGTTATATGGTATAACGTTATAACTTATTACGTTATATAGTATAACATTATAAAGTATTACTTTATACAACATAACGTTATAACGTATTCCGTTATATGGTATAACGTTATAACGTATTACGTTATATAACATAACGTTATATGGTATAACGTTATAACGCATTACGTTATATGGCATAACGTTATAACTTATTACGTTATATGCTATAACGTTATAACGTATTACGTTATATGGTATAACGTTATAACGTATTACGCTATATAGTATAACATTATAAAGTATTACTTTATACAACATAACGTTATAACGTATTACGTTATATAACATAACGTTATATGGTTTAACGCTATAACGCATTACGCCATATGGTATAACGTTATAACGTATTACGCTATATGGTATAACGTTATAACGTATGACGCTATATGGTATAACGTTATAACGTATTACGTTATATGGTATAACGTTATAACGTATTACGTTATATGGTATAACGTTATAACGTATTACGTTATATGGTATAACGTTATAACGTATTACGTTATATGGTATAACGTTATAACGTATTACGTTATATGGTATAACGTTATAACGTATTACGTTATATGGTATAACGTTATAACGTATTACGTTATATGGTATAACGTTATAACGTATTACGTTATATGGTATAACGTTATAATGTATTACGCTATAAGGTATAATGTTATAACGTATTACGATATATGGTATAACGTTATATGGTATAACGCTATAACGTATTACGCTATATGGTATAACGCTATAACGTATTACGTTATATGGTATAACGTTATACCATTTTACGTTATATGGTATAACGTTATAACGTATTACGTTATATGGTACAACCTTATAACGTATTACGTTATATGGTACAACGTTATAACGTATTACGTTATATGGTACAACGTTATAACGTATTACGTTATATGGTACAACGTTATAACGTATTACGTTATATGGTATAACGTTATAACGTATTACGTTATATGATATCACGTTATAACGTATTACTTTATACAACATAACGTTATAACGTATTACGTTATATGGTATAACGTTATAACGTATTACGTTATATGGTATAACGTTATAACGTATTACGTTTGAAGGTATAATGTTATAACGTATTGCGTTATATAACATAACATTATAACGTATTACGTTATATGGTATAACGTTATAACGTATTACGTTCTATGGTATAACGTTATAACGTATTACGTTATATGGTATAACGTTATAACGTATTACGTTATATGGTATAACGTTATAACGTATTACGTTATATGGTATAACGTTATAACGTATTACGTTATATAGTATAACATTATAAAGTATTTCTTTATACAACATGACGTTCTAACGTATTACGTTATATAACATAACGTTATATGTTTTAACGCTATAACGCATTACGCCATATGGTATAACGTTATAACGTATTACGCTATATGGTATAACGTTATAACGTATTTCTTTATACAACATAACGTTATAACGTATTACGTTATATGGTATAACGTTATAACGTATTACGTTTAATGGTATAACGTTATAACGTATTACGTTATATGCTATAACGTTATAACGTATTACGTTATATGGTATAACGTTATAACGCATTACGTTATATGGTACAACGTTATAACGTATTACGTTATATGGTACAACGTTATAACGTATTACGTTATATGGTACAACGTTATAACGTATTACGTTATACGGTACAACGTTATAACGTATTACGTTATACGGTACAACGTTATAACGTATTACGTTATACGGTACAACGTTATAACGTATTACGTTATACGGTATAACGTTATAACGTATTACGTTATATGGTATAACGTTATAATGTATTACGCTATAAGGTATAATGTTATAACGTATTGCGTTATATAACATAACGTTATAACTTATTACGTTATATGGTATAAGGTTATAACGTATTACGTTATATAGTATAACATTATAAAGTATTACTTTATACAACATAACGTTATAACGTATTGCGTTATATGGTATAACGTTATAACGTATTGCGTTATATGGTATAACGTCATAACGTATTACGTTATATGGTATAACGTTATAACGTATTACGTTATATGGTATAACGTTATAACGTATTACGTTATATGCTATAAAGTTATAACGTATTACGTTAGATGGTGTAACGTTATAACGTATTACGTTATATGGTATAACGTTATAATGTATTACGTTATAAGGTATAATGTTATAACGTATTGCGTTATATAACATAACGTTATAAGGTATTACGTTATATGGTATAACGTTATAACTTATTACGTTATATAGTATAACATTATAAAGTATTACTTTATACAACATAACGTTATAACGTATTCCGTTATATGGTATAACGTTATAACGTATTACGTTATATAACATAACGTTATATGGTATAACGTTATAACGCATTACGTTATATGGCATAACGTTATAACTTATTACGTTATATGCTATAACGTTATAACGTATTACGTTATATGGTATAACGTTATAACGTATTACGCTATATAGTATAACATTATAAAGTATTACTTTATACAACATAACGTTATAACGTATTCCGTTATATGGTATAACGTTATAACGTATTACGTTATATAACATAACGTTATATGGTATAACGTTATAACGCATTACGTTATATGGCATAACGTTATAACTTATTACGCTATATGGTATAACGTTATAACGTATGACGCTATATGGTATAACGTTATAACGTATTACGTTATATGGTATAACGTTATAACGTATTACGTTATATGGTATAACGTTATAACGTATTACGTTATATGGTATAACGTTATAACGTATTACGTTATATGGTATAACGTTATAACGTATTACGTTATATGGTATAACGTTATAACGTATTACGTTATATGGTATAACGTTATAACGTATTACGTTATATGGTATAACGTTATAACGTATTACGTTATATGGTATAACGTTATAATGTATTACGCTATAAGGTATAATGTTATAACGTATTACGATATATGGTATAACGTTATATGGTATAACGCTATAACGTATTACGCTATATGGTATAACGCTATAACGTATTACGTTATATGGTATAACGTTATACCATTTTACGTTATATGGTATAACGTTATAACGTATTACGTTATATGGTACAACCTTATAACGTATTACGTTATATGGTATAACGTTATAACGTATTACGTTATATGGTATAACGTTATAACGTATTACGTTATATGGTATAACGTTATAACGTATTACGTTATATGGTATAACGTTATAACGTATTACGTTATATGGTATAACGTTATAACGTATTACGTTATATGGTATAACGTTATAACGTATTACGTTATATGGTATAACGTTATAATGTATTACGCTATAAGGTATAATGTTATAACGTATTACGATATATGGTATAACGTTATATGGTATAACGCTATAACGTATTACGCTATATGGTATAACGCTATAACGTATTACGTTATATGGTATAACGTTATACCATTTTACGTTATATGGTATAACGTTATAACGTATTACGTTATATGGTACAACCTTATAACGTATTACGTTATATGGTACAACGTTATAACGTATTACGTTATATGGTACAACGTTATAACGTATTACGTTATATGGTACAACGTTATAACGTATTACGTTATATGGTATAACGTTATAACGTATTACGTTATATGATATCACGTTATAACGTATTACTTTATACAACATAACGTTATAACGTATTACGTTATATGGTATAACGTTATAACGTATTACGTTATATGGTATAACGTTATAACGTATTACGTTTGAAGGTATAATGTTATAACGTATTGCGTTATATAACACAACATTATAACGTATTACGTTATATGGTATAACGTTATAACGTATTACGTTCTATGGTATAACGTTATAACGTATTACGTTATATGGTATAACGTTATAACGTATTACGTTATATGGTATAACGTTATAACGTATTACGTTATATGGTATAACGTTATAACGTATTACGTTATATAGTATAACATTATAAAGTATTTCTTTATACAACATGACGTTCTAACGTATTACGTTATATAACATAACGTTATATGTTTTAACGCTATAACGCATTACGCCATATGGTATAACGTTATAACGTATTACGCTATATGGTATAACGTTATAACGTATTTCTTTATACAACATAACGTTATAACGTATTACGTTATATGGTATAACGTTATAACGTATTACGTTTAATGGTATAACGTTATAACGTATTACGTTATATGCTATAACGTTATAACGTATTACGTTATATGGTATAACGTTATAACGTATTACGTTATATGGTTTAACGCTATAACGCATTACGCCATATGGTATAACGTTATAACGTATTACGCTATATGGTATAACGTTATAACGTATTACGCTATATGGAATAACGTTATAACGTATTACGTTATATGGTATAACGTTATAACGTATTACGTTATATGGTATAACGTTATAACGTATTACGTTATATGGTGTAACGTTATAACGTATTACGTTATATGGTATAACGTTATAACGTACTACGTTATATGGTATAACGTTATATCGTATTACGTTATATGGTATAACGTTATAACGTATTACTTTATACAACATAACGTTATAACGTATTACGTTATATGGTATAACGATATAACGTATTACGTTATATGGTATAACGTTATAACGTATTACGTTATATGGTACAACGTTATAACGTATGACGTTATATGGTATAACGTTATAATGTATTACGTTATATAGTATAACATTATAAAGTATTACTTTATACAACATAACGTTATAACGTATTACGTTTTATAACATAACGTTATATGGTATAACGCTATAACGCATTACGCCATATGGTATAACGTTATAATGTATTAAGCTATAAGATATAATGTTATAACGTATTGCGTTATATAACATAACGTTATAACGTATTACGTTATATGGTATAATGTTATAACGTATTACGTTATATAGTATAATATTATAAAGTATTACTTTATACAACATAACGTTATAACGTATTACGTTTTATAACATAACGTTATATGGTATAACGCTATAACGCATTACGCCATATGGTATAACGTTATAACGTACTCCGCTATATGGTATAACGTTATAACGTATTACGTTATATGGTATAAGGTTATATGGTATAACGCTATAACGTATTAAGCTATATGGTATAACGCTATAACGTATTACGCTATATGGTATAACGTTATAACGTATTACGTTATATGGTATAACGTTATATCGTATTACGTTATATGGTATAACGTTATAACGTATTACTTTATACAACATAACGTTATAACGTATTACGTTATATGGTATAACGTTATAACGTATTACGTTATATGGTAAAACGTTATAACGTATTACGTTATATGGTATAACGTTATATGGTATAACGCTATAACGTATTACGCCATATGGTATAACGTTATAACGTATTACGTTGTATGGGATAATGTTATAACGTATTACGTTATATGGTATAACGTTATAACGTATTACGTTATATGGTATAACGCTATAACGTATTACGCTATATGGTATAACGTTATAACGTATTACGTTATATATTATAACGTTATACCGTATTACGTTATATGGTATAACGTTATAACGTATTACGTTATATGGTATAACGTTATAACGCATTACGTTATATGGTATAACGTTATAACGTATTACGTTATATAGTATAACATTATAAAGTATTACTTTATACAACATAACGTTATAACGTATTACGTTATATAACATAACGTTATATGGTTTAACGCTATAACGCATTACGCCATATGGTATAACGTTATAACGTATTACGCTATATGGTATAACGTTATAACGTATTACGCTATATGGTATAACGTTATAACGTATTACGTTATATGGTATAACGTTATAACGTATTACTTTATACAACATAACGTTATAACGTATTACATTATATGGTATAACGTTATAACGTATTACGTTATATGGTATAACGTTATAACGTATTACGTTATAAGGTATAATGTTATAACGTATTGCGTTATATAACATAACATTATAACGTATTACGTTATATGGTATAACGTTATAACGTATTACGTTATATGGTATAACGTTATAACGTATTACGTTATATGGTATAACGTTATAACGTATTACGTTATATAACATAACGTTATAACGTATTACGTTATATGGTATAACGTTATAACGTATTACGTTATATAGTATAACATTATAAAGTATTACTTCATACAACATAACGTTATAACGTATTACGTTATATGGTATAACGTTATAACGTATTACGTTATATGGTATAACGTTATATCGTATTACGTTATATGGTATAACGTTATAACGTATTACTTTATACAACATAACGTTATAACGTACTACGTTATATGGTATAACGTTATATCGTATTACGTTATATGGTATAACGTTATAACGTATTACGTTATATGGCATAACGTTATAACGTATTACGTTATATGGTGTAACGTTATAACGTATTACGTTATATGGTACAACGTTATAACGTATTACGTTATATGGTATAACGTTATAATGTATTACGTTATATAGTATAACATTATAAAGTATTACTTCATACAACATAACGTTAGAACGTATTACGTTATATAACATAACGTTATATGGTTTAACGCTATAACGCATTACGCCATATGGTATAACGTTATAACGTATTGCGCTATATGGTATAACGTTATAACGTATTACGCTATATGGTATAACGTCATAACGCATTACGTTATACGGTATAACGTTATAACGTATTACGTTATACGGTACAACGTTATAACGTATTACGTTATACGGTACAACGTTATAACGTATTACGTTATACGGTACAACGTTATAACGTATTACGTTATACGGTACAACGTTATAACGTATTACGTTATACGGTACAACGTTATAACGTATTACGTTATACGGTATAACGTTATAACGTATTACGTTATACGGTATAACGTTATAACGTATTACGTTATATGGTATAACGTTATAATGTATTACGTTATATAGTATAACATTATAAAGTATTACTTTATACAACATAACGTTATAACGTATTACGTTTTATAACATAACGTTATATGGTATAACGCTATAACGCATTACGCCATATGGTATAACGTTATAATGTATTAAGCTATAAGATATAATGTTATAACGTATTGCGTTATATAACATAACGTTATAACGTATTACGTTATATGGTATAATGTTATAACGTATTACGTTATATAGTATAATATTATAAAGTATTACTTTATACAACATAACGTTATAACGTATTACGTTTTATAACATAACGTTATATGGTATAACGCTATAACGCATTACGCCATATGGTATAACGTTATAACGTACTCCGCTATATGGTATAACGTTATAACGTATTACGTTATATGGTATAAGGTTATATGGTATAACGCTATAACGTATTAAGCTATATGGTATAACACTATAACGTATTACGCTATATGGTATAACGTTATAACGTATTACGTTATATGGTATAACGTTATATCGTATTACGTTATATGGTATAACGTTATAACGTATTACTTTATACAACATAACGTTATAACGTATTACGTTATATGGTATAACGTTATAACGTATTACGTTATATGGTAAAACGTTATAACGTATTACGTTATATGGTATAACGTTATATGGTATAACGCTATAACGTATTACGCCATATGGTATAACGTTATAACGTATTACGTTGTATGGGATAATGTTATAACGTATTACGTTATATCGTATTACGTTATATGGTATAACGTTATAACGTATTACTTTATACAACATAACGTTATAACGTATTACGTTATATGGTATAACGTTATAACGTATTACGTTATATGGTAAAACGTTATAACGTATTACGTTATATGGTATAACGTTATATGGTATAACGCTATAACGTATTACGCCATATGGTATAACGTTATAACGTATTACGTTGTATGGGATAATGTTATAACGTATTACGTTATATGGTATAACGTTATAACGTATTACGTTATATGGTATAACGCTATAACGTATTACGCTATATGGTATAACGTTATAACGTATTACGTTATATATTATAACGTTATACCGTATTACGTTATATGGTATAACGTTATAACGTATTACGTTATATGGTATAACGTTATAACGCATTACGTTATATGGTATAACGTTATAACGTATTACGTTATATAGTATAACATTATAAAGTATTACTTTATACAACATAACGTTATAACGTATTACGTTATATAACATAACGTTATATGGTTTAACGCTATAACGCATTACGCCATATGGTATAACGTTATAACGTATTACGCTATATGGTATAACGTTATAACGTATTACGCTATATGGTATAACGTTATAACGTATTACGTTATATGGTATAACGTTATAACGTATTACTTTATACAACATAACGTTATAACGTATTACGTTATATGGTATAACGTTATAACGTATTACGTTATATGGTATAACGTTATAACGTATTACGTTATATAACATAACGTTATAACGTATTACGTTATATGGTATAACGTTATAACGTATTACGTTATATGGTAAAACGTTATAACGTACTACGTTATATGGTATAACGTTATAACGTATTACGTTATACGGTATAACGTTATAACGTACTACGTTATATGGTATAACGTTATAATGTATTACGAAATAAGGTATAATGTTATAACGTATTGCGTTATATAACATAACGTTATAACGTATTACGTTATATGGTATAACGTTATAACGTATTACGTTATATGGTATAACGTTATAACGTATTACGTTATATGGTATAACGTTATAACGTATTACGTTATATGGTGTAACGTTATAACGTATTACGTTATATGGTGTAACGTTATAACGTATTACGTTATATGGTATAACGTTATAACGTACTACGTTATATGGTATAACGTTATATCGTATTACGTTATATGGTATAACGTTATAACGTATTACTTTATACAACATAACGTTATAACGTACTACGATATATGGTATAACGTTATATCGTATTACGTTATATGGTATAACGTTATAACGTATTACTTTATACAACATAACGTTATAACGTATTACGTTATATGGTATAACGATATAACGTATTACGTTATATGGTATAACGTTATAACGTATTACGTTATATGGTACAACGTTATAACGTATTACGTTATATGGTATAACGTTATAATGTATTACGTTATATAGTATAACATTATAAAGTATTACTTCATACAACATAACGTTAGAACGTATTACGTTATATAACATAACGTTATATGGTTTAACGCTATAACGCATTACGCCATATGGTATAACGTTATAACGTATTACGCTATATGGTATAACGTTATAACGTATTACGCTATATGGTATAACGTTATAACGCATTACGTTATATGGTATAACGTTATAACGTATTACGTTATATGGTATAACGTTATAACGTATTACGTTATACGGTACAACGTTATAACGTATTACGTTATACGGTACAACGTTATAACGTATTACGTTATACGGTACAACGTTATAACGTATTACGTTATACGGTATAACGTTATAACGTATTACGCTATATGGTATAACGTTATAACGTATTCCGTTATATGGTATAACGTTATAACGTATTACGTTATATAACATAACGTTATATGGTATAACGTTATAACGCATTACGTTATATGGCATAACGTTATAACTTATTACGTTATATGGTATAACGTTATAACGTATTACGTTATATGGTGTAACGTTATAACGTATTACGTTATATGGTGTAACGTTATAACGTATTACGTTATATGGTATAACGTTATAACGTATTACGTTATATGGTATAACGTTATAACGTATTACGTTATATGGTATAACGTTATAATGTATTACGCTATAAGGTATAATGTTATAACGTATTGCGTTATATAACATAACGTTATAACTTATTACGTTATGTGGTATAACGTTATAACGTATTACGTTATATAGTATAACATTATAAAGTATTACTTTATACAACATAACGTTATAACGTATTACGTTTTATAACATAACGTTATATGGTATAACGCTATAACGCATTACGCCATATGGTATAACGTTATAATGTATTACGCTATAAGGTATAACGTTATAACGTATTGCGTTATATAACATAACGTTATAACGTATTACGTTATATGGTATAACGTTATAACGTATTACGTTATATAGTATAACATTATAAAGTATTACTTTATACAACATAACGTTATAACGTATTACGTTTTACAACATAACGTTATATGGTATAACGCTATAACGCATTACGCCATATGGTATAACGTTATAACGTATTACGCTATATGGTATAACGTTATAACGTATTACGTTATATGGTATAACGTTATATGGTATAACGCTATAACGTATTACGCTATATGGTATAACGCTATAACGTATTACGTTATATGGTATAACGTTATACCATTTTACGTTATATGGTATAACGTTATAACGTATTACGTTATATGGTACAACCTTATAACGTATTACGTTATATGGTACAACGTTATAACGTATTACGTTATATGGTACAACGTTATAACGTATTACGTTATATGGTACAACGTTATAACGTATTACGTTATATGGTATAACGTTATAACGTATTACGTTATATGGTATAACGTTATAACGTATTACTTTATACAACATAACGTTATAACGTATTACGTTATATGGTATAACGTTATAACGTATTACGTTATATAGTATAACATTATAAAGTATTTCTTTATACAACATGACGTTATAACGTATTACGTTATATAACATAACGTTATATGGTTTAACGCTATAACGCATTACGCCATATGGTATAACGTTATAACGTATTACGCTATATGGTATAACGTTATAACGTATTACTTTATACAACATAACGTTATAACGTATTACGTTATATGGTATAACGTTATAACGTATTACGTTTAATGGTATAACGTTATAACGTATTACGATATAAGGTATAATGTTATAACGTATTGCGTTATATAACATAACGTTATAACGTATTACGTTATATGGTATAACGTTATAACGTATTACGTTATATGGTATAACTTTATAACGTATTACGTTATATGATATAACGTTATAACGTATTACGCTATATGGTATAACGTTATAACGCATTACGTTATATGGTATAACGTTATAACGTATTATGTTATATGGTATAACGTTATAACGTATTACGTTATATGGTACAACGTTATAACGTATTACGTTATATGGTACAACGTTATAACGTATTACGTTATACGGTACAACGTTATAACGTATTACGTTATACGGTATAACGTTATAACGTATTACGTTATACGGTATAACGTTATAACGTATTACGTTATACGGTATAACGTTATAACGTATTACGTTATACGGTATAACGTTATAACGTATTACGTTATACGGTATAACGTTATAACGTATTACGTTATATTGTATAACGTTATAATGTATTACGCTATAAGGTATAATGTTATAACGTATTGCGTTATATAACATAACGTTATAACTTATTACGTTATATGGTATAAGGTTATAACGTATTACGTTATATAGTATAACATTATAAAGTATTACTTTATACAACAGAACGTTTTAACGTATTACGTTTTATAACATAACGTTAAATGGTATAACGCTATAACGCATTACGCCATATGGTATAACGTTATAATGTATTACGTTATATGGTATAACGTTATAACGTATTACGTTATATGGTATAACTTTATAACGTATTACGTTATATGGTATAACGTTATAACGCATTACGTTATATGGTATAACGTTATAACGCATTACGTTATATGGTATAACGTTATAACGTATTACGTTATATGGTATAACGTTATATGGTATAACGCTTTAACGTATTACGCTATATGGTATAACGCTATAACGTATTACGCTATATGGTATAACGTTATAACGTATTACGTTATATGGTATAACGTTATAACGTATTACGTTATATGGTGTAACGTTATAACGTATTACGTTATATGGTATAACGTTATAACGTATTACGTTATATGGTATAACGTTATAACGTATTACGTTATATGGTGTAACGTTATAACGTATTACGTTATATGGTATAACGTTATAACGTACTACGTTATATGGTATAACGTTATATCGTATTACGTTATATGGTATAACGTTATAACGTATTACTTTATACAACATAACGATATAACGTATTACGTTATATGGTATAACGATATAACGTATTACGTTATATGGTATAACGTTATAACGTATTACGTTATATGGTACAACGTTATAACGTATTACGTTATATGGTATAACGTTATAACGTATTACGTTATATAGTATAACATTATAAAGTATTACTTTATACAACATAACGTTATAACGTATTACGTTTTATAACATAACGTTATATGGTATAACGCTATAACGCATTACGCCATATGGTATAACGTTATAATGTATTAAGCTATAAGATATAATGTTATAACGTATTGCGTTATATAACATAACGTTATAACGTATTACGTTATATGGTATAATGTTATAACGTATTACGTTATATAGTATAACATTATAAAGTATTACTTTATACAACATAACGTTATAACGTATTACGTTTTATAACATAACGTTATATGGTATAACGCTATAACGCATTACGCCATATGGTATAACGTTATAACGTACTCCGCTATATGGTATAACGTTATAACGTATTACGTTATATGGTATAACGTTATATGGTATAACGCTATAACGTATTAAGCTATATGGTATAACGCTATAACGTATTACGCTATATGGTATAACGTTATAACGTGTTACGTTATATGGTATAACGTTATATCGTATTACGTTATATGGTATAACGTTATAACGTATTACTTTATACAACATAACGTTATAACGTATTACGTTATATGGTATAACGTTATAACGTATTACGTTATATGGTAAAACGTTATAACGTATTACGTTATATGGTATAACGTTATATGGTATAACGCTATAACGTATTACGCCATATGGTATAACGTTATAACGTATTACGTTGTATGGGATAATGTTATAACGTATTACGTTATATGGTATAACGTTATAACGTATTACGTTATATGGTATAACGCTATAACGTATTACGCTATATGGTATAACGTTATAACGTATTACGTTATATATTATAACGTTATACCGTATTACGTTATATGGTATAACGTTATAACGTATTACGTTATATGGTATAACGTTATAACGCATTACGTTATATGGTATAACGTTATAACGTATTACGTTATATAGTATAACGTTATAACGTATTACGTTATATGGTATAACGTTATAACGTATTACGTTATATAACATAACGTTATAACGTATTACGTTATATGGTATAACGATATAACGTATTATTTTATATGGTATAACGTTATAACGTATTACGTTATATGGTATAACGTTATATGGTATAACGCTATAACGTATTAAGCTATATGGTATAACGCTATAACGTATTACGCTATATGGTATAACGTTATAACGTATTACTTTATACAACATAACGTTTTAACGTATTACGTTATATGGTATAACGATATAACGTATTATTTTATATGGTATAACGTTATAACGTATTACGTTATATGGTATAACGTTATAACGTATTACTATATATGGTATAACGTTACAACGTATGACGTTATATGGTATAACGTTATAACGTATTACGTTATATGGTATAACGTTATATCGTATTACGTTATATGGTATAACGTTATAACGTATTACTTTATACAACATAACGTTTTAACGTATTACGTTATATGGTATAACGATATAACGTATTATTTTATATGGTATAACGTTATAACGTATTACGTTATATGGTATAACGTTATAACGTATTACGTTATATAGTATAACATTATAAAGTATTACTTTATACAACATAACGTTATAACGTATTACGTTATATGGTATAACGTTATAACGTATTACGTTATATGGTATAACGTTATAACGTATGACGTTATATGGTATAACGTTATAACGTATTACGTTATATGGTATAACGTTATATCGTATTACGTTATATGGTATAACGTTATAACGTATTACGTTATATGGTATAGCGCTATAACGTATTGCGTTATATGGTATAACGTTATAACGTATTGCGTTATATGGTATAACGTCATAACGTATTACGTTATATGGTACAACGTTATAACGTATTACGTTATATGGTATAACGTTATAACGTATTACGTTATATGCTATAAAGTTATAACGTATTACGTTAGATGGTGTAACGTTATAACGTATTACGTTATATGGTATAAAGTTATAACGTATTACGTTATATGGTATAACGTTATAACGTATTACGTTATATGGTATAACGTTATAATGTATTACGTTATATGGTATAACGTTATAATGTATTACGTTATAAGGTATAATGTTATAACGTATTGCGTTATATAACATAACGTTATAAGGTATTACGTTATATGGTATAACGTTATAACGTATTACGTTATATAGTATAACATTATAAAGTATTACTTTATACAACATAACGTTATAACGTATTACGTTATATAACATAACGTTAAATGGTTTAACGCTATAACGCATTACGTTGTATAACATAACGTTATATCGTATTCCGTTATATGGTATAACGTTATAACGTATTACGTTATATGGTATAACGTTATAACGTATTACGTTATATGGTATAAAGTTATAACGTATTACGTTATATGGTATAACGTTATAACGTATTACGTTATATGGTATAACGTTATAATGTATTACGTTATAAGGTATAATGTTATAACGTATTGCGTTATATAACATAACGTTATAACGTATTACGTTATATGGTATAACGTTATAACGTATTACGTTATATAGTATAACATTATAAAGTATTACTTTATACAACATAACGTTATAACGTATTACGTTATATAACATAACGTTATATGGTTTAACGCTATAACGCATTACGCCATATGGTATAACGTTATAACGTATTACGCTATATGGTATAGCGTTATAACGTATTACGCTATATGGTGTAACGTTATAACGTATTACGTTATATGGTATAACGTTATAACGTATTACTTTATACAACATAACGTTATAACGTATTACGTTATATGGTATAACGTTATAACGTATTACGTTATATGGTATAACGTTATAACGTGTTACGTTATAAGGTATAATGTTATAACGTATTGCGTTATATAACATAACGTTATAACGTATTACGTTATATGGTATAACGTTATAACGTATTACGTTATATGGTATAACGTTATAACGTATTACGTTATACGGTATAACGTTATAAAGTATGACGTTATACGGTATAACGTTATAAAGTATGACGTTATATGGTATAACGTTATAAAGTATTACGTTATATGGTATAACGTTATAACGTATTACGTTATATGGTATAACGTTATAATGTATTACGTTATAAGGTATAATGTTATAACGTATTGCGTTATATAATATAACGTTATAAGGTATTACGTTATATGGTATAACGTTATAACGTATTACGTTATATAGTATAACATTATAAAGTATTACTTTATACAACATAACGTTATAACGTATTACGTTATATGGTATAACGTTATAACGTATTACGTTATATGGTATAACGTTATAACGTATTACGTTATATGGTATAACGTTATAACGTATTACGTTATATGGTATAACGTTATAACGTATTACGTTATATGGTATAACGTTATAACGTATTACGTAATATGGTATAACGTTATAACGTATTACGTTATATGGTATAACGTTATAATGTATTACGCTATAAGGTATAATGTTATGACGTATTGCGTTATATAACATAATGTTATAACTTATTACATTATGTGGTATAACGTTATAACGTATTACGTTATATAGTATAACATTATAAAGTATTACTTTATACAACATAACGTTATAACGTATTACGTTTTATAACATAACGTTATATGGTATAACGCTATAACGCATTACGCCATATGGTATAACGTTATAATGTATTACGCTATAAGGTATAATGTTATAACGTATTGCGTTATATAACATAACGTTATAACGTATTACGTTATATGGTATAACGTTATAACGTATTATGTTATATAGTATAACATTATAAAGTAATACTTTATACAACATAACGTTATAACGTATTACGTTTTATAACATAACGTTATAAGGTATAACGCTATAACGCATTACGCCATATGGTATAACGTTATAACGTATTACGCTATATGGTATAACGTTATAACGTATTACGTTATATGGTATAACGTTATATGGTATAACGCTATAACGTATTACGCTATATGGTATAACGCTATAACGTATTACGCTATATGGTATAACGTTATAACGTATTACGTTATATGGTATAACGTTATAACGTATTACGTTATATGGTATAACGTTATATCGTATTACTTTATACAACATAACGTTATAACGTATTACGTTATATGGTATAACGTTATAACGTATTACGTTATATGGTAAAACGTTATAACGTATTACGTTATATGGTATAACGTTATATGGTATAACGCTATAACGTATTACTCCATATGGTATAATGTTATAACGTATTACGTTGTATGGGATAACGTTATAACGTATTACGTTATATGGTATAACGTTATAAAGTATTACGTTATATGGTATAACGCTATAACGTATTACGCTATATGGTATAACGTTATAACGTATTACGTTATAAGGTATAACATTATAAAGTATTACTTTATACAACATAACGTTATAACGTATTACGTTATATAACATAACGTTATATGGTTTAACGCTATAACGCATTACGCCATATGGTATAACGTTATAACGTATTACGCTATATGGTATAACGTTATAACGTATTACGCTATATGGTATAACGTTATAACGTATTACGTTATATGGTATAACGTTATAACGTATTACGTTATATGGTATAACGTTATAACGTATTACGTTATATGGTATAACGTTATAACGTATTACGTTATATGGTATAACGTTATAACGTATTACGTTATATGGTATAACGTTATAACGTATTACGTAATATGGTATAACGTTATAACGTATTACGTTATATGGTATAACGTTATAATGTATTACGCTATAAGGTATAATGTTATAACGTATTGCGTTATATAACATAACGTTATAACGTATTACGTTATATGGTATAACGTTATAACGTATTATGTTATATAGTATAACATTATAAAGTATTACTTTATACAACATAACGTTATAACGTATTACGTTATATGGTATAACGTTATAACGTATTACGTTATATGGTATAACGTTATAACGTATTACGTTATATGGTATAACGTTATAACGTATTACGTTATATGGTATAACGTTATAACGTATTACGTTATATGGTATAACGTTATATCGTATTACGTTATATGGTATAACGTTATAACGTATTACTTTATACAACATAACGTTTTAACGTATTACGTTATATGGTATAACGATATAACGTATTATTTTATATGGTATAACGTTATAACGTATTACGTTATATGGTATAACGTTATAACGTATTACTTTATATGGTATAACGTTATAACGTATTGCGTTATATGGTATAACGTTATAACGTATTGCGTTATATGGTATAACGTTATAACGTATTGCGTTATATGGTATAACGTCATAACGTATTACGTTATATGGTATAACGTTATAACGTATTACGTTATATGGTATAACGTTATAACGTATTACGTTATGTGCTATAAAGTTATAACGTATTACGTTAGATGGTGTAACGTTATAACGTATTACGTTATATGGTATAACGTTATAACGTATTACGTTATATGGTATAATGTTATAACGTATTGCGTTATATAACATAACGTTATAAGGTATTACGTTATATGGTATAACGTTATAACGTATTACGTTATATAGTATAACATTATGAAGTATTACTTTATACAACATAACGTTATAACGTATTACGTTATATAACATAACGTTATATGGTATAACGCTATAACGCATTACGCCATATGGTATAACGTTATAACGTATTACGCTATATGGTATAACGTTATAACGTATTACGTTATATGGTATAACGTTATAACGTATTACGTTATATAACATAACGTTATATGGTTTAACGCTATAACGCATTACGCCATATGGTATAACGTTATAACGTATTACGTTATATGGTATAACGTTATAACGTATTACGTTATATGGTATAACGTTATAACGTATTACGTTATATGGTATAACGTTATAACGTATTACGTTATATGGTATAACGTTATAACGTATTACGTAATATGGTATAACGTTATAACGTATTACGTTATATGGTATAACGTTATAACGTATTACGTAATATGGTATAACGTTATAACGTATTACGTTATATGGTATAACGTTATAATGTATTACGCTATAAGGTATAATGTTATAACGTATTGCGTTATATAACATAATGTTATAACTTATTACATTATGTGGTATAACGTTATAACGTATTACGTTATATAGAATAACATTATAAAGTATTACTTTATACAACATAACGTTATAACGTATTACGTTTTATAACATAACGTTATATGGTATAACGCTATAACGCATTACGCCATATGGTATAACATTATAATGTATTACGCTATAAGGTATAATGTTATAACGTATTGCGTTATATAACATAACGTTATAACGTACTACGTTATATGGTATAACGTTATAACGTATTATGTTATATAGTATAACATTATAAAGTAATACTTTATACAACATAACGTTATAACGTATTACGTTTTATAACATAACGTTATATGGTATAACGCTATAACGCATTACGCCATATGGTATAACGTTATAACGTATTACGCTATATGGTATAACGTTATAACGTATTACGTTATATGGTATAACGTTATATGGTATAACGCTATAACGTATTACGCTATATGGTATAACGCTATAACGTATTACGCTATATGGTATAAAGTTATAACGTATTACGTTATATGGTATAACGTTATAACGTATTACGTTATATAGTATAACATTATAAAGTATTACTTTATACAACATAACGTTATAACGTATTACGTTATATGGTATAACGTTATAACGTATTACGTTATATGGTATAACGTTATAACGTATGACGTTATATGGTATAACGTTATAACGTATTACGTTATATGGTATAACGTTATATCGTATTACGTTATATGGTATAACGTTATAACGTATTACTTTATACAACATAACGTTTTAACGTATTACGTTATATGGTATAACGATATAACGTATTATTTTATATGGTATAACGTTATAACGTATTACGTTATATGGTATAACGTTATAACGTATTACTTTATATGGTATAACGTTATAACGTATTGCGTTATATGGTATAACGTTATAACGTATTGCGTTATATGGTATAACGTTATAACGTATTGCGTTATATGGTATAACGTCATAACGTATTACGTTATATGGTATAACGTTATAACGTATTACGTTATATGGTATAACGTTATAACGTATTACGTTATGTGCTATAAAGTTATAACGTATTACGTTAGATGGTGTAACGTTATAACGTATTACGTTATATGGTATAACGTTATAACGTATTACGTTATATGGTATAATGTTATAACGTATTGCGTTATATAACATAACGTTATAAGGTATTACGTTATATGGTATAACGTTATAACGTATTACGTTATATAGTATAACATTATAAAGTATTACTTTATACAACATAACGTTATAACGTATTACGTTATATAACATAACGTTATATGGTTTAACGCTATAACGCATTACGTTATATAACATAACGTTATAACGTATTCCGTTATATGGTATAACGTTATAACGTATTACGTTATATAACATAACGTTATATGGTTTAACGCTATAACGCATTACGCCATATGGTATAACGTTATAACGTATTACGCTATATGGTATAACGTTATAACGTATTACGTTATAAGGTATAACATTATAAAGTATTACTTTATACAACATAACGTTATAACGTATTACGTTATATAACATAACGTTATATGGTTTAACGCTATAACGCATTACGCCATATGGTATAACGTTATAACGTATTACGCTATATGGTATAACGTTATAACGTATTACGCTATATGGTATAACGTTATAACGTATTACGTTATATGGTATAACGTTATAACGTATTACGTTATATGGTATAACGTTATAACGTATTACGTTATATGGTATAACGTTATAACGTATTACGTTATATGGTATAACGTTATAACGTATTACGTTATATGGTATAACGTTATAACGTATTACGTAATATGGTATAACGTTATAACGTATTACGTTATATGGTATAACGTTATAATGTATTACGCTATAAGGTATAATGTTATAACGTATTGCGTTATATAACATAACGTTATAACGTATTACGTTATATGGTATAACGTTATAACGTATTATGTTATATAGTATAACATTATAAAGTATTACTTTATACAACATAACGTTATAACGTATTACGTTATATGGTATAACGTTATAACGTATTACGTTATATGGTATAACGTTATAACGTATTACGTTATATGGTATAACGTTATAACGTATTACGTTATATGGTATAACGTTATAACGTATTACGTTATATGGTATAACGTTATATCGTATTACGTTATATGGTATAACGTTATAACGTATTACTTTATACAACATAACGTTTTAACGTATTACGTTATATGGTATAACGATATAACGTATTATTTTATATGGTATAACGTTATAACGTATTACGTTATATGGTATAACGTTATAACGTATTACTTTATATGGTATAACGTTATAACGTATTGCGTTATATGGTATAACGTTATAACGTATTGCGTTATATGGTATAACGTTATAACGTATTGCGTTATATGGTATAACGTCATAACGTATTACGTTATATGGTATAACGTTATAACGTATTACGTTATATGGTATAACGTTATAACGTATTACGTTATGTGCTATAAAGTTATAACGTATTACGTTAGATGGTGTAACGTTATAACGTATTACGTTATATGGTATAACGTTATAACGTATTACGTTATATGGTATAATGTTATAACGTATTGCGTTATATAACATAACGTTATAAGGTATTACGTTATATGGTATAACGTTATAACGTATTACGTTATATAGTATAACATTATGAAGTATTACTTTATACAACATAACGTTATAACGTATTACGTTATATAACATAACGTTATATGGTATAACGCTATAACGCATTACGCCATATGGTATAACGTTATAACGTATTACGCTATATGGTATAACGTTATAACGTATTACGTTATATGGTATAACGTTATAACGTATTACGTTATATAACATAACGTTATATGGTTTAACGCTATAACGCATTACGCCATATGGTATAACGTTATAACGTATTACGTTATATGGTATAACGTTATAACGTATTACGTTATATGGTATAACGTTATAACGTATTACGTTATATGGTATAACGTTATAACGTATTACGTTATATGGTATAACGTTATAACGTATTACGTAATATGGTATAACGTTATAACGTATTACGTTATATGGTATAACGTTATAACGTATTACGTAATATGGTATAACGTTATAACGTATTACGTTATATGGTATAACGTTATAATGTATTACGCTATAAGGTATAATGTTATAACGTATTGCGTTATATAACATAATGTTATAACTTATTACATTATGTGGTATAACGTTATAACGTATTACGTTATATAGAATAACATTATAAAGTATTACTTTATACAACATAACGTTATAACGTATTACGTTTTATAACATAACGTTATATGGTATAACGCTATAACGCATTACGCCATATGGTATAACATTATAATGTATTACGCTATAAGGTATAATGTTATAACGTATTGCGTTATATAACATAACGTTATAACGTACTACGTTATATGGTATAACGTTATAACGTATTATGTTATATAGTATAACATTATAAAGTAATACTTTATACAACATAACGTTATAACGTATTACGTTTTATAACATAACGTTATATGGTATAACGCTATAACGCATTACGCCATATGGTATAACGTTATAACGTATTACGCTATATGGTATAACGTTATAACGTATTACGTTATATGGTATAACGTTATATGGTATAACGCTATAACGTATTACGCTATATGGTATAACGCTATAACGTATTACGCTATATGGTATAAAGTTATAACGTATTACGTTATATGGTATAACGTTATAACGTATTACGTTATATAGTATAACATTATAAAGTATTACTTTATACAACATAACGTTATAACGTATTACGTTATATGGTATAACGTTATAACGTATTACGTTATATGGTATAACGTTATAACGTATGACGTTATATGGTATAACGTTATAACGTATTACGTTATATGGTATAACGTTATATCGTATTACGTTATATGGTATAACGTTATAACGTATTACTTTATACAACATAACGTTTTAACGTATTACGTTATATGGTATAACGATATAACGTATTATTTTATATGGTATAACGTTATAACGTATTACGTTATATGGTATAACGTTATAACGTATTACTTTATATGGTATAACGTTATAACGTATTGCGTTATATGGTATAACGTTATAACGTATTGCGTTATATGGTATAACGTTATAACGTATTGCGTTATATGGTATAACGTCATAACGTATTACGTTATATGGTATAACGTTATAACGTATTACGTTATATGGTATAACGTTATAACGTATTACGTTATGTGCTATAAAGTTATAACGTATTACGTTAGATGGTGTAACGTTATAACGTATTACGTTATATGGTATAACGTTATAACGTATTACGTTATATGGTATAATGTTATAACGTATTGCGTTATATAACATAACGTTATAAGGTATTACGTTATATGGTATAACGTTATAACGTATTACGTTATATAGTATAACATTATAAAGTATTACTTTATACAACATAACGTTATAACGTATTACGTTATATAACATAACGTTATATGGTTTAACGCTATAACGCATTACGTTATATAACATAACGTTATAACGTATTCCGTTATATGGTATAACGTTATAACGTATTACGTTATATAACATAACGTTATATGGTTTAACGCTATAACGCATTACGCCATATGGTATAACGTTATAACGTATTACGCTATATGGTATAACGTTATAACGTATTACGTTATATGGTATAACGTAATAACGTATTACGTTATATGGTATAACGTTATAACGTATTACGTTATATGGTATAACGTTATAACGTATTACGTTATATGGTATAACGTTATAACGTATTACTTTATACAACATAACGTTATAACGTATTACGTTATATGGTATAACGTTATAACGTATTACGTTATATAGTATAACATTATAAAGTATTACTTTATACAACATAACGTTATAACGTATTACGTTATATAACATAACGTTATATGGTTTAACGCTATAACGCATTACGCCATATGGTATAACGTTATAACGTATTACGCTATATGGTATAACGTTATAACGTATTACGCTATATGGTATAACGTTATAAGGTATTACGTTATATGGTATAACGTTATAACGTATTACGTTATATAGTATAACATTATAAAGTATTACTTTATACAACATAACGTTATAACGTATTACGTTATATAACATAACGTTATATGGTTTAACGCTATAACGCATTACGTTATATAACATAACGTTATAACGTATTCCGTTATATGGTATAACGTTATAACGTATTACGTTATATAACATAACGTTATATGGTTTAACGCTATAACGCATTACGCCATATGGTATAACGTTATAACGTATTACGCTATATGGTATAACGTTATAACGTATTACGTTATATGGTATAACGTAATAACGTATTACGTTATATGGTATAACGTTATAACGTATTACGTTATATGGTATAACGTTATAACGTATTACGTTATATGGTATAACGTTATAACGTATTACTTTATACAACATAACGTTATAACGTATTACGTTATATGGTATAACGTTATAACGTATTACGTTATATAGTATAACATTATAAAGTATTACTTTATACAACATAACGTTATAACGTATTACGTTATATAACATAACGTTATATGGTTTAACGCTATAACGCATTACGCCATATGGTATAACGTTATAACGTATTACGCTATATGGTATAACGTTATAACGTATTACGCTATATGGTATAACGTTATAACGTATTACGTTATATGGTATAACGTTATAACGTATTACGTTATATGGTATAACGTAATAACGTATTACGTTATATGGTATAACGTTATAACGTATTACGTTATATGGTATAACGTTATAACGTATTACGTTATATGGTATAACGTTATAACGTATTACTTTATACAACATAACGTTATAACGTATTACGTTATATGGTATAACGTTATAACGTATTACGTTATATGGTAAAACGTTATAACGTATTACGTTATATGGTGTAACGATATATGGTATAACGCTATAACGTATTACGCCATATGCTATAACGTTATAACGTATTACGTTGTATGGGATAAGGTTATAACGTATTACGTTATATGGTATAACGTTATAACGTATTACGATATATGGTATAACGCTATAACGTATTACGCTATATGGTATAACGTTATAACGTATTACGTTATATGGTATAACGTTATAACGTATTACGATATATGGTATAACGCTATAACGTATTACGCTATATGGTATAACGTTATAACGTATTACGTTATATGGTATAACGTTATACCGTATTACGATATATGGTATAACGCTATAACGTATTACGCCATATGGTATAACGTTATAACGTATTACGTTATATGGTATAACGTTATACCGTATTACGTTATATGGTATAACGTTATAACGTATTACGTTATATGGTATAACGTTATAACGTATTACTTTATACAACATAACGTTATAACGTATTACGTTATATGGTATAACGTTATAACGTATTACGTTATATAGTATAACATTATAAAGTATTACTTTATACAACATAACGTTATAACGTATTACGTTATATAACATAACGTTATATGGTTTAACGCTATAACGCATTACGCCATATGGTATAACGTTATAACGTATTACGCTATATGGTATAACGTTATAACGTATTACGCTACATGGTATAACGTTATAACGTATTACGTTATATGGTATAACGTTATAACGTATTACGTTATATGGTATAACGTAATAACGTATTACGTTATATGGTATAACGTTATAACGTATTACGTTATATGGTATAACGTTATAACGTATTACGTTATATGGTATAACGTTATAACGTATTACTTTATACAACATAACGTTATAACGTATTACGTTATATGGTATAACGTTATAACGTATTACGTTATATGGTAAAACGTTATAACGTATTACGTTATATGGTGTAACGATATATGGTATAACGCTATAACGTATTACGCCATATGCTATAACGTTATAACGTATTACGTTGTATGGGATAAGGTTATAACGTATTACGTTATATGGTATAACGTTATAACGTATTACGATATATGGTATAACGCTATAACGTATTACGCTATATGGTATAACGTTATAACGTATTACGTTATATGGTATAACGTTATAACGTATTACGATATATGGTATAACGCTATAACGTATTACGCTATATGGTATAACGTTATAACGTATTACGTTATATGGTATAACGTTATACCGTATTACGATATATGGTATAACGCTATAACGTATTACGCCATATGGTATAACGTTATAACGTATTACGTTATATGGTATAACGTTATACCGTATTACGTTATATGGTATAACGTTATAACGTGTTACGTTATATGGTATAACGTTACATCGTATTACGTTATATGGTATAACGTTATAACGTATTACGTTATATGGTACAACGTTATAACGTATTACGTTATATAGTATAACATTATAAAGTATTACTTTATACAACATAACGTTATAACGTATTACGTTTTATAACATAACGTTATATGGTATAACGCTATAACGCATTACGCCATATGGTATAACGTTATAATGTATTACGCTATAAGGTATAATGTTATAACGTATTGCGTTATATAACATAACGTTATAACGTATTACGTTATATGGTATAACGTTATAACTTATTACGTTATATAGTATAACATTATAAAGTATTACTTTATACAACATAACGTTATAACGTATTACGTTTTATAACATAACGTTATATGGTATAACGCTATAACGCATTACGCCATATGGTATAACGTTATAACGTATTATGCTATATGGTATAACGTTATAACGTATTACGTTATATGGTATAACGTTATATGGTATAACGCTATAACGTATTACGCTATATGGTATAACGCTATAACGTATTACGCTATATGGTATAACGTTATAACGTATTACGTTATATGGTATAACGTTATACCGTATTACGTTATATGGTATAACGTTATAACGTATTACGTTATATGGTATAACGTTATAACGTATTACGTAGTATGGTATAACGTTATAACGTTTTACGTTATCTGGTATAACGTTATAACGTATTACTTTATACAACATAACGTTATAACGTATTACGTTTTATAACATAACGTTATATGGTATAACGCTATAACGCATTACGCCATATGGTATAACGTTATAACGTGTTACGTTATATGGTATAACGTTATATCGTATTACGTTATATGGTATAACGTTATAACGTATTACGTTATATGGTACAACGTTATAACGTATTACGTTATATAGTATAACATTATAAAGTATTACTTTATACAACATAACGTTATAACGTATTACGTTTTATAACATAACGTTATATGGTATAACGCTATAACGCATTACGCCATATGGTATAACGTTATAATGTATTACGCTATAAGGTATAATGTTATAACGTATTGCGTTATATAACATAACGTTATAACGTATTACGTTATATGGTATAACGTTATAACGTATTACGTTATATAGTATAACATTATAAAGTATTACTTTATACAACATAACGTTATAACGTATTAGGTTTTATAACATAACGTTATATGGTATAACGCTATAACGCATTACGCCATATGGTATAACGTTATAACGTATTATGCTATATGGTATAACGTTATAACGTATTACGTTATATGGTATAACGTTATATGGTATAACGCTATAACGTATTACGCTATATGGTATAACGCTATAACGTATTACGCTATATGGTATAACGTTATAACGTATTACGTTATATGGTATAACGTTATACCGTATTACGTTATATGGTATAACGTTATAACGTATTACGTTATATGGTATAACGTTATAACGTATTACGTAGTATGGTATAACGTTATAACGTTTTACGTTATCTGGTATAACGTTATAACGTATTACTTTATACAACATAACGTTATAACGTATTACGTTTTATAACATAACGTTATATGGTATAACGCTATAACGCATTACGCCATATGGTATAACGTTATAACGTGTTACGTTATATGGTATAACGTTATATCGTATTACGTTATATGGTATAACGTTATAACGTATTACGTTATATGGTACAACGTTATAACGTATTACGTTATATAGTATAACATTATAAAGTATTACTTTATACAACATAACGTTATAACGTATTACGTTTTATAACATAACGTTATATGGTATAACGCTATAACGCATTACGCCATATGGTATAACGTTATAATGTATTACGCTATAAGGTATAACGTTATAACGTATTACGTTATATAACATAACGTTATATGGTTTAACGCTATAACGCATTACGCCATATGGTATAACGTTATAACGTATTACGCTATATGGTATAACGTTATAACGTATTACGCTATATGGTATAACGTTATAACGTATTACGTTATATGGTATAACGTTATAACGTATTACGTTATATGGTATAACGTTATAATGTATTACGTTATAAGGTATAATGTTATAACGTATTGCGTTATATAACATAACGTTATAACGTATTACGTTATATGGTATAACGTTATAACGTATTACGTTATATGGTATAACGTTATAACGTATTACTTTATACAACATAACGTTATAACGTATTACGTTATATGGTATAACGTTATAACGTATTACGTTATATGGTAAAACGTTATAACGTATTACGTTATATGGTGTAACGATATATGGTATAACGCTATAACGTATTACGCCATATGCTATAACGTTATAACGTATTACGTTGTATGGGATAAGGTTATAACGTATTACGTTATATGGTATAACGTTATAACGTATTACGATATATGGTATAACGCTATAACGTATTACGCTATATGGTATAACGTTATAACGTATTACGTTATATGGTATAACGTTATACCGTATTACGTTATATGGTATAACGTTATAACGTATTACGTTATATGGTATAACGTTATAACGTATTACGTTATATGGTATAACGTTATAACGTATTACGTTATATGGTATAACGTTATAATGCATTACGCTATAAGGTATAATGTTATAACGTATTGCGTTATTTAACATAACGTTATAACTTATTACGTTATGTGGTATAACGTTATAACGTATTACGTTATATAGTATAACATTATAAAGTATTACTTTATACAACATAACGTTATAACGTATTACGTTTTATAACATAACGTTATATGGTATAACGCTATAACGCATTACGCCATATGGTATAACGTTATAATGTATTACGCTATAAGGTATAATGTTATAACGTATTGCGTTATATAACATAACGTTATAACGTATTGCGTTATATGGTATAACGTTATAACGTATTACGTTATATAGTATAACATTATAAAGTATTACTTTATACAACATAACGTTATAACGTATTACGTTTTATAACATAACGTTATATGGTATAACGCTATAACGCATTACGCCATATGGTATAACGTTATAACGTATTACGCTATATGGTATAACGTTATAACGTATTACGTTATATGGTATAACGTTATATGGTATAACGCTATAACGTATTACGCTATATGGTATAACGCTATAACGTATTACGCTATATGGTATAACGTTATAACGTATTACGTTATATGGTATAACGTTATAACGAATTACGTTATATGGTATAACGTTATATCGTATTACTTTATACAACAAAACGTTATAACGTATTACGTTATATGGTATAACGTTATAACGTATTACGTTATATAGTATAACATTATAAAGTATTACTTTATACAACATAACGTTATAACGTATTACGTTTTATAACATAACGTTATATGGTATAACGCTATAACGCATTACGCCATATGGTATAACGTTATAATGTATTACGCTATAAGGTATAATGTTATAACGTATTGCGTTATATAACATAACGTTATAACGTATTACGTTATATGGTATAACGTTATAACGTATTACGTTATATAGTATAACATTATAAAGTATTACTTTATACAACATAACGTTATAACGTATTACGTTTTATAACACAACGTTATATGGTATAACGCTATAACGCATTACGCCATATGGTATAACGTTATAACGTATTACGCTATATGGTATAACGTTATAACGTATTACGTTATATGGTATAACGTTATATGGTATAACGCTATAACGTATTACGCTATATGGTATAACGCTATAACGTATTACGCTATATGGTATAACGTTATAACGTATTACGTTATATGGTACAACGTTATAACGTATTACGTTATATGGTATAACGTTATAACGTATTACGTTATATGGTATAACGTTATAACGTATTACTTTATACAACATAACGTTATAACGTATTACGTTATATGGTATAACGTTATAACGTATTACGTTATATGGTATAACGTTATAACGTATTACGTTATAAGGTATAATGTTATAACGTATTGCGTTATATAACATAACATTACAACGTATTACGTTATATGGTATAACGTTATAACGTATTACGTTATATGGTATAACGTTATAACGTATTACGTTATATGGTATAACGTTATAACGTATTACGTTATATGGTATAACGTTATAACGTATTACGTTATATGGTATAACGTTATAACGTATTACGTTATATAGTATAACATTATAAAGTATTTCTTTATACAACATAACGTTATAACGTATTACGTTATATAACATTACGTTATATGGTTTAACGCTATAACGCATTACGCCATATGGTATAACGTTATAACGTATTACGCTATATGGTATAACGTTATAACGTATTACTTTATACAACATAACGTTATAACGTATTACGTTATATGGTATAACGTTATAACGTATTACGTTATAAGGTATAATGTTATAACGTATTGCGTTATATAACATAACGTTATAACGTATTACGTTATATGGTATAACGTTATAACGTATTACGTTATATGGTATAACGTTATAACGTATTACGTTATATGGTATAACGTTATAACGTATTACGTTATATGGTATAACGTTATAACGTATTACGTTATATGGTATAACGTTATAACGTATTACGTTATATGGTATAACGTTATAACGTACTACGTTATATGGTATAACGTTATATCGTATTACGTTATATGGTATAACGTTATAACGTATTACTTTATACAACATAACGTTATAACGTATTAAGTTATATGGTATAACGATATAACGTATTACGTTATATGGTATAACGTTATAACGTATTACGTTATATGGTATAACGTTATAACGTATTACGTTATATGGTATAACGTTATAACGTATTACGTTATATAGTATAACATTATAAAGTATTACTTCATACAACATAACGTTAGAACGTATTACGTTATATAACATAACGTTATATGGTTTAACGCTATAACGCATTACGCCATATGGTATAACGTTATAACGTATTACGTTATATGGTATAACGCTGTAACGTATTACGCTATATGGTATAACGTTATAACGTATTACGTTATATGGTATAACGTTATAACGTATTACGTTATACGGTATAACGTTATAACGTATTACGTTATATGGTATTACGTTATAATGTATTACGCTATAAGGTATAATGTCATAACGTATTGCGTTATATAACATAACGTTATAACTTATTACGTTATATGGTATAAGGTTATAACGTATTACGTTATATAGTATAACATTATAAAGTATTACTTTATACAACATAACGTTATAACGTATTACGTTTTATAACATAACGTTATATGGTATAACGCTATAACGCATTACGCCATATGGTATAACGTTATAACGTATTACGCTATATGGTATAACGTTATAACGTATTACGTTATATGGTATAACGTTATATGGTATAACGCTATAACGTATTAAGCTATATGGTATAACGCTATAACGTATTACGCTATATGGTATAACGTTATAACGTATTACGTTATATGGTATAACGTTATATCGTATTACGTTATATGGTATAACGTTATAACGTATTACTTTATACAACATAACGTTATAACGTATTACGTTATATGGTATAACGTTATAACGTATTACGTTATATGGTAAAACGTTATGACGTATTACGTTATATGGTATAACGTTATATGGTATAACGCTATAACGTATTACACCATATGGTATAACGTTATAACGTATTACGTTGTATGGGATAATGTTATAACGTATTACGTTATATGGTATAACGTTATAACGTATTACGTTATATGGTATAACGCTATAACGTATTACGCTATATGGTATACCGTTATAACGTATTACGTTATATATTATAACGTTATACCGTATTACGTTAAATGGTATAACGTTATAACGTATTACGTTATATGGTATAACGTTATAACGTATTACGTTATATGGTATAACGTTATAACGTATTACGTTATCTGGTAAAACGTTATAACGTATTACTTTATACAACATAACGTTATAACGTATTACGTTATATGGTATAACGTTATAACGTATTATGTTATCTAACATAATGCTATAACGTGTATCGCTATATGGTATAACGTTATAACGTATTACGTTATATGGTATAACGTTATATCGTATTACGTTATATGGTACAACGTTATAACGTATTACGTTATATGGTATAACGTTATAAGGTATTACGTTATATGGTATAACGTTATAACGTATTACGTTATATGGTATAACGTTATAACGTATTACGTTATATAGTATAACATTATAAAGTATTTCTTTATACAACATAACGTTATAACGTATTACGTTATATGGTATAACGTTATAACGTATTACGTTATATGGTATAACGTTATAACGTATTACGTTATCTGGTAAAACGTTATAACGTATTACTTTATACAACATAACGTTATAACGTATTACGTTATATGGTATAACGTTATAACGTATTATGTTATCTAACATAATGCTATAACGTGTATCGCTATATGGTATAACGTTATAACGTATTACGTTATATGGTACAACGTTATAACGTATTACGTTATATGGTACAACGTTATAACGTATTACGTTATATGGTACAACGTTATAACGTATTACGTTATATGGTATAACGTTATAACGTATTACTTTATACAACATAACGCTATAACGTATTACGTTATATGGTATAACGTTATAACGTATTACGTTATATGGTATAACGTTATAACGTATTACGTTATAAGGTATAATGTTATAACGTATTGCGTTATATAACATAACGTTATAACGTATTACGTTATATGGTATAACGTTATAACGTATTACGTTATATGGTATAACGTTATAACGTATTACGTTATATGGTATAACGTTATAAGGTATTACGTTATATGGTATAACGTTATAACGTATTACGTTATATGGTATAACGTTATAACGTATTACGTTATATAGTATAACATTATAAAGTATTTCTTTATACAACATAACGTTATAACGTATTACGTTATATAACATAACGTTATATGGTTTAACGCTATAACGCATTACGCCATATGGTATAACGTTATAACGTATTACGCTATATGGTATAACGTTATAACGTATTACTTTATACAACATAACGTTATAACGCATTACGTTATATGGTATAACGTTATAACGTATTACGTTATATGGTATAACGTTATAACGTATTACGTTATAAGGTATAATGTTATAACGTATTGCGTTATATAACATAATGTTATAACGTATTACGTTATATGGTATAACATTATAACGTATTACGTTGTATGGTATAACGTTATAACGTATTACGTTATATGGTATAACGTTATATGGTATAACGCTATAACGTATTACGCTATATGGTATAACGCTATAACGTATTACGCTATATGGTATAACGTTATAACGTATTAGGTTATATGGTATAACGTTATATGGTATAACGCTATAACGTATTGCGTTTTATGGTATAACGTTATAACGTATTACGTTATATGGTATAGCGTTATAACGTATTGCGTTATATGGTATAACGTTATGACGTATTACGTTATATGGTATAACGTTATAACGTATTACGTTATATGCTATAACGTTATAACGTATTACGTTATATGGTATAACGTTATAACGTATTACGTTATATAGTATAACATTATAAAGTATTTCTTTATACAACATAACGTTATAACGTATTACGTTATATAACATAACGTTATATGGTTTAACGCTATAACGCATTACGCCATATGGTATAACGTTATAACGTATTACGCTATATGGTATAACGTTATAACGTATTACTTTATACAACATAACGTTATAACGTATTACGTTATATGGTATAACGTTATAACGTATTACGTTATATGGTATAACGTTATAATGTATTACGCTATAAGGTATAATGTTATAACGTATTGCGTTATATAACATAACGTTATAACTTATTACGTTATATGGTATAACGTTATAACGTATTACGATATATAGTATAACATTATAAAGTATTACTTTATACAACATAACGTTATAACGTATTACGTTTTATAACATAACTTTATATGGTATAACGCTATAACGCATTACGCCATATGGTATAACGTTATAATGTATTACGCTATAAGGTATAATGTTATAACGTATTGCGTTATATAACATAACGTTATAACGTATTACGTTATATGGTATAACGTTATATGGTATAACGCTATAACGTATTACGCTATATGGTATAACGCTATAACGTATTACGCTATATGGTATAACGTTATACCGTATTACGTTATATGGTATAACGTTATAACGTATTACTTTATACAACATAACGTTATAACGTATTACGTTATATGGTATAACGTTATAACGTATTACGTTATATGGTATAACGTTATAACGTATTACGTTATATCGTATAACGTTATAACGTATTACGTTATATGGTATAACGTTATAACGTATTACGCTATATGGTATAACGTTATAACGTATTACGTTATATGGTATAACGTTATAACGTATTACGTTATATGGTATAACGTTATAACGTATTATGTTATCTAACATAATGCTATAACGTGTATCGCTATATGGTATAACGTTATAACGTATTACGTTATATGGTATAACGTTATATCGTATTACGTTATATGGTATAACGTTATAACGTATTACTTTATACAACATAACGTTATAACGTATTACGTTATATGGTATAACGATATAACGTATTACGTTATATGGTATAACGTTATAACGTATTACGTTATATGGTATAACGTTATAACGTATTACGTTATATGGTATAACGTTATAACGTATTACGTTATATGGGATAATCTTATAACGTATTACGTTATATGGTATTACGTTATATCGTATTACGTTATATGGTATAACGTTATAACGTATTACTTTATACAACATAACGTTATAACGTATTACGTTATATGGTATAACGATATAACGTATTACGTTATATGGTATAACGTTATAACGTATTACGTTATATGGTATAACGTTATAACGTATTACGTTATATGGTATAACGTTACAACGTATTACGTTATATGGTATAACGTTATAACGTATTACGTTATATGGTATAACGCTATAACGTATTACGCTATATGGTATAACGCTATAACGTATTACGCTATATGGTATAACGTTATAACGTATTACGTTATATGGTATAACGTTATATGGTATAACGCTATATGGTATAACGCTATAACGTATTACGCTATATGGTATAACGCTATAACGTATTACGCTATATGGTATAACGCTATAACGTATTACGCTATATGGTATAACGCTATAACGTATTACGCTATATGGTATAACGTTATAACGTATTACGTTATATGGTATAACGTTATATGGTATAACGCTATAACGTATTACGCTATATGGTATAACGCTATAACGTATTACGCTATATGGTATAACGCTATAACGTATTACGCTATATGGTATAACGTTATAACGTATTACGTTATATGGTATAACGTTATAACGTATTACGTTATATGGTATAACGTTATAACGTATTACGTTATATGGTATAACGTTATAACGTATTACTTTATACAACATAACGTTATAACGTATTACGTTATATGGTATAACGTTATAACGTATTACGTTATATGGTAAAACGTTATAACGTATTACGTTATATGGTGTAACGTTATATGGTATAACGCTATAACGTATTACGCCATATGCTATAACGTTATAACGTATTACGTTGTATGGGATAAGGTTATAACGTATTACGTTATATGGTATAACGTTATAACGTATTACGATATATTGTATAACGCTATAGCGTATTACGCTATGTGGTATAACGTTATAACGTATTACGTTATATGGTATAACGTTATACCGTATTACGTTATATGGTATAACGTTATAACGTATTACGTTATATGGTATAACGTTATAACGTATTACGTAGTATGGTATAACGTTATAACGTATTACGTTATCTGGTATAACGTTATAACGTATTACTTTATACAACATAACGTTATAAGTTATTACGTTATATGGTATAACGTTGAAACGTATTATGTTATCTAACATAATGCTATAACGTGTATCGCTATATGGTATAACGTTATAACGTGTTACGTTATATGGTATAACGTTATATCGTATTACGTTATATGGTATAACGTTATAACGTATTACGTTATATGGTACAACGTTATAACGTATTACGTTATATAGTATAACATTATAAAGTATTACTTTATACAACATAACGTTATAACGTATTACGTTTTATAACATAACGTTATATGGTATAACGCTATAACGCATTACGCCATATGGTATAACGTTATAATGTATTACGCTATAAGGTATAATGTTATAACGTATTGCGTTATATAACATAACGTTATAACGTATTACGTTATATGGTATAACGTTATAACGTATTACGTTATATAGTATAACATTATAAAGTATTACTTTATACAACATAACGTTATAACGTATTACGTTTTATAACATAACGTTATATGGTATAACGCTATAACGCATTACGCCATATGGTATAACGTTATAACGTATTATGCTATATGGTATAACGTTATAACGTATTACGTTATATGGTATAACGTTATAACGTATTACGTTATATGGTATAACGTTATAACGTATTACGTTATATGGTATAACGTTATAACGTATTACGTTATATAGTATAACATTATAAAGTATTTCTTTATACAACATAACGTTATAACGTATTACGTTATATAACATTACGTTATATGGTTTAACGCTATAACGCATTACGCCATATGGTATAACGTTATAACGTATTACGCTATATGGTATAACGTTATAACGTATTACTTTATACAACATAACGTTATAACGTATTACGTTATATGGTATAACGTTATAACGTATTACGTTATAAGGTATAATGTTATAACGTATTGCGTTATATAACATAACGTTATAACGTATTACGTTATATGGTATAACGTTATAACGTATTACGTTATATGGTATAACGTTATAACGTATTACGTTATATGGTATAACGTTATAACGTATTACGTTATATGGTATAACGTTATAACGTATTACGTTATATGGTATAACGTTATAACGTATTACGTTATATGGTATAACGTTATAACGTACTACGTTATATGGTATAACGTTATATCGTATTACGTTATATGGTATAACGTTATAACGTATTACTTTATACAACATAAAGTTATAACGTATTAAGTTATATGGTATAACGATATAACGTATTACGTTATATGGTATAACGTTATAACGTATTACGTTATATGGTATAACGTTATAACTTATTACGTTATATGGTATAACGTTATAACGTATTACGTTATATAGTATAACATTATAAAGTATTACTTCATACAACATAACGTTAGAACGTATTACGTTATATAACATAACGTTATATGGTTTAACGCTATAACGCATTACGCCATATGGTATAACGTTATAACGTATTACGTTATATGGTATAACGCTGTAACGTATTACGCTATATGGTATAACGTTATAACGTATTACGTTATATGGTATAACGTTATAACGTATTACGTTATACGGTATAACGTTATAACGTATTACGTTATATGGTATTACGTTATAATGTATTACGCTATAAGGTATAATGTCATAACGTATTGCGTTATATAACATAACGTTATAACTTATTACGTTATATGGTATAAGGTTATAACGTATTACGTTATATAGTATAACATTATAAAGTATTACTTTATACAACATAACGTTATAACGTATTACGTTTTATAACATAACGTTATATGGTATAACGCTATAACGCATTACGCCATATGGTATAACGTTATAACGTATTACGCTATATGGTATAACGTTATAACGTATTACGTTATATGGTATAACGTTATATGGTATAACGCTATAACGTATTAAGCTATATGGTATAACGCTATAACGTATTACGCTATATGGTATAACGTTATAACGTATTACGTTATATGGTATAACGTTATATCGTATTACGTTATATGGTATAACGTTATAACGTATTACTTTATACAACATAACGTTATAACGTATTACGTTATATGGTATAACGTTATAACGTATTACGTTATATGGTAAAACGTTATGACGTATTACGTTATATGGTATAACGTTATATGGTATAACGCTATAACGTATTACACCATATGGTATAACGTTATAACGTATTACGTTGTATGGGATAATGTTATAACGTATTACGTTATATGGTATAACGTTATAACGTATTACGTTATATGGTATAACGCTATAACGTATTACGCTATATGGTATACCGTTATAACGTATTACGTTATATATTATAACGTTATACCGTATTACGTTAAATGGTATAACGTTATAACGTATTACGTTATATGGTATAACGTTATAACGTATTACGTTATATGGTATAACGTTATAACGTATTACGTTATCTGGTAAAACGTTATAACGTATTACTTTATACAACATAACGTTATAACGTATTACGTTATATGGTATAACGTTATAACGTATTATGTTATCTAACATAATGCTATAACGTGTATCGCTATATGGTATAACGTTATAACGTATTACGTTATATGGTATAACGTTATATCGTATTACGTTATATGGTACAACGTTATAACGTATTACGTTATATGGTACAACGTTATAACGTATTACGTTATATGGTACAACGTTATAACGTATTACGTTATATGGTACAACGTTATAACGTATTACGTTATATGGTATAACGTTATAACGTATTACGTTATATGGTATAACGTTATAACGTATTACTTTATACAACATAACGCTATAACGTATTACGTTATATGGTATAACGTTATAACGTATTACGTTATATGGTATAACGTTATAACGTATTACGTTATAAGGTATAATGTTATAACGTATTGCGTTATATAACATAACGTTATAACGTATTACGTTATATGGTATAACGTTATAACGTATTACGTTATATGGTATAACGTTATAACGTATTACGTTATATGGTATAACGTTATAAGGTATTACGTTATATGGTATAACGTTATAACGTATTACGTTATATGGTATAACGTTATAACGTATTACGTTATATAGTATAACATTATAAAGTATTTCTTTATACAACATAACGTTATAACGTATTACGTTATATAACATAACGTTATATGGTTTAACGCTATAACGCATTACGCCATATGGTATAACGTTATAACGTATTACGCTATATGGTATAACGTTATAACGTATTACTTTATACAACATAACGTTATAACGCATTACGTTATATGGTATAACGTTATAACGTATTACGTTATATGGTATAACGTTATAACGTATTACGTTATAAGGTATAATGTTATAACGTATTGCGTTATATAACATAATGTTATAACGTATTACGTTATATGGTATAACATTATAACGTATTACGTTATATGGTATAACGTTATAACGTATTACGTTATATGGTATAACGTTATATGGTATAACGCTATAACGTATTACGCTATATGGTATAACGCTATAACGTATTACGCTATATGGTATAACGTTATAACGTATTAGGTTATATGGTATAACGTTATAACGTATTACGCTATATGGTATAACGTTATAACGTACTACGTTGTATGGTATAACGTTATACCGTATTACGTTATATGGTATAACGTTATAACGTATTATGTTATATGGTATAACGTTATAACGTATTACGTTATATAGTATAACATTATAAAGTATTTCTTTATACAACATAACGTTATAACGTATTACGTTATATAACATAACGTTATATGGTTTAACTCTATAACGCATTACGCCATATGGTATAACGTTATAACGTATTACGCTATATGGTATAACGTTATAACGTATTACTCTATACAACATAACGTTATAACGCATTACGTTATATGGTATAACGTTATAACGTATTACGTTATATGGTATAACGTTATAACGTATTACGTTATAAGGTATAATGTTATAACGTATTGCGTTATATAACATAATGTTATAACGTATTACGTTATATGGTATAACATTATAACGTATTACGTTATATGGTATAACGTTATAACGTATTACGTTATATGGTATAACGTTATATGGTATAACGCTATAACGTATTACGCTATATGGTATAACGCTATAACGAATTACGCTATATGGTATAACGTTATAACGTATTAGGTTATATTGTATAACGTTATAACGTATTACGTTATATGGTATAACGTTATAACGTACTACGTTGTATGGTATAACGTTATACCGTATCACGTTATATGGTATAACGTTATAACGTATTACTTTATACAACATAACGTTATAACGTATTACGTTATATGGTATAACGATATAACGTATTACGTTATATGGTATAACGTTATAACGTATTACGTTATATGGTATAACGTTATAACGTATTACGCTATATGGTATAACGTTATAACGTATTACGCTATATGGTATAACGTTATAACGTATTACGTTATATGGTATAACGTTATAACGTATTACGTTATATGGTATAACGTTATAACGTATTATGTTATCTAACATAATGCTATAACGTGTATCGCTATATGGTATAACATTATAACGTATTACGTTATATGGTATAACGTTATATCGTATTACGTTATATGGTATAACGTTATAACGTATTACTTTATACAACATAACGTTATAACGTATTACGTTATATGGTATAACGATATAACGTATTACGTTATATGGTATAACGTTATAACGTATTACGTTATATGGTATAACGTTATAACGTATTACGTTATATGGTATAACGTTATAACGTATTACGTTATATGGTATAATCTTATAAAGTATTACGTTATATGGTATAACGTTATATCGTATTACGTTATATGGGATAACGTTATAACGTATTACTTTATACAACATAACGTTATAACGTATTACGTTATATGGTATAACGATATAACGTATTACGTTATATGGTATAACGTTATAACGTATTACGTTATATGGTATAACGTTACAACGTATTACGTTATATGGTATAACGTTACAACGTATTACGTTATATGGTATAACGTTACAACGTATTACGTTATATGGTATAACGTTATAACGTATTACGTTATATGGTATAACGTTATAACGTATTGCGTTTTATGGTGTAACGTTATAACGTATTACGTTATATGGTATAGCGTTATAACGTATTGCGTTATATGGTATAACGTTATAACGTATTACGTTATATGGTATAACGTTATAACGTATTACGTTATATGCTATAACGTTATAACGTATTACGTTATATGGTATAACGTTATAACGTATTACGTTATATAGTATAACATTATAAAGTATTTCTTTATACAACATAACGTTATAACGTATTACGTTATATAACATAACGTTATATGGTTTAACGCTATAACGCATTACGCCATATGGTATAACGTTATAACGTATTACGCTATATGGTATAACGTTATAACGTATTACTTTATACAACATAACGTTATAACGTATTACGTTATATGGTATAACGTTATATCGTATTATGTTATATGGGATAACGTTATAACGTATTACTTTATACAACATAACGTTATAACGTATTACGCTATATGGTATAACGTTATAACGTATTACTTTATACAACATAACGTTATAACGTATTACGTTATATGGTATAACGTTATATCGTATTACGTCATATGGTATAACGTTATAACGTATTGCTTTATACAACATAACGTTGTAACGTATTACGTTATATGGTATAACGTTATAACGTATTACGTTATATGGTATAACGTTATAACGTATTACGTTATATGGTATAACGTTATAACGTATTACGTTATATGGTATAACGTTATAACGTATTACGTTATATGGTATAACGTTATAACGTATTACGCTATATGGTATAACGTTATAACGTATTACATTATACAACATAACGTTATAACGTATTACGTTATATGGTATAACGATATAACGTATTACGTTATATGGTATAACGTTATAACGTATTACGTTATATGGTATAACGTTATAACGTATTACGTTATATGGTATAACGTTATAACGTATTACGTTATAGGGTATAACGTTATAACGTATTACGTTATATGGTATAACGTTATAACGTATTACGCTATATGGTATAACGTTATAACGTATTACGTTACATAACATAACGTTATATGGTACAATGTTATAACGTATTACGTTATATGGTATAACGTTATAACGTATTACGTTATAGGGTATAACGTTATAACGTATTACGTTATATGGTATAACGTTATAACGTATTACGCTATATGGTATAACGTTATAACGTATTACTTTATACAACATAACGTTATAACGTATTACGTTATATGGTATAACGATATAACGTATTACGTTATATGGTATAACGTTATAAGGTATTACGTTATATGGTATAACGTTATATGGTATAACGCTATAACGTATTACGCTATATGGTATAACGCTATAACGTATTACGCTATATGGTATAACGTTATAACGTATTACGTTATATGGTATAACGTTATAACGTATTACGTTATATTGTATAACGTTATAACGTATTGCGTTATATGGTATAACGTTATAACGTATTACGTTATATGGTATAACGTTATAACATATTACGTTATATGGTATAGCGTTATAACGTATTACGTTATATAACATAACGTTATAACGTATTGCGTTATATGGTATAACGTTATAACGTATTACGTTATATGGCATAGCGTTATAACGTATTGCGTTATATAACATAACGTTATAACGTGTTACGTTATATGGTATAACGATATAACGTATTACGTTATATGGTATAACGTTATAACGTATTACGTTATATGGTATAACGTTATAACGTATTACGTTATATGGTATAACGTTATAACGTATTACGTTATATTGTATAGCGTTATAACGTATTGCGTTATATGGTATAACGTTATAACGTATTGCGTTATATGGTATAACGTTATAACGTATTACGTTATATAACATAACGTTATATGGTATAACCTTATAACGCATTACGTTATATGGCATAACGTTATAACGTATTACGTTATATGGTATAACGTTATAACGTATTACGTTATATGGTATAACGTTATAACGTATTACGTTATATGGTATAACGTTATAACGTATTACGCTATATGGTATAACGTTATAACGTATTACTTTATACAACATAACGTTATAACGTATTACGTTATATGGTATAACGATATAACGTATTACGTTATATGGTATAACGTTATAACGTATTACGTTATATGGTATAACGTTATAACGTATTACGTTATATGGTATAACGTTATAACGTATTACGTTATAGGGTATAGCGTTATAACGTATTGCGTTATATGGTATAACGTTATAACGTATTGCGTTATATGGTATAACGTTATAACGTATTACGTTATATGGTATAACGTTATAACGTATTACGTTATATGGTATAACGTTATAACGTATTACGTTATATGGTATAACGTTATAACGTATTACGTTATATGGTATAACGTTATAACGTATTACGTTATATGGTATAACGTTATAACGTATTACGTTATCTAACATAATGCTATAACGTGTATCGCTATATGGTATAACGTTATAACGTATTACGTTATATGGTATAACGTTATATCGTATTACGTTATATGGTATAACGTTATAACGTATTGCTTTATACAACATAACGTTGTAACGTATTACGTTATATGGTATAACGTTATAACGTATTACGTTATATGGTATAACGTTATAACGTATTACGTTATATGGTATAACGTTATAACGTATTACGTTATATGGTATAACGTTATAACGTATTACGCTATATGGTATAACGTTATAACGTATTACTTTATACAACATAACGTTATAACGTATTACGTTATATGGTATAACGATATAACGTATTACGTTATATGGTATAACGTTATAACGTATTACGTTATATGGTATAACGTTATAACGTATTACGTTATATGGTATAACGTTATAACGTATTACGTTATAGGGTATAACGTTATAACGTATTACGTTATATGGTATAACGTTATAACGTATTACGCTATATGGTATAACGTTATAACGTATTACTTTATACAACATAACGTTATAACGTATTACGTTATATGGTATAACGATATAACGTATTGCGTTATATGGTATAACGTTATAACGTATTACGTTATATAACATAACGTTATATGGTACAACGTTATAACGTATTACGTTATATGGTATAACGTTATAACGTATTACGTTATAGGGTATAACGTTATAACGTATTACGTTATATGGTATAACGTTATAACGTATTACGCTATATGGTATAACGTTATAACGTATTACTTTATACAACATAACGTTATAACGTATTACGTTATATGGTATAACGATATAACGTATTGCGTTATATGGTATAACGTTATAACGTATTACGTTATATAACATAACGTTATATGGTACAACGTTATAACGTATTACGTTATATGGTATAACGTTATAACGTATTACGTTATATGGTATAACGTTATAACGCATTACGTTATATAACATAACGTTATAAGGTATTACGTTATATGGTATAACGCTAAAACGTATTACGTTATATGGCATAACGTTATAACGTATTACGTTATATGGTATAACGATATAACGTATTACGTTATATGGTATAACGTTATAACGTATTACGTTATATGGTATAACGTTATAACGTATTACGTTATATGGTATAATGTTATAACGTATTACGTTATATGGTATAACGTTATAACGTATTACGTTATATGGTATAACGTTATAACGTATTACGTTAAATGGTAAAGCGTTATAACGTATTACGTTATATAACATAACGTTATAAGGTATTGCATAATATGGTATAACGTTATAACGTATTACGTTATATAACATAACGTTATATGGTATAACGCTATAACGCATTACGCCATATAGTATAACGTTATCACGTATTACGTTATATGGGATAACGTTATAACGTATTACGTTATATGGTATAACGTTATAAGGTATTACGTTATATGGTATAACGTTATATGGTATAACGCTATAACGTATTACGCTATATGGTATAACGCTATAACGTATTACGCTATATGGTATAACGTTATAACGTATTACGTTATATGGTATAACGTTATAACGTATTACGTTATATTGTATAACGTTATAACGTATTGCGTTATATGGTATAACGTTATAACGTATTACGTTATATGGTATAACGTTATAACATATTACGTTATATGGTATAGCGTTATAACGTATTACGTTATATAACATAACGTTATAACGTATTGCGTTATATGGTATAACGTTATAACGTATTACGTTATATGGTATAGCGTTATAACGTATTACGTTATATAACATAACGTTATAACGTATTACGTTATATGGTATAACGTTATATGGTATAACGCTATAACGTATTACGCCATATGGTATAACGTTATAACGTATTTCGATATATGGTAAAACGTTATAACGTATTACGTTATATGGTATAACGTTATATCGTATAACGCTATAACGTATTACGCCATATGGTATAACGTTATAACGTATTACGCTATATGGTATAACGCTATAACGTATTACGCTATATGGTATAACGTTATAACGTATTACGTTATATGGTATAACGTTATAACGTATTACGTTATATTGTATAACGTTATAACGTATTGCGTTATATGGTATAACGTTATATCGTATTACGTTATATTATATAACGTTATAACGTATTACTTCATACAACATAACGTTATAACGTATTACGTTATATGGTATAACGATAAAACGTATTACGTTATATGCTATAACGTTATAACGTATTACGTTATATGGTATAACGTTATAACATATTACGTTATATGGTATAGCGTTATAACGTATTACGTTATATAACATAACGTTATAACGTATTGCGTTATATGGTATAACGTTATAACGTATTACGTTATATGGTATAGCGTTATAACGTATTACGTTATATAACATAATGTTATAACGTATTACTTTATATGGTATAACGTTATATGGTATAACGCTATAACGTATTACGCTATATGGTATAACGCTATAACGTATTACGCTATATGGTATAACGTTATAACGTATTACGTTATATGGTATAACGTTATAACGTATTACGTTATATGGTATAACGTTATATGGTATAACGCTATAACGTATTACGCTATATGGTATAACGCTATAACGAATTACGCTATATGGTATAACGTTATAACGTATTAGGTTATATTGTATAACGTTATAACGTATTACGTTATATGGTATAACGTTATAACGTACTACGTTGTATGGTATAACGTTATACCGTATCACGTTATATGGTATAACGTTATAACGTATTACTTTATACAACATAACGTTATAACGTATTACGTTATATGGTATAACGATATAACGTATTACGTTATATGGTATAACGTTATAACGTATTACGTTATATGGTATAACGTTATAACGTATTACGCTATATGGTATAACGTTATAACGTATTACGCTATATGGTATAACGTTATAACGTATTACGTTATATGGTATAACGTTATAACGTATTACGTTATATGGTATAACGTTATAACGTATTATGTTATCTAACATAATGCTATAACGTGTATCGCTATATGGTATAACATTATAACGTATTACGTTATATGGTATAACGTTATATCGTATTACGTTATATGGTATAACGTTATAACGTATTACTTTATACAACATAACGTTATAACGTATTACGTTATATGGTATAACGATATAACGTATTACGTTATATGGTATAACGTTATAACGTATTACGTTATATGGTATAACGTTATAACGTATTACGTTATATGGTATAACGTTATAACGTATTACGTTATATGGTATAATCTTATAACGTATTACGTTATATGGTATAACGTTATATCGTATTACGTTATATGGGATAACGTTATAACGTATTACTTTATACAACATAACGTTATAACGTATTACGTTATATGGTATAACGATATAACGTATTACGTTATATGGTATAACGTTATAACGTATTACGTTATATGGTATAACGTTATAACGTATTACGTTATATGGTATAACGTTACAACGTATTACGTTATATGGTATAACGTTACAACGTATTACGTTATATGGTATAACGTTACAACGTATTACGTTATATGGTATAACGTTATAACGTATTGCGTTTTATGGTATAACGTTATAACGTATTACGTTATATGGTATAGCGTTATAACGTATTGCGTTATATGGTATAACGTTATAACGTATTACGTTATATGGTATAACGTTATAACGTATTACGTTATATGCTATAACGTTATAACGTATTACGTTATATGCTATAACGTTATAACGTATTACGTTATATGGTATAACGTTATAACGTATTACGTTATATAGTATAACATTATAAAGTATTTCTTTATACAACATAACGTTATAACGTATTACGTTATATAACATAACGTTATATGGTTTAACGCTATAACGCATTACGCCATATGGTATAACGTTATAACGTATTACGCTATATGGTATAACGTTATAACGTATTACTTTATACAACATAACGTTATAACGTATTACGTTATATGGTATAACGTTATATCGTATTATGTTATATGGGATAACGTTATAACGTATTACTTTATACAACATAACGTTATAACGTATTACGCTATATGGTATAACGTTATAACGTATTACTTTATACAACATAACGTTATAACGTATTACGTTATATGGTATAACGTTATATCGTATTACGTCATATGGTATAACGTTATAACGTATTGCTTTATACAACATAACGTTGTAACGTATTACGTTATATGGTATAACGTTATAACGTATTACGTTATATGGTATAGCGTTATAACGTATTACGTTATATAACATAACGTTATAACGTATTGTGTTATATGGTATAACGTTATAACGTATTACGTTATATGGTATAGCGTTATAACGTATTACGTTATATAACATAACGTTATAACGTATTACGTTATATGGTATAACGTTATATGGTATAACGCTATAACGTATTACGCCATATGGTATAACGTTATAACGTATTTCGATATATGGTAAAACGTTATAACGTATTACGTTATATGGTATAACGTTATATCGTATAACGCTATAACGTATTACGCCATATGGTATAACGTTATAACGTATTACGCTATATGGTATAACGCTATAACGTATTACGCTATATGGTATAACGTTATAACGTATTACGTTATATGGTATAACGTTATAACGTATTACGTTATATTGTATAACGTTATAACGTATTGCGTTATATGGTATAACGTTATATCGTATTACGTTATATTATATAACGTTATAACGTATTACTTCATACAACATAACGTTATAACGTATTACGTTATATGGTATAACGATAAAACGTATTACGTTATATGCTATAACGTTATAACGTATTACGTTATATGGTATAACGTTATAACATATTACGTTATATGGTATAGCGTTATAACGTATTACGTTATATAACATAACGTTATAACGTATTGCGTTATATGGTATAACGTTATAACGTATTACGTTATATGGTATAGCGTTATAACGTATTACGTTATATAACATAATGTTATAACGTATTACTTTATATGGTATAACGTTATATGGTATAACGCTATAACGTATTACGCTATATGGTATAACGCTATAACGTATTACGCTATATGGTATAACGTTATAACGTATTACGTTATATGGTATAACGTTATAACGTATTACGTTATATGGTATAACGTTATAACGTATTACGTTATCTGGTATATCGTTATAACGTATTACTTTATACAACATAACGTTATAACGTATTACGTTATATGGTATAACGTTCTAACGTATTATGTTATCTAACATAATGCTATAACGTGTATCGCTATATGGTATAACGTTATAACGTAATACGTTATATGGTATAACGTTATATCGTATTACGTTATATTATATAACGTTATAACGTATTACTTCATACAACATAACGTTATAACGTATTACGTTATATGGTATAACGATAAAACGTATTACGTTATATGCTATAACGTTATAACGTATTACGTTATATGGTATAACGTTATAACGTATTACGTTATATAGTATAACATTATAAAGTATTTCTTTATACAACATAACGTTATAACGTATTACGTTATATAACATAACGTTATATGGTTTAACGCTATAACGCATTACGCCATATGGTATAACGTTATAACGTATTACGCTATATGGTATAACGTTATAACGTATTACTTTATACAACATAACGTTATAACGTATTACGTTATATGGTATAACGTTATATCGTATTATGTTATATGGGATAACGTTATAACGTATTACTTTATACAACATAACGTTATAACGTATTACGCTATATGGTATAACGTTATAACGTATTACTTTATACAACATAACGTTATAACGTATTACGTTATATGGTATAACGTTATATCGTATTACGTCATATGGTATAACGTTATAACGTATTGCTTTATACAACATAACGTTGTAACGTATTACGTTATATGGTATAACGTTATAACGTATTACGTTATATGGTATAACGTTATAACGTATTACGTTATATGGTATAACGTTATAACGTATTACGTTATATGGTATAACGTTATAACGTATTACGTTATATGGTATAACGTTATAACGTATTACGCTATATGGTATAACGTTATAACGTATTACATTATACAACATAACGTTATAACGTATTACGTTATATGGTATAACGTTATAACGTATTACGCTATATGGTATAACGTTATAACGTATTACTTTATACAACATAACGTTATAACGTATTACGTTATATGGTATAACGATATAACGTATTACGTTATATGGTATAACGTTATAAGGTATTACGTTATATGGTATAACGTTATATGGTATAACGCTATAACGTATTACGCTATATGGTATAACGCTATAACGTATTACGCTATATGGTATAACGTTATAACGTATTACGTTATATGGTATAACGTTATAACGTATTACGTTATATTGTATAACGTTATAACGTATTGCGTTATATGGTATAACGTTATAACGTATTACGTTATATGGTATAACGTTATAACATATTACGTTATATGGTATAGCGTTATAACGTATTACGTTATATAACATAACGTTATAACGTATTGTGTTATATGGTATAACGTTATAACGTATTACGTTATATGGTATAGCGTTATAACGTATTACGTTATATAACATAACGTTATAACGTATTACGTTATATGGTATAACGTTATATGGTATAACGCTATAACGTATTACGCCATATGGTATAACGTTATAACGTATTTCGATATATGGTAAAACGTTATAACGTATTACGTTATATGGTATAACGTTATATCGTATAACGCTATAACGTATTACGCCATATGGTATAACGTTATAACGTATTACGCTATATGGTATAACGCTATAACGTATTACGCTATATGGTATAACGTTATAACGTATTACGTTATATGGTATAACGTTATAACGTATTACGTTATATTGTATAACGTTATAACGTATTGCGTTATATGGTATAACGTTATATCGTATTACGTTATATTATATAACGTTATAACGTATTACTTCATACAACATAACGTTATAACGTATTACGTTATATGGTATAACGATAAAACGTATTACGTTATATGCTATAACGTTATAACGTATTACGTTATATGGTATAACGTTATAACATATTACGTTATATGGTATAGCGTTATAACGTATTACGTTATATAACATAACGTTATAACGTATTGCGTTATATGGTATAACGTTATAACGTATTACGTTATATGGTATAGCGTTATAACGTATTACGTTATATAACATAATGTTATAACGTATTACTTTATATGGTATAACGTTATATGGTATAACGCTATAACGTATTACGCTATATGGTATAACGCTATAACGTATTACGCTATATGGTATAACGTTATAACGTATTACGTTATATGGTATAACGTTATAACGTATTACGTTATATGGTATAACGTTATAACGTATTACGTTATCTGGTATATCGTTATAACGTATTACTTTATACAACATAACGTTATAACGTATTACGTTATATGGTATAACGTTCTAACGTATTATGTTATCTAACATAATGCTATAACGTGTATCGCTATATGGTATAACGTTATAACGTAATACGTTATATGGTATAACGTTATATCGTATTACGTTATATTATATAACGTTATAACGTATTACTTCATACAACATAACGTTATAACGTATTACGTTATATGGTATAACGATAAAACGTATTACGTTATATGCTATAACGTTATAACGTATTACGTTATATGGTATAACGTTATAACGTATTACGTTATATAGTATAACATTATAAAGTATTTCTTTATACAACATAACGTTATAACGTATTACGTTATATAACATAACGTTATATGGTTTAACGCTATAACGCATTACGCCATATGGTATAACGTTATAACGTATTACGCTATATGGTATAACGTTATAACGTATTACTTTATACAACATAACGTTATAACGTATTACGTTATATGGTATAACGTTATATCGTATTATGTTATATGGGATAACGTTATAACGTATTACTTTATACAACATAACGTTATAACGTATTACGCTATATGGTATAACGTTATAACGTATTACTTTATACAACATAACGTTATAACGTATTACGTTATATGGTATAACGTTATATCGTATTACGTCATATGGTATAACGTTATAACGTATTGCTTTATACAACATAACGTTGTAACGTATTACGTTATATGGTATAACGTTATAACGTATTACGTTATATGGTATAACGTTATAACGTATTACGTTATATGGTATAACGTTATAACGTATTACGTTATATGGTATAACGTTATAACGTATTACGTTATATGGTATAACGTTATAACGTATTACGCTATATGGTATAACGTTATAACGTATTACATTATACAACATAACGTTATAACGTATTACGTTATATGGTATAACGTTATAACGTATTACGCTATATGGTATAACGTTATAACGTATTACTTTATACAACATAACGTTATAACGTATTACGTTATATGGTATAACGATATAACGTATTACGTTATATGGTATAACGTTATAAGGTATTACGTTATATGGTATAACGTTATATGGTATAACGCTATAACGTATTACGCTATATGGTATAACGCTATAACGTATTACGCTATATGGTATAACGTTATAACGTATTACGTTATATGGTATAACGTTATAACGTATTACGTTATATTGTATAACGTTATAACGTATTGCGTTATATGGTATAACGTTATAACGTATTACGTTATATGGTATAACGTTATAACATATTACGTTATATGGTATAGCGTTATAACGTATTACGTTATATAACATAACGTTATAACGTATTGCGTTATATGGTATAACGTTATAACGTATTACGTTATATGGCATAGCGTTATAACGTATTGCGTTATATAACATAACGTTATAACGTGTTACGTTATATGGTATAACGATATAACGTATTACGTTATATGGTATAACGTTATAACGTATTACGTTATATGGTATAACGTTATAACGTATTACGTTATATGGTATAACGTTATAACGTATTACGTTATATTGTATAGCGTTATAACGTATTGCGTTATATGGTATAACGTTATAACGTATTGCGTTATATGGTATAACGTTATAACGTATTACGTTATATAACATAACGTTATATGGTATAACCTTATAACGCATTACGTTATATGGCATAACGTTATAACGTATTACGTTATATGGTATAACGTTATAACGTATTACGTTATATGGTATAACGTTATAACGTATTACGTTATATGGTATAACGTTATAACGTATTACGCTATATGGTATAACGTTATAACGTATTACTTTATACAACATAACGTTATAACGTATTACGTTATATGGTATAACGATATAACGTATTACGTTATATGGTATAACGTTATAACGTATTACGTTATATGGTATAACGTTATAACGTATTACGTTATATGGTATAACGTTATAACGTATTACGTTATAGGGTATAGCGTTATAACGTATTGCGTTATATGGTATAACGTTATAACGTATTGCGTTATATGGTATAACGTTATAACGTATTACGTTATATGGTATAACGTTATAACGTATTACGTTATATGGTATAACGTTATAACGTATTACGTTATATGGTATAACGTTATAACGTATTACGTTATATGGTATAACGTTATAACGTATTACGTTATATGGTATAACGTTATAACGTATTACGTTATCTAACATAATGCTATAACGTGTATCGCTATATGGTATAACGTTATAACGTATTACGTTATATGGTATAACGTTATATCGTATTACGTTATATGGTATAACGTTATAACGTATTGCTTTATACAACATAACGTTGTAACGTATTACGTTATATGGTATAACGTTATAACGTATTACGTTATATGGTATAACGTTATAACGTATTACGTTATATGGTATAACGTTATAACGTATTACGCTATATGGTATAACGTTATAACGTATTACTTTATACAACATAACGTTATAACGTATTACGTTATATGGTATAACGATATAACGTATTACGTTATATGGTATAACGTTATAACGTATTACGTTATATGGTATAACGTTATAACGTATTACGTTATATGGTATAACGTTATAACGTATTACGTTATAGGGTATAACGTTATAACGTATTACGTTATATGGTATAACGTTATAACGTATTACGCTATATGGTATAACGTTATAACGTATTACTTTATACAACATAACGTTATAACGTATTACGTTATATGGTATAACGATATAACGTATTGCGTTATATGGTATAACGTTATAACGTATTACGTTATATAACATAACGTTATATGGTACAACGTTATAACGTATTACGTTATATGGTATAACGTTATAACGTATTACGTTATAGGGTATAACGTTATAACGTATTACGTTATATGGTATAACGTTATAACGTATTACGCTATATGGTATAACGTTATAACGTATTACTTTATACAACATAACGTTATAACGTATTACGTTATATGGTATAACGATATAACGTATTGCGTTATATGGTATAACGTTATAACGTATTACGTTATATAACATAACGTTATATGGTACAACGTTATAACGTATTACGTTATATGGTATAACGTTATAACGTATTACGTTATATGGTATAACGTTATAACGCATTACGTTATATAACATAACGTTATAAGGTATTACGTTATATGGTATAACGCTAAAACGTATTACGTTATATGGCATAACGTTATAACGTATTACGTTATATGGTATAACGATATAACGTATTACGTTATATGGTATAACGTTATAACGTATTACGTTATATGGTATAACGTTATAACGTATTACGTTATATGGTATAATGTTATAACGTATTACGTTATATGGTATAACGTTATAACGTATTACGTTATATGGTATAACGTTATAACGTATTACGTTAAATGGTAAAGCGTTATAACGTATTACGTTATATAACATAACGTTATAAGGTATTGCATAATATGGTATAACGTTATAACGTATTACGTTATATAACATAACGTTATATGGTATAACGCTATAACGCATTACGCCATATAGTATAACGTTATCACGTATTACGTTATATGGGATAACGTTATAACGTATTACGTTATATGGTATAACGTTATAAGGTATTACGTTATATGGTATAACGTTATATGGTATAACGCTATAACGTATTACGCTATATGGTATAACGCTATAACGTATTACGCTATATGGTATAACGTTATAACGTATTACGTTATATGGTATAACGTTATAACGTATTACGTTATATTGTATAACGTTATAACGTATTGCGTTATATGGTATAACGTTATAACGTATTACGTTATATGGTATAACGTTATAACATATTACGTTATATGGTATAGCGTTATAACGTATTACGTTATATAACATAACGTTATAACGTATTGCGTTATATGGTATAACGTTATAACGTATTACGTTATATGGTATAGCGTTATAACGTATTACGTTATATAACATAACGTTATAACGTATTACGTTATATGGTATAACGTTATATGGTATAACGCTATAACGTATTACGCCATATGGTATAACGTTATAACGTATTTCGATATATGGTAAAACGTTATAACGTATTACGTTATATGGTATAACGTTATATCGTATAACGCTATAACGTATTACGCCATATGGTATAACGTTATAACGTATTACGCTATATGGTATAACGCTATAACGTATTACGCTATATGGTATAACGTTATAACGTATTACGTTATATGGTATAACGTTATAACGTATTACGTTATATTGTATAACGTTATAACGTATTGCGTTATATGGTATAACGTTATATCGTATTACGTTATATTATATAACGTTATAACGTATTACTTCATACAACATAACGTTATAACGTATTACGTTATATGGTATAACGATAAAACGTATTACGTTATATGCTATAACGTTATAACGTATTACGTTATATGGTATAACGTTATAACATATTACGTTATATGGTATAGCGTTATAAAGTATTACGTTATATAACATAACGTTATAACGTATTGCGTTATATGGTATAACGTTATAACGTATTACGTTATATGGTATAGCGTTATAACGTATTACGTTATATAACATAATGTTATAACGTATTACTTTATATGGTATAACGTTATATGGTATAACGCTATAACGTATTACGCTATATGGTATAACGCTATAACGTATTACGCTATATGGTATAACGTTATAACGTATTACGTTATATGGTATAACGTTATAACGTATTACGTTATATGGTATAACGTTATAACGTATTACGTTATCTGGTATATCGTTATAACGTATTACTTTATACAACATAACGTTATAACGTATTACGTTATATGGTATAACGTTCTAACGTATTATGTTATCTAACATAATGCTATAACGTGTATCGCTATATGGTATAACGTTATAACGTAATACGTTATATGGTATAACGTTATATCGTATTACGTTATATTATATAACGTTATAACGTATTACTTCATACAACATAACGTTATAACGTATTACGTTATATGGTATAACGATAAAACGTATTACGTTATATGCTATAACGTTATAACGTATTACGTTATATGGTATAACGTTATAACATATTACGTTATATGGTATAG